>NC_090245.1:91520339-91747839 GCF_037325665.1 Littorina saxatilis
CAGGTCATCAAACTTACCTGAACGCATTAATCGAAATTAATTAAGTACAGCTGTATAGCTTTGTGTTCAGTTCATTAAACACTAAACAGCATCCGTCGCAGCGTGCAATTCATCAAAGCTATATGTTGTTCACTCATGAACATCAAAGCGTGTTCAGAATACCGTGAGTTCGCTGCATCTGAATGCCAAAAGTATTAGCCCACCCAAAGTTAAAACTAAACTGACGCTTCCTCATGCTCTTGAAGTAAGACAATTTGATAGTATTGGTGTAACAAGTCGCGTAAGGCGAAATTACTACATCTAGTCAAGCTGTGGAACTCACAGAATGAAACTGAACGCACTGCATTTTTTCACAATGACCGTAATCCGCCGCTCGTGCAAAGGCAGTGAAATTAACGAGCCTGTTTAGCGCGGGGGTGGTTGCGCTGTGCTGCATAGCACGCTTTTCTGTACCTCTCTTCGTTTTAACTTTCTGAGCGTGTTTGTAATCCAAACATATCATATCTATATGTTTTTGGAATCAGGAACCGACAAGAAATAAGATGAAATTGTTTTTAACTCGATTTCAGAAATTTTATTTTAATCATAATTTTTGTATTTTTAATTTTCAGAGCTTGTTTTTAATCTGAATATAACATATGCATATGTTTTTGGAATCAGAAAATGATAAAGAATAAGATGAATGTAATTTTGGATCGTTTTATAAAAAAATAATTTTAATTACAATTTTCAGATTTTTAATGACCAAAGTCATTAATTAATTTTTAGGCCTCCAAGCTGAAATGCAATACCAAAGTCCGGCCTTTGTCGAAGATTGCTTGGCCAAAAGTTCAATCAATTTGATTGAAAAATGAGGGTGTGACAGTGCCGCCTCAACTTTTACAAAAAGCCGGATATGACGTCATCAAAGACATTTATCCAAAAAATAAAAACAAATGTCTGGGGATATCATACCCAGGAACTCTCATGTCAAATTTCATAAAGATCGGTCCAGTAGTTTACTCTGAATCGCTCTACACACACACACACACACACACACACACACACACACACACACACACACACACACACACACACACACACACATACACCACGACCCTCGTCTCGATTCCCCCTCTATGTTAATCAAGGTAACCATGGTTTACTTGGTATGAGAAAGAGAGGAAAGAAACGTATACAGAAACATCTTTATTCTTAGGAAAAGGGCAGTCAGCATAATAAATACCAAATACCGAATCAGCAATGCGTCATTTACCCAACACCATAACATAAGGTGAGGTAAGACAACTCTAATCACCATCAGCATATTTTCACACGTGACCAAAACCTGGAAGAAAGAGCTCAGTGGTTTGTAACCTTCGTGAAAAATGTAGTTCCTTTTTACATTTAGTCAAGTTTTGACTAAATGTTATAACGTAGAGGGGGGAATCGAGACGAGGATCGTGGTGTATGTGTGTGTGTGTGTGTGTGTGTGTGTGTGTGTGTGTGTGTGTGTGTGTGTGTGTGTGTGTGTGTGTGTGTGAGTGTGTGTGTGTGTGTGTGTGTGTGTGTGTGTGTCTGTCTGTCTGTCTGTCTGTCTCTCTGTCTGTGTGTGTGTGTAGAGCGATTCAGACCAAACTACTGGACCGATCTTTATGGAATTTTACATGAGAGTTCCTGGGAATAATATCCCCGGACGTTTTTTTCTTTTTTTCGATAAATACATTTGATGACGTCATATCCGGCTTTTTGTAAAAGTTGAAGCGGCACTGTCACACCCTCATTTTTCAATCAAATTGATTGCAATTTTGGCCCAGGAATCTTCGACAAAGGCCGGACTTCGGTATTGCATTTCAGCTTGGTGGCTTACAAAGTAATTAATTACTTTGGTCATTAAAAATCTGACAATTGTAAAAAAACATAATTGTTTTTAAAACGATCCAAATTTACGTTAATCTTATTCTTCATCATTTTCTGATTCCAAAAACATATAAATATGTTATATTCGGATTAAAACCAAGCTCTGAAAATTAAAAATATAAAAATTATTATTAAAATAAAATTTTCGAAATCGATTTAAAAACAATTTCATCTTATTCCTTGTGGGTTCTTGATTCCAAAAACATATAGATGTGATATGTTTGGATTAAAAACACGCTCAGAAAGTTAAAAAGAATAGAGATAAAGAAAAGCGTGCTATCCTTCTCAGCGCAACTACTACCCGGCTCTTCTTGTCAATTTCACTGCCTGTGCATCGAGCGGTGGACTGACGATGCTACGAGTATACGCTCTTGCTGTAAAAATGCAGTGAGTTCAGTTTCATTCTGTTAGTTCGACAGCTTGACTAAATGTTATAATTTCGCCTTACGCGACTTGTTTTACATTTAGTCAAGTTTTGACTAAATGTTTTAAAGGTACTGAACTTGTCAAATCCAGGTGCACGGAGCCCCTGGGGCTTTTAGTCATACCTCAGGCAGCTACCTGTTAGAAGAACTACCAAGTTTCATTGACTTGCACCCAAAGAGTCAAGAACTGCGATTTTTTTACGAATTAATTTTGTACTCGGACCCAGCTGGTCTTGACCTATTTTTCGATCTAAATTTAGATCATGTAGATCACCACATCATGCACAAAAAGACACGTCACTAGCAAACTATGTCAGACGTCATCATGAGTTTGTGTAAAACAAAATCGAGGCCGGAATCACTCGGTTGAATCGAACTCCGACCAAACACCACGTAATAACTAGGTTAATTTATGCACTCGCGTGAACAAGAAACTGTCGAGCTTCACAGATGTCGTCGTTGGGGAGGATTTTTGAACTGTAAATGCACTCAGCTGCAACAAAAACGCAAAACGAAGGCTGTGAGCTACACTGTGCCTTTAACATAGAGGGGGAATCGAGACGAGGGTCGTGGTGTGTGTGTGTGTGTGTGTGTGTGTGTGTGTGTGTGTGTGGGTGCGTGTGTGTGTATGTGTGTGTGTGTGTGTGTGCGTGTGTGTGTAGAGCGATTTAGAGTAAACTACTGGACCGATCTTTATGAAATTTTACATGAAAGTTCCTGGGTATGATATCCCCAGACAATTTTTTCAGTTTTTGGATAAATGTCTTTGATGACGTCATATCCGGCTTTTTGTAAAAGTTGAGGCGGCACTGTCACACCCTTATTTTTCAATCAAATTGATTGAACTTTTGGCCAAGCAATATTCGACAAAGACCGGACTTTTGTATTGCATTTCAGCTTGGAGGCTTAAAAATTAATTAATGACTTTGGTAATTAAAAATCTGAAAATTGAGTAAAAAGAACAGCGAAGAAATGTTTGCCAGAAAGCGTTCTTGATTATGCACAACTGAGACATCTGTAATACATTTATATTCACAGACCGTCGCAATAGTTCTTACATACATGCAGTATCTCTTGAAGAAGTTGGTATTCAAGGCCAGATCATATCTCCAAAATCAGCTGCGCGTCCGTCTGTCAGTCTACTTGACAACTTGTCTGTGCGGACAGCGCGAGCTACGGTCAGTGTATCCGCGTGTGTGTTGGTGTGTTTCATGCAACCCCCCCTACACACACACACACACACACACACACACACACACACACACACACACACTTGCATATGTTCTGCGCGTTCTTAGAATCCGGTTTCATTCTAGAATGGACCGGGTCCAGGTTGGAATTCTAACCCTGCGCAAGTACAGGGGTGCCATTCTAGAATGAAACCCTTGTTGCTGGTCCATTCTAGAATCGGCCGTGCGCAAGGTTGGAATTTGGGTCCAAGTTGGAATAGTCATTTCAGTTAGACTATCACACAGCCAAAGCCACAAATGTGGATTTTCTGTTTGTTTTTGTTTTTTGTGTGTTTGGTTGGGTTTTTTTTCGGGTTTTTTACACTTTACTCAAAGACATCGTGAATTGGGATTGTGATGTTCTGAAAGTGATTACGATTTTGAGAGACACTCAGCACTGATCGCTACGAACGGAAATTTCCGGACTGACAGTGTTTTGCCGATCTCGCGTGTAACTGGATTTTCTGTTTGTTTTTGTTTTTTGTGTGTTTGGTTGGGTTTTTTTCCCGTTTTTTTTTACACTTTACTCAAAGACATCGTGAATTGGGATTGTGATGTTCTGAAAGTGATTACGATTTTGAGAGACACTCAGCACTGATCGCTACGAACGGAAATTTCCGGACTGACAGTGTTTTGCCGATCTCGCTTGTAACTTTTAATCTTATTCATATACATGAAGAGTTTGAAACGTGGGCATATCACAGTTTGGAAGGTAGGGATTCTGATAGATTAAATAAAAACTGTCAAACTTTTAGGCATGGAATTCCCCTTTGAGAGTATTTGTTGTGGTAGTACTACTACCAGGGGCGGACGAGGGGGGGGGGGGGGGGGGCACAGGGGGCACGTGCCCCCCCCCCCCGAAAAAAAAAAAAAAAAGAAGAAAAAAAAAAGATTTTTCTATGCTGATTCTATGACCATTTCTAAGTTCAAATGGCACCAGATGGCACCATTTTGCTTCTTTGGGCAACATTTTTTCCGGGGGAGCATGCCCCCGGACCCCCCTAGCAAATTCGGGCGCTTGGCGCCCATCACATTCACTTTCGATTCAAAGTGCCCCCCCCCTTACAAAGCAACTGATCCGCCCCTGACTACTATGAATTGCTTTCAATGTTTTCCCATAATATTATAAAACCAGACAAAAGTTGTTGTTGATTTCTGTTTTTGTTAATGTCAACTTTTTTTTAAACCTGTGACAACAGCTCTATAACTCACTCTGTCCTTCTGTTGGTCTGTATGTCGGTTAGTCGGTCTGACCGTCTGTCTGTCTGTCTGTCTGTCAAAAAAAATTGTCAAAAAACCGGACATTTCCGAGAGGGAGACAGCGCTGACATTGCAAGCGGCCGCAACCGGCTCTCATCACAAAAACAACTGCCCTGCAAACATTATCGCCCTGGTAGTCCCCCTTGCTATGGTCTGCCTTTGTTTATTGCGTACTCAGGAGTGTCAACTTTCTTGACATGACATGACATCGCAAGATCGCCAAAGGATTTTTTCAGGGGTAGACAAATCAGCCCCATTTTATCAAAGGGAAGGTGCAGGTGGAGATAATTCAAGGGAAGACAACTCTGACATTACGGCCCCCTTTATTCACTCTCGCGATGCTTCACGCATGTCAACTTTCCTCAGAATGGACCAGCAACAAGGGTTTCATTCTAGAATGGCACCCCTGTACTTGCGCAGGGTTAGAATTCCAACCTGGACCCGGTCCATTCTAGAATGAAACCGGATTCTAAGAACGCGCAGAACACATATAAGTATTATGTAGACGTAGACTTGTGGCTTGCACGTCCGCAACCCCGAGCAGCAAGTGACATGGCTACTATTACACAGTGATTTACCGTCTTCCGTTACAGACACCTCGTTAAAACCACTGCCTTAAGTCCCCCACCCCATACCTCATAGGGACAAGTTTGCCGTAACTAGCATACGTGGGGTGCACAAAAGCACCCCTTGCAACCGACTGCCATTCTGTTCCACAATGCCGGGCACCGGGTTATGCGTGAAATGAATGAGGTGTGAAAGAACCTTTGTTGAAAGTTGCCGGTAGACTGGTGTTTTCTTCTCTTTCTTGCTGTTCTGTGTGCAAATGTTTGCCGTTTCCACTCGGCGGGTTGTCGGGTCCTGGAGAGGGGTCAGTTTGCTTGTTCGTTCATGGGCTGAAACTCCCACGGCTTTTACGTGTTTGACAATTTTTACCCCGCCATTTAGGCAGCCATACGCCGTTTTCGGAGGAAGCATGCTGGGTATTTTCGTGTTTCTATAACCCACCGAACTCTGACATGGATTACAGGATCTTTTTTTGTGCGCACTTGGTCTTGTGCTTGCGTGTACACACGGGGGGTGTTCGGACACCGAGGAGAGTCTGCACACAAAGTTGACTCTGAGAAATAAATCTCTCGCCGAACGTGGGGACGAACTCACGCTGACAGCGGCCAACTGGATACAAATCCAGCGCGCTACTGACTGAGGGGTCAGTGACACAGAAGATCTTATTTCCATTTTTGACTTCATTTGCGAACAAAACCGGTTATGTTGCGCTAAGGCGCGACCTTTGAAAGTTAATGCATACGACAACTTGGACCCCCCCCCCCCCCCTTACTTCCCTCACGCCTCACCACCCCCCCCCCCCTCCCAAAAAGAAAAAGAATAAAAAGACAGAGAGCTTTGCGAGGTTTGTGTGTGTGTGTGTGTGTGTGTGTGTGTGTGTTTATTCGTAAAGAATACAAAGCTAACTCCTGCAAAAACCATTACAAGTGCGACACATTGTATTTCTGTTCTGCTCTTCAACACGCGCGTACAAACACGCGCACAGAGATACTGACAACACGAAACCGCCTCTGAACACACGCGTTCAAACAACTGGCATTGTCCCTCTCCAACACGACGGACACTGAAGGAGCTGCTAGCAATGCGCTTGACATTTGAAGAAATTAAATGCACATGTGCTGTTCCGCAGAATCATTCGGTTTGTCAATTGACATCTAGATAGTAACAAATCCCATTAAAAAAAAGCATCAAAACAAATAAAAATACAGAAGAAAGGTACAGAAATAATAATAGTTCACTAATATTATCCGACTTTTTTTTTTTTTTACTGAAACATATCGTACGCTCCAAGTTAAACTGAAAGAACTATTTCACCCTACTCATGTTCATATCGCCACACTGTGAGTCATAGTTTGTGTATCACACCTACAGTTACATATTAACAGCGTTGGTATAGAACACCAGACGTTCTCAATCACATAAGTCAGCTAGTTCTTGCTACAAAAGCAAACTAATAATCAACCGTTGAAAAAGCTGTGAAACGCGTGTGTGCTAACCCGCCACAGAAAAGAACAGATGGAGATATTTTCATACTGTGAGGCCTTTGAATAACGGTATTCAATTAACAGGCAACCCGCTGAGGTTGTATTTTGGAGCGATTCCAAGTTCGGAGTGTAACACCTTTTTTTTTTTTTTAACTGAACATGCTTTTGACTCATTGACGTCACAATAACCGGTGTGTGTGTGCTAAGACCGTCAGAGACTCGCAGAGAAAAGAAGAAAGAAAAGAAAGAGAGAAAGAGAAGCCATGGACTAAGCTTAGTTGCCGCTTGCAGTTTTGACCTCACGGCAACAAAAGACTGACGGGTTTACTCTGGCACGGGGTGTATGCAAGGTCTAGAACCATAGTTGCTATAGGCCTATAGCCTACACACACAAGTTGTGCTGCCTGCAGGATAATAGCGGCGCGCAGGCTTTAATCTTTAGTTCCAAATCGCTGGAACCACACAGTGGGTTTTTTTCTACCTGACAAACAGACTTGGTGTCACCTGTCAGGATCTTTGATTCTCCGTCGCCTGAGTCGGAGACACCGCTTTAAAACGTCTTGTCAACTCTTCACTTCAAACCACAAGAACTTATTCTGGATCTCTATTGAAAGGTAGGCGTAATGCTTTTAAAAGCAATGGCAATTCTTTAAAACAAAAATGCAGCACTGCCTTGGAAGCGGCAACAGGTAAGCCAACCTGAGCTGCAGTGCACATCGCCGCAAGGAGAATCATTCTTTCTCGTCTCGACGCACGCGCGCGCGCCGCTCTTCGACTTGTGAAGCAGACGACACACAGCCACTTCCTGTCTGTTGCGCTGGTGAACGCCGAACAGCTAACGCGATCAAGAAATATGTACTTATCGTTGACTTGGATTTATTTCTGAAAGTATGAGTGATGTACCAAATAAGGTAGGTAAGATTCCATTTGGAACGTTTTACCATATTTCCTTGATTTTGCATGAAGATGATTGCCAGGAACTTGAGAAAACAGATTACAGATCAAGTCGTGCTTCTAAAACGTTTTCAAACCAAGATCAAGTGACTGAATGATAACTTGATAAGATCGGTTTTTTTCTGACTGTGCTGTTCAAGTTTTGTTTGAAAGATTTGTCCCGACTGTTTTATGTTTTATCATTCATATAAATATATATATATATTCTAATGAAAAGATTAGGCAATTGTGTCCGTTTCAGTCGTCGGAGCGACGATGTTGCCGAACCGTGATAGCGTCGGTGTTCGTGGCCATGCATAATTTTCGAGATTTGTAAGAACAATGTCAATGAAGTTGCCTTGCCGCTTACATTCCAGTCTTCTCTAATTTCTTGTAATATTTTATGACTCAGAAGTGTGCTCAACGATTAAAGGATATTTTAGTTCTGTTCTAGATAATGGAATAGGAATATATTGCACACCAGATCTTGTTTATTTTCTCAATCTGGCTCATTCCACCGTTCTGCAAGTCAGACTCAGAGAGTGTGTGTATGTATGTGTATATGTGCGATTGTGCGTGTGTGGGTGTGGGAGGGAGGGGAATGGTAAGAGTGTGTGTGTGTGTGTGTGTGTGTGTGTGTGTGTGTGTGTGTGTGTGTGTGTGTGTGTGTGTGTGTGTGTGTGTGTGTGTGTGTGTGTGTGTGAAATTTGACACTGTAAACGTGCTTGTGTCACACAAAGTGAGTATAGACATAGTACCATTAAAAACAGTGTGTTGTTCTCTATGATCATTACACTTCTGCGTTTGTTTTGTTGAAGATTCAGCTTTAATGACTGAAGAAAATAAATAATGAACAGAACTTATGTGTGGATTTTATAAGCAGTAGCCATTTAGACAAATTGAATCAATTACAGTATATTTCATCATTCTTGATATACCTGTGCCTTTTGTTTTAAAGGAAAGTCCCATTTATTGATCTAAACGTTGAAATGACGATGCAACGACCGTCCAAGTTGTAAAAAGGCTATGTTTATTCGCTGCATTAAAGGCACAGTAAGCCTCCCGTAAACCATCACAGATACTGTCAGGCTTTTACACACAGTACAAACACCCTTCCATTTGAACGCTCACCGAACTGGAACATCCTAGGTGCCCTACGTAAAGAGCGAGCAATTTTCAAAGAATTAATTCTGCGGAGAGAGTGTCAGAGACAATCGGACCGTGGTGTGTTTTGGCACTAGACCTAACTTTTAAAATCTAAATAATAAATTGACAGCTTGTTACACAAACATTCTTAAATCATAAGAATTCTTTTTTCATCAAGACAAGATCAGTACAATTCGAAGTTTTGAAAGTTTGAAAAAAGAAAAGCCCGGAAGCAGGGTCACGCAAGGTCGTGGTTCTCGTAGCAGACGACGGTTTATATCTATCGCCAGTTCCTCTGAACAGTCAAAAGCCATCTCTCTCTCTCTTGTGAACCACAGCCGTTTGTTTCGTGCATAGTCAGAGGTACTTAATAACGTGCTATTGCAGATAAGCTCACAGCGAGTCGCATTCAAATTACTAACTGACGACTACATTGTGAAAAAGGAAAACTTAATCACACGGGTTCACGATGGCTCAGGGGTATGCCGATAAACCACGCAAAAATAAATTCTTTGAAAATTGCTCTTTCTTTACGGAGGGCACCTAGGATGTTCCCGTTTGGTGAGCGTTCAAATGGAAGGGTGTTTGTACTGTGTGTAAAAGCCTGACAGTATCTGTGATAGTTTACGGGAGGCTTACTGTGCCTTTAAGATCTCTCGGCCAAAACGGAATCGTCATTGCTGGCTGTGGCATGTTAAACTTCTTTGGAGTAACAAGATAAATCAATCGATGAATCTTTCAGCCGCTCGCCAATTGAGCACTCAATCATTAGTTCCAGTGTGAACTTTTGTATAGGCACGTGTTGTAGATGTGTTGAAGAGAGAGAGAGAGAGAGAGAGAGAGAGAGACAGAGACAGAGACAGAGACAGAGACAGAGACAGACAGACAGACAGAGCGAGAGAGACAGAGACAGAGACAGACAGGCAGGCAGGCAGGCAGGCAGGCAGACAGACAGACAGACAGACACGAGAGAGAGAGACGTTAACAACTAACATCCAACTAACCACTGGCACCGGGGAAGAAGGTAGGGGACAACAAAGCGTAGGGTCATCGAATCGTTCACAGGGCCAAAACTGATCCCTCCGCTTCTCTGGGCCGCATACCATCAAAGAGGTGACAGACATTATCAGCACCGATAAATCGCGTTGACATACACCTCTGGTACCAGAAAAAAAGAAAGACATTATATATATCTATGTGGTTATTTAAGAGCTCTTCGAGGAACACACGGGGCCAGATAATTTGGCCTGTGATCTAGAATCTGTATTAGCTGCAGATCTATTTAGTTTGGCCCGCTTTAGCGCGTTAGTGCTAATCGTAGCCGTATTGGCGTCAGCGGGGAATGTGAGCGTGCAAGGACCTTGTAATTAGGTGGTTTATATATAGACCGAAGTGTTTCATGCTTTCAGTTACAACTGGAATAAGTGTCTTGACTCGAGAGCGAGAACCCTACGCCGGGAGCCTGAAACTGGCGCCAGCACAATTTCTTCATGCTCTTTGATTATATCGCCGTCCCTCTTTTTCACCAGAGAAGCTATATAAGCTGCCTGGGTTACTGACTGACACACCTGAGCACGTGTGTACTGTACTCAAGGAGTCCATACAGTTACGAAATGGAAGCTACCCTCGGCGTTTTAGTGCAAAATTCCAAGTAATGAAAATGATTGGGGAAAAAAAACGTGAATCAAAGAGATTAGGGCCCAGGTCCGGGCACAAGGAGGTCAGATAGTTTTAGGAGACGGGCGCAGTGGCGTCAGTGGTGGTAAGACGTCGGCCTCCTAACCGGGAGGTCGTGAGTTCGAATCCCGGTCGCTGCCGCCTGGTGGGTTAATGGTGGAGATTTTTCCGATCTCCCAGGTCAACTTATGTGCATACCTGCTAGTGACTTAACCCCCTTCGTGTGTACACGCAAGCAAAAGACCTAGACCAAGTGCGCACGGAAAAGATCCTGTAATCCATGTCAGAGTTCGATGGGTTATAGAAACACGAAAATACCCAGCATGCCTCCCCCGAAATCGGCGTATGCTGCCTGAATGGCGGGATAAAAACGGTCATACACGTAAAAATCCCCTCGTGCTAAAAACACGAGTGAACGTGGGAGTCTAAGCCCATGAACGAAGAAGAAGAAGAAGAAGAAGAAGAAGAAGAAGAAGAAGAAGAAGAAGATAGTTTTAGGGAAAGGCCAATGGGCCCAATGGGTGGGGTGTTACAGCAGACCGAACAATGGGGACACACATGCTCTCGTAGTCAGTTGTTATAAATTTGAGTATCACTTGAATTTATTGTACTTTTCTGTGACTTGTTATGTATATATATATAATATATATTAAGGAACTGGCATATTGAGAAGAGTGTGCTACATGAGAATAATTGTAACCTTTTTTTATCACTGACTGTAATTGATATTTCTGTCAAGTTTACGGCGAGCATTGCTCCAAAACAAAGAGTGTGTCAAACGCTTTTCTTATTAATCCGGATTCTGATGTCACTACATAAAACGAGAAATTCGATAAGTCAGTTATTGTCAGCTTCTCACTGAAACAAACTTATGAAAGATTCTAGGGAATTCGAATGTTACAACTGGAAATCTTTTTCATCTACATAAGTGCTCATGTCCTGTTGAGTTAATGCCGTGATGACTTAGTCTCCTCTAACCCCGACATCCGCCTATAAGGCTGTGACGATAAATAAAGGGGAATACAAAGCCAGCTTGAGACGAGCACAGACGTCATTGTTCTGGTCTCAAGTGTACAGAAGCACAATGCAGTTATCATTGTGCACACCAGATGGCAGACGTCTGCAGTAAAGCAGCGAGTGCAGAATTCAGTTGACCAGCGACGGAAGCGCTCAGACGAGATAAGCTGATCTTTGTGGTACCCCTTAGAAGATGTGTCGTGTCACCGACGAATGCAAAACTGTCCAAGAGTGTCCCTATTGATTTCCCTTCTCGTGCGTGGCCAAGAACGGTTATTCTCTGTACATGTTTTTTCCATACTGCACAATCTCATAAGTTTATTAATACCGACTGAAGGGCAGATGTTGAGGAGCTGATGAGTAGCACGGTTTGTGTGCAAGACGAAGCTTCAGAGTCTGACGCTTTCACATCACTTGTAAACTGCGGCGAACTGTTCCGATAATTATTTCGTTCAGCTGGCAGCGCATTTTTTGGATGGAAGTTGTGTGTGTGTGTATGTGTGTGTGTGTGTGTGTGTGTGTGTGTGTGTGTGTGTGTGTGTGTGTGTGTGTGTGTGTGTGCCGTTGTGTGTGTGTTTATGGGGGTATCATGAACGTGTGTTAGATACAGGACAAAGAGGATAAAGGGTGGATGAGTAAAACCTGGATTTTTTTACGTCGCTTTTCAGTTACGTTTTCTTGGTCTGTGTCAATAAGCACACAATCGGCCAGAGAAGAGCAGACTTACTACATTGCAAACAGCACAACAATCGTCCTCTTGTCCACTCGCTGCACCGGGTAATAATTGCACAGACGCGTGACATCGGATAATACAGCCCTTATTTTCTCTTCTCCTCACACACACGCACTTCATGCGGTACTAAACACCGACACACGTCTGGGGCACAACTCACTTTCTTTAACAAGGTAGTCTGAGGTCTGTAATCAGCTGACCGTCTTTCTCTCTGAGGTTTTTTGACACGGCGGAAGACTTCACAATCAGCAGAGATAGTGGTCATCGCGGGCTAGGTCAGTAGGTGCTTGCTGACCGCTGACTTCTGTCAATGTCTCTGCGTACTTCAGAACTTTTTTGTCTGATTTCTGCCCAATCAATTTGTGTCTATTGCTCTGCTGATTTCTGTTTATTGTTTTGCTGATTGTTCGTTCCATTTGATTTTTTTTCATTTCTGTGCTGATTTGTTCTCTGCTGATTTTCGTCTTTTGCCCTGCTTGTTTCTGTCCATTTCTCTGCAGTTTTCTGTCCAATTCTCGGCAGATTTCAGTTCATTGCTCTGCTGTCAGGTGAAGGCGACTTTCTTTGTCTAATGGATGTGTTTGGAAGCAGTATCAAAATTCGTTCTGTTGCTCATCTTTAAAAAAAAAAGCAGTAATTTTGCTTAGCTTTTGGAACGTTAGTCTAATAGATTAGTCCGAATCTGAAAACAGTACTTGCACCTATTTGTCATAAACTGATAAGCCCTTTAAATAAGCTGATGACTAGTATATTTTTTCAATCTTAAAAAAACCCAGTAACAAACAAACAAGCAAACAAACAAAACAAAACGAAAAAAAACGTGAGTGGGGTGGAAAACGTTATTGGTCCATGGAAAAATCCACAGTCCACTCTTACCAAGTCGGCCTCAGTATTTCCTCGGCATCTTACCTTTGGCCAAGTGGCAGACCCTAGCTTTTGTCTCTGTCTACTCAGGCTAAGTTCGCTGTGTGTTTCCATCTTTCGGCGTGTAACAGTGCGACCCGGTAAACTCATTATCAACGAGGTATTTACCCTTTTGTAGATAAGCATTGATTCTTACTGTTGGTAGGTATACTTTGTTTCTTTCTCCGGCCATTTTAGTTAGCACTGCCTCAGCCTCTTCAGTGAGAAATCACGTTCCTCGTATGGAGCTTATAAATGTAGCAGACTCAGCTTCCAAGTCGGGTGATTAAATCAGATGTCTATGTACTGCTAAGAGATCCACGCGCAGTGGTTTGAACACCTTGTTCAGAGAGATGTCGTCATTTAACACTGCCGCACGTGCAGGCGTAACAGATGCAGTGGATAAAATGTCACATTCTGTATTTCAAGTGGCACACCGCTCTCTGTGTTGATGGGGATGGAAAGAAAACAACCGCTGAGGGTGGAACTTGTGCAACATTGATTGTATCAGCATGACATCCTTCATTTGTGGAACGGCATGCCACGTTTCGAACTGTCTTGCACTCCATGGAATGCCTGGTTGTGACGTCCGCGTCAGACTTCGTGTGGAGGTACCGCTGAGAGGGGGTCTGGCTGGAT
Source organism: Littorina saxatilis (assembly GCF_037325665.1). Taxonomy (NCBI): domain Eukaryota; kingdom Metazoa; phylum Mollusca; class Gastropoda; order Littorinimorpha; family Littorinidae; genus Littorina; species Littorina saxatilis. Next base: position 91,534,252 of record NC_090245.1, read on the forward strand.
TGCATGTCATGGTTATAATAACCGGTCTTTTTACCGAGCAACATGCACTTCCTATTCAGTCTCTGTCTGTCTGTCTGTCTGTCCGTTTGTCTGTCGGTAGGTCGGTCGGTCGGTCGGTCGGTCGGAGGGTCTCTCTCTCTCTCTCTCTCTCTCTCTCTCTCTCTCTCTCTCTCTCTCTCTCTCTCTCTCTCTCTCTCTCTCTCTCTCTCTCTCTCTCTCTCTCTCTCTCTCTCTCTCTCTCTCTGAGAGGTGGTCTCTCTCAATTTTATCAGTGTGTGTCTGTGCGTCCCAAGGACAGATTGTAAGAAAAGGCGTAGCCTTAAATCTTAATCCTTGTTAAATAAAATTCAATTCAATTCAATTCTCTCTCTCTCTCTCTCTCTCTCTCTCTCTCTCTCTCTCTCTCTCTCTCTCTCTCTCTCTCTCTCTCTCTCTCTCTCTCTCTCTCTCTTTGAATCACCATGCATTTTTGTATCGGAGAGGTGTTTTCTTTATCTAGGAAGATATCCATCTGTGGGAATCAGTCCCCAGCGCATTAATGTGTACACATTAATAGACAAACGAGGACGTTGAAGGAGTTTGACAGAGGGGGGGGGGGGGGGGGGGGATGGGGGGAGTAGGGGGAGAGAAACTTAAGGCAACGCCGGGCTGGGTTTTCTCAATTGGGCCATGCAGTTGAAATCCAGCACATCATAAACGGGTGAAAGTAGTTGCGGCGGCGGGCGATTAGCTTCCAGGCAGGTAAAAATGCTAATTATTTTACGATTATTGTTTGTTTGCCTGTGTAGTTTGCTCAGACTTTCCTACTTTCTAGTCCCGATTCTTGCAGAATATTTTATCAAAAAATATTCATTGAGGATTGCCAATGAGAAATGGAAGCATTATATCCTGGTCGTGTCTTCTCGATAAATTGTAGTGGGGCTAAGAGCAGAGTTTGTTTGTTGGAACTGACTGGAAATGCCAGTGTCTGCGATACTGTGGTATTTGAACAGTGCTTGGCAACGTAGGGCGGTCGGGGAGTAATAATCTCTCTCTCTCTCTCTCTCTCTCTCTCTCTCTCTCTCTCTCTCTCTCTCTCTCTCTCTCTCTCTCTCTCTCTCTCTCTCTCTGCGCGTTCATGTGTGTGTGTGTGTGTGTGTGTGGCCGGAGAGAGAGAGAGAGAGAGAGAGAGAGAGAGAGAGAGAGTGATTACTACTCTCTCTCTCACACACACATACATACCACACTGACACACACACACGGGTATGTGTATATATATGTATAAACAGTTGTGACACATTAGCTACCATACGTCTATACCTGAGGTCGTGAGGCGCGTTTTCATTGCCGCCTTAGCACCGTAACAATTTTTGGCAAGACGTTACTCGTGTGTCCTGGTTTGGTCGGTCAGTGTTGGGTGGGGGTAGGGGGTCGGAGTTCCAGCACCAGAAATAGAAAGCAGAATAATATTGTTGAAGCTTAATGTATTGTTTGGCTGCCAAAGAAACTTCCAAAGACGCTCTCTCTGCCGTGACGCCATTTGGTTATTATCAGACTGAAGCGCCATTGTGCACCCCTTCGCTCTCAAAACAGAGCGTTTTTCGGCGCCCAGAAATCATACAGGAGGTGGTTAATACACATGTACAGGAGTATAGGTTCAATGTACATTCATCATGTACAGCGGCGGCTTGCTGTTGAATCATACATGTATGTGATTTTCGCGGCCTGGCAACCGCCTCAGGCACGTAAAAGGTCAACCGTGACCATCGCCTTGCTGGTCTCAGGAAATTAATCTAATCACCTCTAATTCTCCATTTTCCCTTTTTAAAACAACTATACCAGAGCAGCAGGGGATCAGTCGGAAAATTAGACAGCTAAAGATTTTAAAGGGACAGTGCAGGGGTCACAGGAGTCACAGCATTGCTGAAGCAACGATTTTTCTTTTTGTCTCAAATTATGAAATAAACAGTCAAAAGCTTTACACGACTTTCTCACTGATGCCTTCGCATACCTTTGGTGTTACCAGCCAAACGAAACTGTATGCGGTTTGCCAGTTCGCATCTCCCGCCAAAATGTAATTAATATTTCCCGTGAACACGTTCTGGGGCTCAAGGCTGTGTTTGGTGTGCCAAATTGAACCCACATACCATCTTTTACAATATTCTTACGTCATCACACGCATTAATGTCGTAAAGTACCCAACACAGAAAGAATTCTCCCTGTCGCCGAGACTAATAGACTTCCATAGGCTTTTGACGTAATTAGTTAAAACCCCAGTATATATATGTCTCAAATGGTAGGGAGGCCCACAGAGAAAATCCAAAATGGCGGCCACAGCCGTGATTTTTTTTTACTTTTCTCTGAAGATTTAAAAGGCTAAATAAATATTTTAAAAACGTCAAACAACTTGCAAGGGTTTCTCCAGTTGTTGTTCTTTTGAATGATTGTTGGTATGTGAACGTGCTGCTTTTGGTTCATGAGTAAAACAAGTCCCGAACTTGCCCCAAAACGCTATCTCTCGCTTCGGACTTAGCCGCAGACGCGGTGTACAGGGAAAAAGCTATTTGACGTCGCGGCAAGCGGAACACTCGAAATCGTCACCCAAGTTCCAAGAGCGCGCGAAGAAAAACTGTTTAAAGTACAATACTGAAATTTAGTGTGGCATAAGATCAACCCTTTGTTATGATGTATGTGAAAGAGCGACTTATCAAAATGTTATTAACGTCTTGAAAAAGGGTGGGTTCTGAACACAGTGTTTTACTTTTTACACAGATGTTTCTGGAAATCGCTCTTTTCTGTCAATAATTTTAAAACGCCAATCTACCAGGACAATGTCTTATCTAATCAATGTGTGCATTACTTTAACCGGGCCAACCGATTGAAGTGAAGCAATATTTCAACTTTTGCGCCGTCCAAGGCCGAATCGCGTATGTTCTGAGATCTCGCAAGAAAAAAGTATTAGACGCAGTTTAATGACATTTTGCATACCATCAGATCAATCCTTTGTAATTATATATTCCGCAGAGCGACTCATAATTATTATTAATATGTTGTGAATATAGTTGATTCTGAACACAGTGTTTTTGTTTTGACACAGGCGTTTTTGGAAATCGCTCTTTTCTCTCATTAATCTTAAAAGGCTAATCTACAAGAAGAACATCATTTCTCATCAATACGGGCTATACTTTGACCGGGCCAATCGATTGAAGTGAAGCGATTATCCAACGGCTGCGCCGCCGAAGGCTGAATCTAGTCATTTACAGAGTGATACAACTATTTGCATGACGTCGCGGCAAGCTGAAACACTCCAAATTATCGCCCCAGTTCCAAAGACTCGCAAAGGAAAGATATATGCAAACCAGATTCATGAAATTTTGCGTGCGATACAATCAACTTTCTGTTATTATATGTTCAAAGGAGCAACTTACAAAATATATCATTACGTCGTTGAAAGGGTTTATTCTGAACACAGTGTTTTCTTTTAAACACATGCGTTTTAGGAAGTCGCTCAATCTTTCTTCTCAGTGATCTCAAGAGATAGATCTACCAGTAAGTTTAGTACATTTGTTCTCATCAGTATGTGCTTTGGCTTGACCTTGACAAGCGATTGAAGTGAAAAAAACCAAAGCTGATCAACTCTCGCAGTCATACAACAGGGACGTAGCACACCTAATAAAAGTGGTAGGGCGGAAAAAAATGGAAGACAAAATGCTGAGACAGCTAAGGAAATATGGGGCTTACACTACCGCCCCCCCCCCCCCCCCATCCCGTCCCCTTGTAATGGTCTAAAAAAGAAAGAAAACATGATGCGATTTCGTGCCTTCTGAGCTCAGTTCCATCTAATCATCTTTCCATCCTCCACCAAACAACGGGCTGGTGAATGTATCAGTGATTATCAATCGACTTGCATTTATATCTAAATTCCGATACGTTGAATGTGATGAGCACTTACTTCAAATGACTTTCGTCTTCATTATTGTCTAGTGTGTTAAAAAGCAAGGATTGACAAACTGGTTTACTTCTAAACAAGCAATTTATTGATCCGTCCAGCCATCAACATTGGCAGCCTGAGTGATGACTGAAAAATAGAGGGATTTGTCAGAATATTTTTAGCGCGTTTTCGATCCATCACAACCAGGATGCACACTTGTGTCCATTGTTCAATTCTCTCTCTACATGTTGTTTCATGTGACACTGTTAACCCCACAAGTTACTGTGTTACTCAATTGTTATGGCGTACTTACGGTTGACACACAATCACTCACCCCTCAGTCTGACCCCAGCTTCACACACAGAATATACAAAACATTTCTTACCTCCATTGTTTCTCATGGGAGCAGACGGACGAAGAAGCAATTTTCACTAAATTGGCGCCAATACTTTTATGGCCTGACGGAACTCGTCACGTGTGACGTTCTCGTCAAAATAAGACGTCATCCTATTCCAGCAGTTGACCAAGACTAACACACACAAAAAAAAACCCAAAAAAACCGACCTTATGCCATCGCGTGAATACTACGTGGGGTGTTCTGTTGGTAGATCTCTCTCTCTCTCTCTCTCTCTCTCTCTCTCTCTCTCTCTCTCTCTCTCTCTCTCTCTCTCTCTCACTCTCTCTCTCTCTCTCTCTCTCTCTCTCTCTCTCTCTCTCTCTCTCTCTCTTTTTTTTTTTTTTTACGGAAAAAGTGGTCGGGCGGTCGCCCTACATGCCCTACCGGGTGCTACGTCCCTGTACAAAAGCTGAATCAGTTACGCAGTGTTCAGTAGCGGGACGCACCGGTATCAGAGTATGCACAGTGAAAAACTTGACGTCGCGACAAGCCGAAATTCGAAATTATCGCCTATTTTCCACGAGCTCGCAAAGAAAACGTATTTTAAACAGAAAATATATTGTGCAGTGAAAGATCTCTGCAAAAGATCTATCCAGAAGTCTGTTCTCATCCTGATGTAGATTTGTTGGACTTCGCCTAGCGATTAAAATTAAAACGCTTTTCAACTGTTTCACCGCCGAAGGCTGAATCAAGGCATGCCGTGAAATGTCACAGGAAAATATGTTATAATTTTAGGTTTGTCAACTCCCCACCAAAGTTAGATCAACGAATTAGCAACATCTTTAAAAAGAATAACAGAGCCTTCCAGCTGTGGTAATGATTTTTTTTTCTCCGCGACGCGGCCTTGAATAGATCCATCAGTTATAGTGAACAGATCTAACAAGAACAGCAATGTTTCTTACATATGACTCGCCTTCGCCACAAGTATTATTATCAGAAACAGGCTATTCACGACACGCAGGACCCCGTGACCCAGCAAGATTAACAGACCCAAGGAGAAGGTTTGTTGGGGGACAATGAAATTCCGGTTTAAAACACGTTGACAAAACACGTAGCTACCTCACTGCAACATGGATTGCTTCACAGGACCGATCAGCACACAGAAGCCCTTTTCGCAGTAACCTAGCTGTAGATACTCGCTTTGCAAAGTAAATTCTCGGTAGAACGTTCTCTCACAAAACACACACACACACAAACACACACACACACAAACTCAAACACATACATTTTGATCCAGAATCACAAAGACAGACAGACACATACACACATGCATACATACTCACGCACACACGAACACAAACATACACACACACATGAATACAGACAGACACACGTGCACATGGACACATATATGTCTTCGCTCTCATTCCGTTAGTGCGAATTTGTTAATCGCTGTTGCTTCTGTGGCTGCAATATGTGGCTTCTTCCAAGTCAAGCGTGCATCTTGGGTTACTCCAACAAAAGGTAGCGTTTCAACCTTAATCGGAAGGTCGAGGGTTCGAATCCCGGTCGCGGCCGCCTGGTGGGTTAAGTGTGGAGATGTTTTCCATCTCCCAGGTCAACTTATGTGCAGACCTGCTAATGGCTTATTGTTTAAGACTTCAAAATATTATCAAAGATCACTTTGACAGTGTTACAAAGGGTTGTTTGGCAAAAGCTCATTCACACGGAATCGACGTGATGATTTCTTTGAAAAACAGGTGCTATTTGTGGCCAAATGTCTAAGTGATCTTTTCTAAAAAAATTTTAGTCTTTAACGCTTTGGCGAATAATTCTAATTAAATTTTGTTGTTGAGAAATGAATTTCCTCCAAAAATGTCTTTACCTTGTTAAAAAAAAAAAAATTATTTTTACGATTTGTGTAGCATGTTGAAGAGACACGTTTGCCTGCAATCACGACTCGCTTGACCCCTACCCTGTATAACACAATTTATGAACAAGTAAAAGATAAAAACGATTAAATACTATGCATTTGTCGTAGACCCAGTAAAATATCCTCTACGAATCTGTTTTTCGTTTTGATTTATCTTATCTGGTTCACATTTTACGACAATTTGAAAATGACGAAAAATCACTCGGAACAATGGGCGCGAATGCGTTGCGTTTCTTTTGCCGGGGATTGTACACGCAAGCACAAGACTAAGTGCGCACGGAAAAGATCCTGTAATCCATGTCAGAAGTTCGGTGGGTTATAGGAACACGAACATATCCAGCATGCTTCCTCCGAAAGTGGCGTATGGCTGCCTAAATGGCGGGGTAAAAACGGCCATACACGTAAAAACCCACTAGTGCAAAAACATGAGTGAACGTGGGAGTTTTAGCCCATGAACGCAGAAGAAGAAGAAGAGAAGTATGGCGCTGAAGTACTGTATAATTTAGTAATATCTCGATGTCTTTTAGACTATGATCCGCACTGGGTTTTGTAGCACGAATTACCTGATCTGTAGGTACATCTCATTGAATGTGTAATGTCTGTTTAACGATAGCTTTAATACACTTAGTCACCTGGTGTTCTTCTTTGATCGCGATATGTTTGCAGAATTCAATTCTGTGCTACAATTTCGGTCTGTTCTGTTTCATCTTCATGCTTGTGTGTTTATTGATGGTATTGTTATAATGCTGAATTCATTTCCCGACGATTTTTGAAATTCAGTAAAGTGTGACTGATGACTTCAAATGACTTTTATGGCGCTGAATTGTTTATTGTTCTTAATTGCTTCTCATAACTAATGATCTGACTTTTTGGCGCTAAATACCTGATGTTATATTTTAAATGTTTCTTTGTTCTGTTCTGCAATTGTATTTGTTACATTTCATTGATTAGACAATTTCTGTTTTGCTGTGAAAGTTTTTTTGTTGAAAATCTGTTGTTTGTGTCATTATTGCATTGCTGGGGATTTTGTCATGCTGGATACCTAACCTTAATTGCACCGCAACAAGGATAACAGATATTGTGTGTGTGGGGGTGTATGAGAGAGAGAGAGAGAGAGAGAGAGATAGATAGAAAGAGAGAGAGAGAGAGAGAGAGAGAGATAGAAAGAGAGAGATATTCACATACACACATAAGCATACATACATACATACATACACACATACATACCTGCATACATGGATATATACACACTTAAATACACATAATTTGCTATATAATCGCGGATATACAGGTTAAGGAAGAAATGCACACATTTTCAGTCAGGCAGATTAAAATATAACGCATAACTGCAAACTTTTGCTGTAGTTAGTGTTTTCTTGTTTGGAAGTAAAATTATTATCATTCAATGTGTGGAAATATGCTAAAATGTGAGGTTACAAATGTTTTTAAAGATTGACATTGCGGAACATTAATACATTTTATAGTTTTTATTTTAGATTTATTATTTTTGAAAATATTGATTTTCAAGCTTAAGTTGTAAAGTTTTGATTATACAGCATCAAACGTATGACAGCTAGATTGTACACAAAGAGATCTTCAATTTGATATATCGCATGACATATTTACCTGTAAAACCACTGAAGATTTGCTTGTTCGCGTTTTTTAAATTTCGTGTGATGACGTCAATATAGCCTAAAATTGCAATCGGCTATAAAACCCTTTTTATTGCATTTATTGGTTCAACTGTGATACATTTGTGGTTGCTGCAATCTGTTTTATAAAATAAAACCGAAAAGGTCATTTCTTTTTGCTTTTTTTAATTTGTCGCCCTGTACAGAACTTCCCAGTTGTGAAAAAATCGCATATTTGCCTGACTTTACAGTCCAATACCTCCAAATGTATAATTCTAACAGGCTTCAAAATTTGCACAGCAATTCTATAAGTACTTTTACATTTCAAACCCGAACTATAAGAACACTGCTTAATTTTGAAGCTGTTTACAGCACTCTAAAAAATGCCTTCTGTGCACTATTCACGCTTAGGACAGTGGGCCTCCCTACAAATGGTTTACAGAACGATTTAAATCTTCTCTTGTGAAAAAAAGCAGTTCTAACCTTATCGAACACACTTGCATTGGCATCTGATAGCATTACATGACACAGTTCGTTTGAATGGCTATTTAGCTCGCGCAAACCACACACCAGTTTTCGTGGTTTATCTAACCCCTGAGCCATCGTGAACCCGTGTGACCCACTTTTCTTTTTTCACAATTTAGTCGTCAGTTTGTGATTTCAATGCGACTCGCTGTATCTGCACTAGCACGTTATTGTGTACCTCTGAATCTAAAACGCAACAAACGGCTGCGAGTCACACGAACTTATCGGCGGCGGTTGGCTTCCGACAAGCAAGCGCTATGCAGAACATACGTCTGCTACAAGAAACACGACCTTGCGTGACACGCTTCCGGGCTGCCTTTTTCAAAACTGTCAAAACTTCGAATTGTACTGATCTTGTCTTGATGAAAAAAGAATTCTTTTATGATTTAAGAATGTTTGTGTTACAAGCTGTCAGGTTATTACTAAGATTTTAAATGTTAGTTCTAGCGCCAAATCGAGGCGGCCGATTGTGTTACTCAGACAATCCGGCTGGCCACGCAAAAATAAATTCTTTGAAAAATGCTCGCTCTTTGAGGAGGGCACCTAGGATGTTCTCAAGCGGTGAGTGTTTAAACGAAAGGGTGTTTGTCCTGAGGAGGGGGGGGGGGGGGGGGGAGTTACAAAAACGCCTGCACCCCATCACAGTCAACTTGTATTCATGGGTGCAACTCTTCCGGCTACACGCCGGCAGCCGGTTTTTGGTTTCATCGGCTGCCGATGTTTTTGTTCCAGGAGAGTTTTTTTGGGGGGCATTCTAAATACTAAACAAGTCGCGTAAGGCGAAATTACTACATTTAGTCAAGCTGTGGAACTCACAGAATGAAACTGAACGTAGTCCGCCGCTAGTGCAAAAGGCAGTGAAAGTGACGAGCCTGTTTGGCGCGGTAGCGATTGCGCTGTGCTTCATAGCACGCTTTACTGTACCTCTCTTCGTTTTAACTTTCTGAGCGTGTTTTTAATCCAAACATATCATATCTATATGTTTTTTGGAATCAGGAACCGACAAGGAATAAGATGAAATAGTTTTAAAAAAGATTTCGGAAATGTAATTTTGATCATGATTTTTATATTTTTAATTTTCAGAGCTTGTTTTTAATCCAAATATAACATATGTATATGTTTTTGGAATCAGAAAATGACGAAGAATAAGATGAAATTGTTTTTTGGATCGTTTAATAAAAAAATAATTTTAATTACAAGTTTCCGATTTTTAATGACCAAACTCACTCATTAGTTTTTAAGCCACCAAGCTGAATTGCAATACCAAACCCCGGGCTTCGTCGAAGATTGCTTTGCCAAACTTTCAATCAATTTGATTGAAAAATGAGGGTGTGACAGTGCCGCCTCAACTTTTACAAAAAGCCGGATATGACGTCATTAAAGGTATTTATCGAAAAAATGAAAAAAACTTCCGGGGATATCATATTCAGGAACTCTCATGTCAAATTTCATAAAGATCGGCCCAGTAGTTTAGTCTGAATCGCTCTACACAGACAGACAGACAGACACACAGACACACACACATACACCACGACCCTCGTCTCGATTCCCCCCTCTATGTTAAAACATTTAGTCAAAACTTGACTAAATGTAAAAAGCTTGGACCCCAACTTTTGCCGGTTTTTGGAATTTTCCAGGTTGCACCCATGTGACAGTATTCAATTGTGAACTTTACTTGAACAAGTTGAAGCCAGGGCTGAGGTGCACGAAGCGAAAGTGGGTGCAACCCAATTGGGAGGGAGCAAGCCGCGGAGTCTGATTGTTTGATTGATTGATATTTGTGGTGATTTCAACCAAGCAGTGTGTGTGGATGTGGGTGTGTGTTTGGGTGTGTCAGTGCGTGTGTGTGTGTGTGTGTGTGTGTGTGTGTGTGTGTGTGTGTGTGTGTGTGTGTGTGAGAGAGAGAGAGAGAGAGAGAGAGAGAGAGAGAGAGAGAGAGAGAGAGAGAGAGAGAGAGAGAGAGAGAGAGAGAGAGAGAGAGAGAGAGAGAGAGACAATGGCAATTCTTTATTCTTCGAGAGTAACAAGAATAAGCATAGATATCTGTTTTTTCATCTGGCCCTCGCCCTTAAGAGGGACTAATCTACTACTACAACTGCTACTAAAAACTCATTACATAAATACATTATTATTGTGAAAACAAAAACCAAATCTATCGCAGGTCAGTCAATTTGCTAAGAGATTCCGACTTGAAAGTAGGAGAAAAGCAGATCTATGAGGCTATGTCATCGAAAAGAAGTCATGTAACCCTATGCACGTTCCTAACAAATAAAAAAATTGTTCGTGATCCTACCTTTTTCAAAAAATCGCCTAAAATCCAGGGCCTCACATCCATGAGAGGTAGCATAGGACAAATGTCCTGGCCAATGTAAAAGTGATAGGACATTTGTCCTGAACAAAAGCAAATCAATAGGACATTTTTTTTCCCGTAACAAAACGTAAATATAATTAAACTTGACTAGTTTCTTGGCACGAGGGTAAAAGAACAAAAATACTTTTTTTGGCAAAAAGTTAGCAGCTTTGACTGCCACAGCTGCCCCCTTTTCTTGTTTTGTCAGCTGTCGGGTTTCAACTATCTCCTTGTCTCTCTGGAGAGATGGCACTTGCACACTAACAGCATGGTCTTTGGTTTCTTGATGATCGGTAAGGGCCGATTTGCGAAAGTTCGAACAGCCAACGGTAAAAGTGTTGGACTTCCCTGTGTGCTGACATGAGGTGCAAAACATAAGTTTCCTCTCTGGGTCATGAGACACCCACGGGAATGATGTCGCCCAGCTTGAGACGAAGTTACGCGTGGGAGTGAGGGAGGGGGTAGTGTCTTTCTTCGGTTCCGATGTTTGACCTCTAACTGCTCTGGGGCTGGAGGAATCTCAGTTTCCGTGCTACTGACAGATATGAGGGAAGGGACTTGAAGTGTAATTTCTTCTGTCCCTTTTCTGGGATCAGATTTCGTTTAGGCGGCATGTTTGTTATTTTCGGGGAAAGCGCGAAGGGAGGCAACTCTCAACTGGCTTCGAGCATTCCGAGTTGGGAGCCTTGGAAACTCTTTGGTACTAGAGGCACAAAGTGTCTAATTTCGTCTGCTACACATCGCTTCGCAATACATCGATAAAATAGCATTCAAACTACTGTAAATTGAGAAGTACTGACGATGTCCGGATCAAATTATAGAATAATCGGACATTGACCACTTTGTGACAAAAACAATAGGACATTTGTCCTCCTGCATGAAAAATGTATAGGACATTTGAAAAAAATATCCTCATATGTCCGATGTCCGACGTGGATGTGAGGCCCTGAAAATCCATTATAATTTATAGCTCAGATCCTTCCCAAGAAAATAGTTTCTTTCTTCTAAAAGACCTAGAACATAATTATCTGTGTTTGTACCATAAACATTTACTTAAAAAATAAAAATTGCATGGTCGGATGCTATCAGTGATTCATCATTGAATCATTCATTGACAGTGACGTAGAGGTTACATGCCGAGTCTCAGTGATTATTAAAAATAATGGTCGAAGTTAGCGGATCATGAAAAATGCGAGCTTCAGCGAGCTTTTTCATGACCGCGAACTGAAACCATTATTTTTAATAATCACTGAGACGAGGTATGTAACCTCTTTATTCCTCCTTTCTTCAGTTATTCAAAGAAAAGAGGAGTAAACGTGTAGGGCTAGTTATTTTTTCGGTAACTTACCCAACAACCAAAATAACTTACCCAACAACGGGCCTGAATCCTCGATAGCTCACAGGTTGATGAGCTAGACTTTGAGGGAACTACTTTAGCGATTGAAAAGTTCCGAACGCTCTAATGTACAAAATATACATCTCTAGACCAAATAATACAAACATACTGCATTTAAACTAGCAACTACAGGCTTGAACACATTCATCTCCATATAAAATCCATGAGTTTGGTTGTTTTCTAATTCCAAATCTAACGATCAGTGCAGAGAAACTCGCTTTAGATCTCTTATCTAAAGCAAACTTCCAAGGCAAGTAACTCTCGTACTCTGTCTAGCGATAAGAGTAGTTCCCCTTCCAAATGTTCTGAACCGAGTTGCTTGGACAAAAGAATGCAATCCGACGGTAGTTTTCGACAATATTTCATTTTATAAACAGCTAGATCACACGCAACCAAGTGCACACATCTCATCAATTTAAAGAACATACAGCGGTTTCATACATTATTTTGCCCCAGAAAACTGAACTTCATACAGTTTTTGAGTCACTTGAGAAAAAGTGACTCTATGTAATCGGTCAGTGTTAGTCTGTCCGTCCGGCCGGCCGGCCGTCCGTAGACACCTCCTTAACGTTGGACTTTTCTCGGAAACTATCAAAGCGATCCGGCTCATATTTTGTTTAGTCGTGACCTCCAATGACCTCTACACTTTAACGATGGTTTCGTTGACCTTTGACCTTTTTCAAGGTCACAGGTCAGCGTCAAAGGAAAAATTAGACATTTTATATCTTTGACAAAGTTCATCGGATGTGATTGAAACTTTGTAGGATTATTCTTTACATCAAAGTATTTACATCTGTAGCCTTTTACGAACGTTATCAGAAAAACAAGGGAGATAACTAGCCTTTTCTGTTCGGCAACACACAACTTAACGTTGGGCTTTTCTCGGAAACTATAAAAGTGACCGGGCTCAAATTTTATGTGAACGTGACTCCCAGTGACCTCTACACTTTGACGTCTGCTTTGGTGACCTTTGACCTTTTTCAAGGTCACAGGTATGTCTTGAAGGAAAAAATTTGAAATATCATATCTCTGAAACTATTCATCGGATTTGATTCAAACTTTATAGGATTATTCTTTACATCAAATTATTTACATCTGTATTGTGTTGTGAATAGCAATTTCTTCCTGTCCATCTGATGCCTCATATAATATTCAGAACTGCGAAAGTGACTCGATCGAGCGTTTGCTCTTCTTGTTAACGTTGGAACACGGGTGCAAAAGTTCGCCTGCTAGTCCCATTCGAAGAAAGAACATTTCCTAAGCGATACCAAAACATGGCCAGAACACACACTATCCGCCTTTACCGCCACAGCAGAATAACAACATAACTGTGTACTTGATTTTAGTCCAAAACAGGGAAACTGACAAGAAGTGTTGACAGAATTGAATTATTTTCCCTGAACTATACAACCGCGCATTATTCAATCGCCTGGGCAGGTAGACTGGTTGAGTGAATATGATTCGATCAAACTTTCGCACAAAAACTCCTCTTCTCTTTGAATAACTGAAGAAAGGAGGAATAAAGAGGTTACATACCTCGCTGAAGCTCCCATTTTTCATGATCCGCTAACTTCGACCATTATTTTTAATAATCACTGAGACTCGGCATGTAACCTCTACATCAGTGCTCGGGGTGTGTGTGTGTGTACGTATGTCATGTGTGTGTGTGAGTGACAGTGTGCGTAACAATTTTGCAACATTTGTGAAGGTGCGTCATATTTTCGAGGAAGAAAAATAATGACGTAGGGCGCGACATGACGTGCGCATGACAGTCGAACGCAGGGGATACAAATCTGCAAAAATGCCAGCAGCGACTTAGACATAACTACCAATGTTGCTCTCATGGTTATGACAACCACTTTTGCTGTTCAATGTATGCATAGCATAAAAATATGTTCACACGTTTGGTTTCAGGTGAGGGTTGGACAGGTGACAACAGAGAAACGGCAGCGAAACCGAGACGGCGGATTTACATGTCGAGAAGCTGTTTCTTTCTTTTCAATATGAAAACAACCCTCGACGGCAGCAACGGATTCTGATTTTAATGGATTCCTCATCAAAATGACATTGGCATACTCGCCTACGCGATATATCATCGGCGCAAAGAGGCCCTAAGTTGTTTTTACGACTACGACGAAATGAGCATTGATTTGTCAAGCCGACACAGTTTCACGGAACGAAAATATTAGCGGTCTCCAAAACCTTGTGGCAAGATGACGACGTCATATCGGACAAACTACAGCAATGGCTATGTGGTGGAGTACAAGGTCGATGGACCGCCCTGCTCTTCGTGGTTGCTGTTGCCGGCGGAGAACCTGTGGAGCGAGGGTATGCGCGGCTTTCTATATACCGTGGCGCTGGCCTACCTCTTCATGGGAATCGCCATCGCCTCCGACATGTTCATGTGCAGCATCGAGGTGATCACCAGCAAGAAGCGCAAGGTGGTGCTCTGGGACGAGGAGCGGCAGGAGAAGGTGGAGCGGGAGGTACTGTTATGGAACGAAACGGTAGCCAACCTGACCCTGATGGCGCTGGGCAGCTCCGCTCCGGAGATCCTGCTGGCCACGGGCGAGATGGTGGGCGATCTCGACGACCGTGAACCCAGGGACGCCCTGGGTACCTTCACCATCATCGGCTCGGCCGCCTTCAACCTGCTGATCATCACGGCGGTGTGCGTGATGAGCGTACCCACGGGGGAAGTGAAGACTATTAAGGAGTTGGGCGTGTTCATCGTCACCAGCATCTGGTCTATCTGGGCGTACGTTTGGATGCTAATAGTGGTCCAGTACATTTCGCCGGGGCAGATTGATCCATGGGAGGCCTGGGTCACGCTGGGCTACTTGCCGCTCTTCGTCTTCATGTCCTACCTCACAGACCGCGGCTGTTGCTGCGCCAAGAGGAAAGTTGAGGGCGTCGATTCTGAAGAAGATCAAGAGGTGAGTACTTCTGCTAACTACCCCTCACCAGCAATGATACGGGCTTTCTGTTTCTGCTACACTGAACCGAGTTTCATTTCTCGCCAAAGTAAATTAATCGTGTACTTTCCTGACAGCAGTCCTGCCACTGCCAGTCATAAACTACCTTAAAGTGCAGTTTGCTCGGATTTCTGCACATGCGATTGCCCGATTGTTTTTATCTGTCGTGGAAATAAATGTGCGCATATCAGAAGAAACTACAGCCGTAGTAGTTATTTCATCAGGGGTTTCAGTTTTGGTGGGGTTGAAGTGGGATGGGTTCGGTCGGAAGGGGGTTCAGTTTGAGGGTTGGTTGGTTTAGGATTAAGAGGTTGGGAATGTTTGGGGCTGTATTTGGGGCATGTGTGGTGGTTTAATAGAGGAGGGTTGAGTCGAAATGTGGGTGGGGAATGGTGGTGATGTAACGTTTGACTATTATATTAATATTTCAAACAGAATGAGGCAGAGCGATGTTAAGTTATCAAATAACCAAAGGGAGGTAATCGCTTTTAATGCATACGACATGTGTAATAGAGTAAGCGAGAGTTGTACGGAACCTTTTCTCCTGGCACCTGAGAGAATAACAAGCACTGAAATGAACAAGCGACTTTCATCCTCAAAAAAAGGATGATCACCGCAAGCTCATATGCTCATACGCTCTGCCTCATTCTGTTTGAAATTCTAACTGATACTTTCGAGGCGACCCTGTAACAATGTGTGTGTTTGTGTGTTAGTTCTGTTTAAAACCAGTCTTGATCTAAGGACTAAGTCCGGTCGAGAATAAAAGCTGGTTCTTGTATATATGACTGTGTACGTAGGTGTTAGTTGGAGTGCCTTGGAGAATGATGAGCATATGACTATGAGCTTGCGGTGATCATCCTTTTTGACTCACATGCGAAGCAAAAGTGAGTCTATGTACTCACCCGAGTCGTCCGTCCGTCCGTCCGTCCGGAAAACTTTAACGTTGGATATTTCTTGGACACTATTCAGTCTATCAGTACCAAATTTGGCAAGATGGTGTATGATGACAAGGCCCCAAAAAACATACATAGCATCTTGACCTTGCTTCAAGGTCAAGGTCGCAGGGGCCATAAATGTTGCCTAAAAAACAGCTATTTTTCACATTTTTCCCATTTTCTCTGAAGTTTTTGAGATTGAATACCTCACCTACATATGATATATAGGGCAAAGTAAGCCCCATCTTTTGATACCAGTTTGGTTTACCTTGCTTCAAGGTCAAGGTCACAGGAGCTCTCCAAAGTTGGATTGTATACGAGGTCAGACACAATACTGAGCAAAAAGTACAAAATGAATGGTAGCCACTTTCTGGATTTTTTTTGCAAAGAACTGTTTTCTTCTGGTTGTTAATGTTGTTGTATTGTGATTAAAGAGAGAATAAAGAATTAATATCATTTTACAGATTATTTTTTCTGTTGATGGTTATTTTGTTTTTGATTATTTTCCATTGAAAATACAACTTAAAATGGCCACTGAAACCTGACAAAAATGAGTGGTCTTGTTTGAGAAAGCACAATGGGAAGTGAAGCAGTTTGTAGTGTCATGTTTGTATTTATTTTGGTCAAACTAAGTGTATTTAACAATTAGATATGCTCATTTTCTTTCTTTACCGTAAAATGTGTCGTTAGCGTGGACGAAAAAATTGCATTCTGTAAGTAATGCTTCGTGTCTCACTTCACACGCTGATCTAAGTCCATACCATCATCATATCTTTCACATGCAACTCGATATTTCCACTGATAATTGAAAGTTACTGAATAAAATGACACAATCTAGCACACATAAAAGCAATAAAAAGACCTAGCGTTGTGAAAGAATGTGTGAAAGGCAATATCCGACGTTTTGCGTCACTGCGTTACTTACGTTTTTGCACTTCCAAATCTAACGCGAAGTCGACACAGGGCACACGAACGAATGTCAATCGACTCAATGCACTGCGGAAATTTCCACAGATTACGAATAAATGGCCTTCACCTTTCCCACAATGCATTGAGAGGAGGTATTTTGACCTGGAAGTTGTTCGTGTCTTTGGCGTTTCGCGCAAACTTACAACATGTCCACAGTTATTTAGACAGACGAACTTCGATAATCATCGATCCCTGATTGATGTTGCTGTATTCAGGTGAGTTACCCAACAGGCAACTACTTTTGTTCATGTTTTATGCAAAATCACCAGCATTTGTTTACATTGATGCTGAACTTAGTAGATTTCGTTCGTCATTCTCGCCACTCTGCCGACATTTCTTGGTGTCTTTCAATACGAACGTCAGGAAAATTTGACCTTTTCTTGAACCAAAGTTTATATTTTTGTGATTGACTTAAAGTTTCTTCGAGTTTGTATAAAGAAAGCTGTGAAGGGGAAATATTAGTTACATTTTCCTGCATTTTAATAGTGTGGCTTGTTTTAGATTACGTTCGTATTTCTGACACCATTTTCGTTTCGAATTCGTGTCACTCGAACCAACGCAATCAGCAATTCAGTTCATTGTGGTAGATGGCAGATACAATGTAAATCAAAACATGTTTACGTATGTTATCTGCTACAGAAAACAGAAAAAGAAAACAAGCGAATAAGAAAAATAATCAGTTGTGAAACGATGATAATTGATGATGTTGGTAATGTTGGACACAACAATTCAGGTGTCAAAAATAACTTACGTAATAATTTTCAGACTTTGCCTGTAACTGTGAATATTTGCCATTGTTGCAATGAATCGAATGAGTGAGATCATTTCAAACTGTATCAGGAACCTCTTACACACCAGACTAGATTTCAAGAGTACTAGAATTCAAGCATAACAGACTTCACAATTTTGGTGTCTTCATAACTTACGCTTGGTGTCTTCATAACTTACGCTACATCTGATTCACTTGCCATATTATTTTCAGGCCTTCACTTTTGTTTTCAGTTGTGTTGCATGGTCTACCAGAAAGGTGATCAATTAAATCAGCAGCATTACAATGCTGCCTAATCTTGTTCTTGTAAAAAAGTGATGGACTTGCCAAATGATGTAAGTAATGGTGTCTTCACAACAACTATTTCTTGCTCAATTGATTTACACAAAATGTAGGTGCTGTCTGGCTGGATTTTATGGATAAAATGTAACTCAAACACTTGACAAAATCAAAGATTCCAAAAGTTTTAACTTGATAGAAATATCTTGCAGTTGGTGTCCACCAAGTACTTACATCATTGTCCATGCATACCTATGATTGACGATCAATAAAGGAAAGAGACATGAAGGCAATTATGTTTTGACTTTTATTTCCGGTAAAGCTGTGTTTTAGCTCCCATTACAATCATAGACTTTTCCATCTGAGCATTTTTTATTTTTGATGCTCATGTCAGGATTTCATTGCTCAGTATTGTGTCTGTCCTGTATACATATTTTGAAGTGACCTTGACCCTGAACTATGGAAGATAACTGTTTCAAACTTAAAAATTATGTGGGGCACATGTTATGCTTTCATCATGAGACACATTTGGTCACATATGATCAAGGTCAAGGTCACTTTGACCCTTATGAAATGTGACCAAAATAAGGTAGTGAACCACTAAAAGTGACCATATCTCATGGTAGAAAGAGCCAATAAGCACCATTGTACTTCCTATGTCTTGAATTAACAGCTTTGTGTTGCATGACCTTGGATGACCTTGACCTTGGGTCAAGGTCACATGTATTTTGGTAGGAAAAATGTGTAAAGCAGTTCTTAGTGTATGATGTCATTGCTAGGTTTAGTTACCCTAAAGGTCGAGGTCAAGCATGTGAGTCGTATGGGCTTTGCCCTTCTTGTTTGAGGATGAAAGTCGCTTGTTCATTTCAATGCTTGTTATTCTCTCAGGTGCCAGGAGATAAGGTTCCGTACAACTCTCGCTTACTCTATTACACATGTCGTATGCATTAAGAGCGATTACTTCCCTTTGGTTATTTGATATATATCTTAACATCACTCTGCCTCATTCTGTTTGAAATTCTAACTGATACTTTCGAGGCGACCCTGTAACAATGTGTGTGTTTGTGTGTTTGTTCTGTTTAAAACCAGTCTTGATCTAAGGACTAAGTCCGGTCGAGAATAAAAGCTGGTTCTTGTATATGACTGTGTACGTGGTGTTAGTTGGAGTGCCTTGGAGAATGATGAGCATATGAGCTTGCGGTGATCATCCTTTTTTGAGGATGAAAGTCGCTTGTTCATTTCAATGCTTGTTATTCTCTCAGGTGCCAGGATAAACGGTTCCGTACAACTCTCGCTTACTCTATTACACATGTATGCATTAAGAGCGATTACTTCCCTTTGGTTATTTGATAACTTAACATCGCTCTGCCTCATTCTGTTTGAAATATTAATGTTATGTTTCACGATACACTGTGTATAGTTTCGACGTCAGTAATGACCTAACAGTATCTGTGGCATTGTTTTTCTCTCCATAGGCGTCTCTTGAACATAGTCTTCCTTATCACAGGCAACTTCTCAGATGCTTAGGATGCCTCTCCGTTCGTAGTCTCAACCAACGTTCTGCCGTGACTTTTTTTTCCCAAGATTTGGAATATTTATAGTTTTGTTCAAGTTGTCTTCTGGCGTTTGATTCTTCAGCATTTTGCTTTGGTGGCATTGTTACGAGATAATGAAATTGTGCTGTTAAATATGTACTAAATCCAACAATTTAAATTGTTATTTTATTGATGATTGTTTTTTAA
Source organism: Littorina saxatilis (assembly GCF_037325665.1). Classification (NCBI taxonomy): domain Eukaryota; kingdom Metazoa; phylum Mollusca; class Gastropoda; order Littorinimorpha; family Littorinidae; genus Littorina; species Littorina saxatilis. Next base: position 91,554,003 of record NC_090245.1, read on the forward strand.
GTGCTCCGTGTTCGTAGAGACACCCTTTCAAGATTGCCTAAATTATATATATGAGGCTTTGCCAAAAGGTGCTGGGGGGGTGCTTGGACATTTGTGACAAACTAAACCTTTTCAGTTGATTTTTTTTGGTGTTTTAAGTGATACATTAGTCTTTGATGAACATATTTGTGTAATAAAAGAATGGTTTGTGCATTTGGGAAATGTGTACGGTTTGATAATATGCCATAAAACGCCAATTTTGAGAAAAGCCACATGTGCAACAAAACTGACCACAGAAGCCATTAATATCATTTCATACAACTGGTAATGATTTATTTCTAGTAAACAGACCCTGCAGAAGCATTATCAGTCTTTAAAAGTACATTTGGAGCCAAATCTTGAATGCAGTGTCACGTAATGTCGCAAAACGCTCAAACATCATAAAAATCAAAACTGATACTTTCTGCTAAGTAACCACAAGAAGTATAAACCCTAAAATAAAATATAACACTTCAACAGAAACACTGACACATGTTAAAAATATCCCTAAAAGTTGTTACAGTTTGCTCAAACTAGTTAAACATGTTGTTGTAGGTGTCACGTGTTACAAAAATATTGATGGACATGAAAATATTCATAATATTTGAAATAACAACCAGAATGTTATACATACACTAACTTTTCATTTACAATCTAAAGATTAGATTATTTATGGAATATGAAAACAGAAACAATAGCAAAACATGTTAAAAGCAAGTCATAACAGCATTCTACGTGTCACATGTTACACTGTGTCAGTGGACATGAAATTATTCAAAATGTTATAAATGACAACTGTGATATTAAATAGACCTTTAGGATACATTCATATTTTGAAGATTAGGTAATTATGGAACATCAAAGCACCACAAAAAAAGTAACATCATGTTCAAAACAGGTCAAATCTGCGTTCTACCTGTCACGTGTTACATGGAGTCAGTGGACATGAAATCAATGAAAATGTCAAAAATAACTACAATATTCAAACAGACATTTAGAATACAGTTTTAACCTAATGTCTAGGTACATCTGGAACAAGGTTCTCAATCAAATCGAATTTTTTTTAATTAGTTGTACGTAAAATCCTAGCAAAATCCAAATTTAAAAAACAAAAAACTTTGATTTTTTTTTATGTTGGAGAGGGGGGGGGGGGGGGGGGGGAGTGGTGGTGTTAAAACAATCTCATGAAAATATTCCTTCCCCCTGCTAACCCAAAAGCATTTTTTCAGCTTTGGCTACAATATTTACAAGGACATAAATGTCTCCTCCTAAATCGTTACACGGACATGAACGTATCCTCCTGAATCGTAACACGGACATTAACAAAAACAGAGGATCGAATTTTTCTTCAATCAAATTTGCCTCCAAAAGTAGCAAGCAGTTGTATATAGGTTACACAATATGCAAGATAATCAGAACTCGGAGTGTGTACGCTATTTATCCCATTACTCCGACGTTTTCATTAAAAACACTTACTTTTTCCACTAAAACCTGCCCGTGCCTGTTTTCAGCTTGCCAAAAGCCTCCGCAGTCGAAATTCATGTCAATGAATTCATGCGCATAGCTAGTTCCCATTTGTCAGCATAATGGACGGCGTCATTCGACTTGTATGTAGACATTCAGTCATTCAAATTGCTTATAAAAAGGTCTGCTATCTGCTTTTACATTTTGAAAGTCATTTTAAAATATCCTTGTGTATATTATTTGACATCGACTTTCGTTATACTCAATTCGGCATACCGGGTTTATATTTTTACCAGAATTGCGCACGATAATGGCAGCGCAACAAATTCAGTTCGGGCCGTGCTGGTTTGATCGTTGACCCAAGTCAGTTTGCATGCAGTGTTACTGTTTGTCAGTCGGAGATAGAAATGTTGGCTGTCATCGCGCTGTTATGTTTTGGTTTTCACACGTGGATCGCTTACATATTCAGTCGTCGGGTTCTCTGTGTGTGTGTGTATGTGTGTGTGTGTGTGTGTGTGTGTGTGTGTGTGTGTGTGTGTGTGTGTGTGTGTGTGTGTGTGTGTGTGTGTGGCCCTTCGTGGTCGGCTGGGCGTTAAGCAAACAAACAAACAAACAAACTCTCTCTCTCTCTCATTCTCTCTCTCTCTAGATAAAAGTGTTTTTAAATTGATTTCGAAAATTTAATTTTGATAATAATTTTTATATTTTTAATTTTCTGAGCTTGTTTTTAATTCAAATATAACATATTTATATGTTTTTGGAATCAGAAAATAATGGAGAATAAGATGAACGTAAATTTGGATCGTTTTATAAATTTTTATTCTTTTTTACAATTTTCAGAGTTTTAATGACCAAAGTCATAAATTAATTTTTAAGCCACCAAGCTGAAATGCAATACCGAAGTCCGGGCTTCGTCGAATATTACTTGACCAAAATTTCAACCAATTTGGTTGAAAAATGAGAGCGTGACAGTGCCGCCTCAACTTTCACGAAAAGCCGGATATGACGTCATCAAAGACATTTATCAAAAAAATGAAGAAAATAAGTCTGGGGATATCATACCCAGGAACTATCAAGTCAAATTTCATAAAGATCGGTCCAGTAGTTTAGTCTGAATCGCTCCACACACACACACACACACACACACACACACACACACACACACACACACACACACCACGACCCTCGTCTCGATTCCCCCCTCTACGTTAAAACATTTAGTCAAAACTTGACTAAATGTAAAAAGTAGTCCATCTGTAAACTCTGAATATGCAGATGACCTCTATAAATTATTCAATTGTACTCTGAAATCAAAGACAATGACCAATGACAGTTGAGATCGAAACTCGGTTGTGATGGGATATATATCCATAGGATATCCATATGGTTGTGATGGAATATTCAGAATAATCACCTCCTCAGCTAACAGAGATAAAGAGGCAGGTCATGGGATAATATAAGCTAATTCAATTCGTTGGGAGAAGAATTATGGGCAAATTATATGTCAGTCAAACATTAGATCTACAAAGTGTCAAACGTTACGTATAGATCTACACCTTACCCTACAATATTTTCTCAACTTTACGGCTCGTCGTCTCCATGATTTCAATCGAATCGGTGACCGGAAACGCCAAAGAAGCAAAGCTAGTGGTTTCCACGCTTTTGTATCAAATACTCGCGAAACTTCTTTGTGAAAATTGCAAAAATAACAAAATGTGTCAAACGTTACTTTCGGACATTAACTCCATCGATTCTTTTTAGCTGCTAGATACAATAACTTCGCAAATTCTGACTCAAATGCAACACACTGCTTTTATTTCCTCGAACACGAAACTATCGTTTTCATCCAAAATGGCGGCCATTCAAAGCACCAAGACCGGCGAAAATCGAATCTGTAAACAAGTTGGTCTGCGGACATGAGCCCTTCGAAAAAAAACGGGTATTTACTGGGCGAGGTTTTCGGTAAATTCTGGTTCTAATTACGATTGTTGCACATTCTACAAAAAGTTGCATGCTTAGACTGTATGAAATACGCTGATCAAAACCGATGCAGTGATGCAGACCATGAAAAATCGAAAATTCCCCAAGGACACCAAAATGTCCAAAATTTTTCGGGGCCGTTTCTGGTGTATGTTTGAAACATTTTATTTTTTATTTAACATTCACAACAACAACAGGTTTCAAAACATTAAAAAAAAGCATTCATCAAACTCACTTTTTCAAAGCACAATACATGTAAACATGTTGGGGTAATCCAGTTAATTACACTTGCTTTCCAAAAATACATGGGTCCGAAATGGCACCTTTTGGCAAAGGCTCATATACTTTTGATATTTTATATAATGTATACATGTATTATATATATATATTAACATATACAATAATTGTATGCCACAGTAAATTCTCAAAACCAAGATTAAGAAATTGACAAAATCCCAGAAAATGTCAGTAAATTTGTGAATTTCCTGTTTCACTCGGCGATTTTGTAAATTTCCTAAAATGGCTAGGAAATTGTAAATTTGCTGGTTTGAAAATTGAAGGGCCAGAAAATTATTGAAATTGAAAACTTATTTCAAGGAAAACGAATGCTTTTTTGATGAATGAAATCCACTTATAAGTTTTTGGGTTTGGCAGCATCAAAGTCAACACACTGTTATACAATGCTAAACTTAGCACATAATAGGATCTCTCTCTCTCTCTTTCTCTCTCTCTCTCTCTCTCTCTCTCTCTCTCTCTCTCTCTCTCTCTCTCAATCTCTCTCTTTCTCTCTCCCTGTTTGTCAATCTCTCACACTGTATCGGTCTGTATCTGTCTGTCTGTCTGTCTCTCTGTCTGTCTGTCTGTCTGTCTGTCTCTCTCTCTCTCTCTCTCTCTCTCTCGCTCTCGCTCTTCTCTCTCTCGCCCTCCCTCTCTCTCTCTCTCTCTCTCTCTCTCTCTCTCTCTCTCTCTCTCTCTCTCTCTTTCTCTCTCTCTTACTTACTTACTGTTTGAGTTGTTTCTGTCAGTCTCTCTGTCTCTGTCTCTTTTTTTCTCTCTGCCTATATATATATATATGTATCTATATATATCTTTTTCTATCTCGCTGTCCCTGTATCGGTCTCTCTTTCTCTCAGTCTTTCTCTTCCTCTAATTCTGTCTCTGTCTCCCTCTGTCTCTGTCTATCTCTTTTGTGTCTCCCCCTACTATTCCTATCTGAGTCTCTGCCTCTCACTCTCCCTTTTTCTCTCTGTCTTCCTATAAATTTCTCTCTGTAACTCTCAGTCGCTGCTAAAGAACGTCGGTCAGGGGCGGATCAATTGCATTGTAAGGGGGGGTGCACTTTGAATCGAAAGTGAATGTGATGGGCGCGAAGCGCCCGAATTTTCTAGGAGGGGTCCGGGGGCATGCCCCCCCCCCCCCCCCCCCGGAAATTGTTTTGGCCCAAAGAAGCAAAATGGTGCCATCTGGTGCCATTTGAACTTAGAAATGGTCATAGAATCAGCTTTCCAAATATATATATTTTTTTTTTGGCTGGAGGGGGGGTGCACCTGCACCCTGTGCCCCCCCCCCTCGTCCGCCCCTGTCGGTACACATGTGGGACTTTTTCAAAAAATGCACAGATTTCAGACGGACAAAACGGAGATATCCAACATCAAAAATTTCAAAATTTTATCAGGCAAAGTTATTAAACATCCTTTCGTCTATACTAGCGGAAAAAAGTTAGGGACGGGCCACTGATTTCCCCGCTGACTTTCATTTGTTTAAAACACCCTGTTCTTTCGTCAGCAAAATCAAATGGCTGTCGCATGTTACACACCAATGGGTAGGTTATGCTGTGTTAGCAGGAAAACTGCACGGGACTCCCGGGCGCAGAGCTGCACCACGTGACTAAAATAGCAAAATCGCCAAAAAGTAGGCTGTTGTTTGGCGTGCGCACGGGTAGAATAAGGCAGGTAACATGGCAAAATTGTTGTGCACATGCAAGGACAATCCTTCGAGTGTGAATTGTGATCACGAACTCGGCTTTATAAGCCGCCGATTTTCTGCGAGCTGCCATCTCCTCACCATGCCTGCCAGACGGAAGCTGACAACATTCAACCGAGGAAGAGCAATTGCCTGGCTCCACGACGGCGTATCCATGTGCGAAGTGGCCAGGCAACTTGGGGTATCGCATTCAGTCATTGTAAGGCTGAATCAACGTTTCCAGACGACAAACAATGTCGAGGAGAGGCCCAGGTCGGGTCGCCCCAAAAAGACTACTCCTAGGGAAGATCGTTTCATCCAACGGCAGGCGCTGCAGCACCGGGCCACCACCTGCAAGGTCATCTGAGGGCAGTTACGGGAGGCCACTAACATCAACGTTAGTGAGAGGACCATCGGCAACCGCCTGCATGACGCCCGGCTGCGGAGTCGTCGTCCTGCTGTGCGTCCCCTGCTGACACAGGCTCATCGCCGGGCTCGTCTGGCCTGGAGTCGCCGCCACTTGAGATGGACGCGCCGGGACTGAGCTCAGGTCCTATTCAGTGACGAGTCCAGGTTCAACCTGTTCTGACGGCCGGCGCAAGGTCTGGAGGCGTGAGGGCGAGCGTTATGAAGACGACACAGTGCATGAGAGGGTGGCCTTCGGCGGGGGCTCTGTCATGGTTTGGGGGGGCTTCAGCCTTCATCAACGCACCCCCCTGTACCATGTGGTCAGGAATCTCACTGGTCAACGCTACAGGGACGAAATTCTCGCCCCTATTGTCTTGCCGACCCTGCAGCAGATTGGCCCAAACGCCGTGTTTCAGGATGACAATGCTACTCCTCACAGGGCCAGGCTTGTCAACGACTACATCCAGCAAACCGGGGTCGTCAGGATGGATTTCCCTGCCTGTTCGCCAGACATGAACCCCATAGAGTATGTATGGGACGAACTGGACAGGCAGGTGAGGGCCAACCACCAGCCTCCCAGAAACCTGCAGCAGCTGCTGCAGATGCTCCAACAGGAGTGGCAGGCCATTCCACAGGCCTTTTTCACGAAGCTTATGAACTCTATGCGGTCAAGGTGTGGTGAACTTGAGCGCAAACGTGGCGGACACACCCATTATTGACCTCATGAAAGACTTGTTATGTTTATTTGTGACCCCTCTGCTGTTTGTGGACATGAATAACCGAATCGGCTCGATGAAATAAACCCAAATTTTGCAGTTGCGTTGAACATTGACTGAAATAAACGTGTTCCAAATTTCCGTACGATATGTTCATTCGTTCTTTTGCTGTGATTGCGTGTGTGAACCGTCCTTAACTTTTTTCCGCTAGTATATCTTGTGCCAAAATTTGCGAGCTTAATAACAACTGCAAATGTATCTAAAAAGTTTTATTTTTCCTTCATCAGGCAAAGTTATTAAACATCCTTTCGTCTATCTTGTGCCAAAATTTGCGAGCTTAATAACAACTGCAAATGTATCTAAAAAGTTTTATTTTTCCTTCATAATTGTTTTCCAATTGGCAAGTTTTCATATAGCAAATGCTATGCAAACCCAGTGCTAAAGAATGGATACCAAAATGTATGATTATGATTATGAATGCAATTATTTAATCCAAATTAAAACAAAATTGTAATAGTGCAAAATTGTCATTATCAAATGCATGTAAATGAAGTAATGTCCAAACTGATCTGTTTGCTGCCAAAATATACATTATGATCATTTGAAAGTTGTTGAAACCTTTCAACTTATACCACAATTGACTGAATTTGATAAATTACTTTAAATATATAGCTTTACTTTTATGCTTGGTAACAACAGGGACATTCGGTAACTACACGGACCCTTTGTTTTCGCATCAACCCCATTCGAGCAAAAAACACAGACATACGTTTAAAACTATCATTTTATATGTCTTAACTATATTTGTTGCTGTTTTCAAAGCATATATTGTTTTGTGGTCTTGACTTAATAGATTGTTTTTTAAATTGCATTTTCTTCAATCATAGGTAACTGCATGGACATCTGGTAACAGCACAGACATTTTCTAGTAAAAGACACTGTGTTACTAGAAAACAAATGGTTATTTTTGTTATGGAAATGAATTTTATATATCAGTAAAATGTTTTCGATAATGGCCTGGTATGTAAAACGATTTTTTATATTGTTGTGCTTGTGTGAAACAGAACCAATAGCATACCATATATTATGCATAATTTCTTCCACATGAAGATAAACATACGAGTCAACAGTTAACGCTCAATCGACAAGATTTTATTGAACCAAATTGGAGTTGAGGAGAATGGTGGTGGCAGGGAGGGGAGGGGAAGGCTGTGGCAGGATAATGGGGAAACAGAACAAAAAAGTATAGGCTCTTTCTTTGGCCCATTATGTCTAGCGTATTTAATTAACTGAGTCAGTTGTAAAAAAAACATGAAATGGAACAACTGATTCTTTAACATTAAATCAAGTGTCTTTTCACTTAGAACATAAAATAATTAACCACTCTATTTAGAAACCTTCATTGGAACATAAACTGAGTCATCCCTGTCTTTGAAAATCTTCATTGCCACTGTCTTTGTAAAACCTTTATTGAAAAATATGATTCACCACTGTGACCGGCACGGTTGGCCTAGTGGTAAGGCGTCCGAACCCCGGCCAGGTCATACCTAAGACTTTAAAATTGGCAATCTAGTGGCTGCTCCGCCTGGCGTCTGGCATTATGGGGTTAGTGCTAGGACTGGTTGGTCCGGTGTCAGAATAATGTGACTGGGTGAGACATGAAGCCTCTGCTGCGACTTCTGTCTTGTGTGTGGCGCACGTTATATGTCAAAGCAGCACCGCCCTGACCCTTCGTGGTCGGCTGGGCGTTAAGCAAACAAACAAACAAACAAAAAATTCACCACTGTCTTTTCACTTGGAACATCACCACTGTCTTTGTAAAACCTGGATTGGAACATAAAAGGATTCACGACTGTCTTTTCATTTGGAACATAAAATGATTCACCACTGTGAAAAATGTGATAAGAACATAAAGTCATTCACTTCTGTCTTTGGAAAGCTTGACTGGAATATGAACAAATTCACCACTGTCTTTGAAAAACTTGATGACTGAAAATTGAGAAAAAAATACTACAGTATAGCCATAACTGTCCTTCTTGTTCTCGAATAGTGCCTTTTTTCTGAAGTAGCAAAATAAATGGTTAATTCAACAAAGCTAAAACAGAAAACATTTGAATCTATTTGAAAATATTTGAAAGCTTTGAAACTGTTTACATCTGCAAATAACACATTATTTGAAGTTTTGTCTTAGACTAACAAGTAGCAAAGTTACTGAATACTCAAACGTAAAGTTACCTTTCCTATTTTCAGCATCATTATGACTTTGGTCATGTCAACGGTATCTAAAACAATTCGACCATTTATTTTTTCTTGAATGACATCCCATGCGTCCCCATTTATTACAAAACGATTTTTTTGTGCCAGGTTTTAAGTGTGGATCCGGGATTATTTACTGCAAGAATGTCATCACACTTAATGACTTATGCCTTTCTCCTTGTCTTTCTTGTATCTCTCTTTTTGCTGCTTTAGGAACTTTGCTCTTGCAGCAGGGTCAGCATCTCTCCTCTCCCTGTAACGTCTTTGCTTTTCTGCTGCCGAAAGCGCCATCTTCAGCTGAACAATAATAAAGGCTTTTGTAATTCCCAATGCACTATACCAGTATATAGTTGCAAAAAATTATAGTCTGCTGCCTTATGAAGTTAAATCAACGAAAATCGTTTTACACTGCTGCATTATATTTTTTGTCAGTACAGTTACCAGTCTGTCTGTGCAGTTACCAGCAGACTACTTAGTGATCTTCTTCTTGTATATATATATATACGGTACAAAATCTCAGAAAATAAGATAATAATGTGGCACCGTATCCTTACAACAACAAGGGTGTATTTTTTTACTTGAAAAATAAATGGTAAAATAAATAAATAATATATTTTGAAAACTTCTCTGCAGTTACTTATATAGATCTGTGCAGTTACCTGACTGGTTTGTGCAGTTACCAGTAAACTACTAACTGCTCTTCTTCTTGTATTATTGTTAGAAGATCTCAGAAAACAAGATAATAATCTGGCACCTCATTCTTACAACAAACAGTGTGTATTTTTTGTCACTTAAAAAAAAAAGTAAAATAAATAAATAACATATTTTGACAAATTCTCTGCAGTTACTAAAATAGATCTGTACAGTTGCCTGACTCGTCAGTGCAGTTTCCAGGAAACTTCTAGCAGTTCCTGAGTAAAGTAAATTACTTTATTTTGAATAAGACTCTATATATAATACCTATATTTATGCTGGTTGGTTTTCCATCCCTTTTGTATAATTGGCTGTCCATAATACAGAATATAGAATAAAAATGGTATGCAATCTACAAGCATTTCAGTGCAGTTACCATGATGTCTCAGTGCAGTTACTAAATAGGTCCATGCAGTTACTTCTCTGGCAGGTAACTGCACAGAAAGTAACTGCACAGACGAATTCGTTATTTTCAAATAATAATCACTCCCTGTCATCAAAAAAACATGGCGTTCTTGACGCCATGTGAAAGGAAATCTATGGGCGATTAAAATGCAAATTATTCAAAATGTTTTTGTTAATTAGTGTAATGGAAAACCCCAGTAACTGCACATAACTAAGCTGTTAAGCTAAACATCCTTCACCTTGACCTGATGAAAATCATATTTCATTGCCTAAAAGTGATCCAATGTACCCACCTGATTGCACACAGCTTTCCGCGTCTTGGAACTCTTTTGTAAAGAAAACCACATTTGAAAATCAGGGAGCATTCCGTTTTTATTGCGTATTTTGGTTCCTGGTAACTGCAAGGACCAAAACCTCTTGGACATGCAATTTTTACTGTTCAAAACTTGGGAGAACAAAACTACTGATTGTGTAGATATTTTGTTTTTGTTATCTTGAGATAATGACAGGATAAACATAAACCAACAAACAAAATGATAAAAAAAATTGTCTGTGCGTTTTAAAGAGGTGTGAAATTTTGCTAATGTCGATGGGACATGCATTTTGACCCCCCCTTACACATGATAACTTACTATAATTAACAGAAAAATACAATAAAACGGGCAAATGAGTATACTTTAAGGTCCGGAGGACATTGAACTTAAGCACTTCCAATTTTCAGATAAGTAGGATGAAAAGTTTTGAATTTATTACATTTTAAAGTCAAAAGACAGGTTTTTATGCATTTTTTGAAAAAGTCTCATGTGACAATGCACTTCAGCCAACCTGCACGCTCACTGTAAGACATGCGGTGTTTGCCAATCGAATAGGTATACCGTATACACCAACGACCCTGCACACATTGCGTCAAAGGATATTTGTAAACATTGTGCGAGCTAATAATAAAACACCCTGACGAAGACCTCGAGGCCGAAATATTGGTGAAAACGAGGAGGCTTGTTTGGTTATTTTTTTCGTTATTTGTTTATATTTATGTGTATGCGTGGATCGCACAACTAAAATACTTCGATGTTTCTTCTAAATATAACAAGGAATAACTCAATAAGTGAAGCAATAAGAAACTCAAGAAAAAGGGCAAGGCCTTAAATTCCGAGCACTCTGACTGCTTTTGTGGCTATTGGTGCACTGTACACATTTTCAAATGTGTAGGATTGGTATTCTCGAAAGCACTGCAGATGTGAAAGTAACTTAAAAAAAAAAAAATACAGAAAAAGATGTCTGAGTGACACCGTTATACTATAGCTAGCAAAGCGCATTGAAGTGTGAGTCTTGAAAACGTACTCCTACAATACCTCCAGGAGAGAGTTCTTCAGTAGTCTGGAACCAGTGTAATAAATTATGGAACTACGTGGCTGAAAGCATTGCCTGTCAATGCAGTGTCAGGTAGGTCAGTGCAGATGCATTGACAGACTGGAAAGATCACCCGGCTCAATTGTTATCCCATAGTGTTGCTCCCGTTGCGTGTTGAATAAGTTCTTTCAGATCGTTCATGCAGGCCGGTCTTTCGGTTGCTCTCGCTTGAATCACCGGCTGTGTGGGCCGAGATTTTCTACCCTTTCTGGTGTGGCTTATTATAAAAACCTACTTGTGACTGGGTCTTTTTATTATGCTCTCTTTTGATATGAATGTCTTATTTCGCATTGCATGACAGTCGTTCGTTCGTCCGTAAGAACCTTCTTTTTATTTGATGGTCTTTTTAACATGGTAAATAAATAAATGCTTTATTTTCCATTGCACGACATGTTCACACTGTTTGCTTGGTGTTTTATTGCGTTAATATAACGTTTTTTTCTGGGTTATCTTTCGCTACAGTTTCCAATCTTATTGCACATAGTTGTTCGCTCTGGTTACGGGGACACTAGACAGCACGCCGTTAAGAATAAGTTAATATCAAAGTTGCTATTGCTTCAGTTGGCATTACATACCTGTATGAGTAACTGTAAGCCCTGCTCCAGTGCACTTTTCCCCATTGATTACACCAGATTTCTATTTAATACCCCTCCTAATTTTTTGCCAAGTCCTTCCTTTTAAGATGTTCTCTTCGTCGTCGTCTCTTTACATCAGTATTCATGTGTCCTCCTCGTCATTTTAGTTCAGTTCTTCTCCGGCTTCTCCCTTTTATCATCTTATTCTATTCTTGTTGCTTCTTTCACCTCGTCCTCCTAGTTTACCTTATCACTGTCCTCGTTTTCCTCCTCTTTTCGTCGTTTTGTTAACGTTCCTTCTGCAGTTCTAGTAGAAGTGTATACTTTATGATTATGAGGCTCCTCATTATATCTTCACTTTCAGTCGCTATCGTTTATAAAGTACATATGCTATGTGTTATAAGGTGCATATTATGAACACATATGACCTTTGGTGTGTGTCACGTGCAGTCTGTGCCGGTTCGTGTGGTGGGGCATCAGCATCAACACTTCACGCGTACTGTCCCCAAGGAACTCCGCGTGCTAGAGGCAGAGAAAGCACACAGAATGAGGTAAGGCACCATCTATGCACATGCAGACACGAATTGGATTTTTCTTGTCCCAATTTCGATTGACAAGAAATGAAAAATTCTCCGTACAACGAACTATGTCCATCTTCTACCGTTAGACTTGGATCTAATAGTGTCATTATATTCTAAGCAGTGAGGCAGTAGCCTTGAATGTTGTTTTTTTCAATTTCAAATTAAACTTAAAGGGGGGGGGGGGAAATTTCTTCTATCTTTCTTTTGTTAACTTGATCTTGAAGCAGTTTTAAATTTTTTGGGGGGAAAACAAAAAAGGTTTGAACTTGGTGATCCAGAGAGGGCATAAATGCCAAAATTGATAATGTGATCACCAACGGAAATACATAGTTTCGTATTACCACACAGAAACGACATCGGAGTGCAAAGGTAGGCTTGGGGTCTTTCTAAACTTTGATTAGGTCAGTGTTTGATTGTTACAAGATTCTGCCCAGAGGACAAGAACGTTTTGGAGCTTTGATTGTTTGAGATGTGCAAATCTGAGAGCATTTCTTTTTAATTCACGGGTGCTGAAAGCATGAAAGTCATTTTGAAGCGACAGAGTTGATACACAGTATGTAATTAGTCAAACAGTGGTTCATACATCTGTTTGATTTACTGTAAAAGCACAAATTAATCGCCTTTTACTAATCGCAAAAATCAGTGTTTCCACTTCTCGTCATGATGTTGAGTGCGCCCCTGCCTCTGTGGTACAGTTCAAAAGAAACCCCTTTGAGTAACGTGCACAGTTTCTCATTCCGACAGTTATGTTTAGTATTAGATTTGTAGGGTTAATGACAGTCAAAGCTTTATAAGAAGTTGTATTCATTACACTTTGATTACAGTACACTGACGAGACACAAACAAAAACGTTCTTGACTTCTGATCAGGGATCTATTCTCACTATTCTCAGTTTCGAACGAAGGTATTTGTGGGAGATTTTATTTCCTGACACAATTTGTGCTTTTACAGTAATGTCGATCAGATCTTGTGAGTACTGTTTGCACCGGTGACGTGTAAACTCGAAACTGACCAGACCACAGTAATCTGCATTTTTGCCGTATTCTCAATTGTTGCCGCCGTGTGCATTTTGTTGTCATAACATTAACAGCACGATTTTCAATCCCTGTAACATTGGCACTAATGAACCCCAAACACACGTCTGTCAAAGGTTTCACTAATCTAACAGAATCAGGTGTTTTAAAAAGCCACTGCTTCGACATTTGGACAATGGGATAACGCCAAACGTGCCCAGCTTGGTCAGCAGGTATTTTTGCAGCCCTGCCAGGTGGATCCACTGACCGCATGGTTTTTATAACTTTCTGATCTCCCTTTGGCTGTAACAGCCGACAGTTATGCCCTTGGTTGCAAAATAAGGGTCTACTGAAACAAACTTGTGATTTTTGACAGCTTCAAATGGAGCAATTATAAATTAAAAGGTTGCAATTGCAGCCGAAGACATCCTTCTCCGCAGGGAAGCAAACTTTTTGAGCTGGTTTTCTTTTTTTACACTAGCGGATGATACAAAACAAGAGCAAGCTGATCCAGATTTTCGACAACAATGATCACGGGTGACTGTACTTTGTGTTGCGTCCAGACAAAACTAGGAAATTGAGTCGATTGCCAGTGGATTGAGTATGTTCAGCAAGTGTAGCAGTATGCACGATCATAAAAGCGTCAACGCGGGGGAAGACCTGGGAACCCATACGATTTCGCTGTATTTTGTACGCATGACTGTCTGGAATACGATCAGTGCAGTCATTGGAAAAAATACGACGAGAAAAATTACTAGACTACTTTTCTTCACAAGCGCATCCCGAAAAAGATCCAGTGTTTTGACATGTGATTACATCAGTTATTGTCAGTAAACATTGAAATAAGCAATTGTTTTTAATGTTATGGTAAACGTAATTAACGGAAGCATGTTTGAATCATGGATGTTCAAACGCTGTGTAGAGTACGCTCATTTTTCTGAAAATACACCAAGTTTGTTTGAGAATACTCCAAGTTCAAGACAGGGGTTCCCAGGTCTGGGGGGGGGGGGGGGGGGGGGGAGGGATAAACTATTTCGTCAAATTCACTTGGTGCGATTACTGGTATACAGAATGCTAATTTGGTCGTCAACTATACTCTCCAGTATGAGTAGTTTATTTGTGCAAAAATATGGTTTCAAAAAAAAAGTTCCCGTTTGGTTTTCCGTGATGTTGTCAGTATTACCACCAACTATACTGTCGGACCTGTCAGTTTTGTGATCAAATTCAAAATAGCGTCCTCCAGTAGGGGTACGGGTGTCACCAATAAGAAGCAAATTACATCATCGTCCCTGGCAAAATGTAAACATACAACTTAATCTTATAAAGTCCTGATACACCGGCCTTTCTCATCGTATAAATCGAGTGTGAAAATTACCCGGATTCCTTGTAGCACAATAAGCCAAAATAGATCTTAACACTAAAATGTCAGCACATTTTTTGGGGGAAAAGCCCATTACAAATTTGTTATACATGTAATAGCACAAACAAAATTACATTCTCTGCAAAGTTGTTCGCTTAAATTGTACTCGACCACTAGAACTAACAGTAACAACACATAATCATCAATTAATAAATATGTGGCGATGCTGTCTTTACGTCAGTTGGTGTGACACTGAATTTCCCACGTATTTTTGAAGCCCCGATATCTCATGAGTACATTATCAAACTGAGAATAGGGAAGACGAGACACAGCTATACAATTATTATTTGATTGTGTAAGTAGAGAAAGTACTCTTCTTTCAAAACATATCAGAAACATCTCTTTGCTGGTAATTTGTCCGTTCTAAATTATTATGACAACCTGTATATATATCTGGTCCCGTCGCTGTCTATATATATATATATATCGTTTAGAGCTCAGTTAAGCGTTGATTTCTTAAGTTCCAAGAGAAATGCTGATAATAAAACTTACGTCTCAGTTAGGAGTTGGACTGATTGTCTTTGACATATATTCTAATTAAAAGGAACGCGAAAGACTAGGAGTAGCGGAAGAGCGGAACCCTTTTCGTCGTATACTCCTACGCACACGCGGCAAAAAATATTAAGTTATTATAAGAAGCACTCGTAGTTACTTAGTTAGACACGTGAGGTTAAATAAAAATGGACTGTTATACTGATGACGTGATGTGATGCCAAATTGCAGCGTTATAAGTTTGGGTACTGGCGGGTAAGTACATTTTGAGGTAGAAGCTTTGGCGCATGGTCTCTGCTGCGTTGTGCACAAAGCTGATTGCAAAATCGTAGCTCGTGTGTTTTGTAGCGCTTTTGGCTGAGAGTTTTCCTTCATCTTTTTGTCAGCATGATAAAGTAATAAGCTTTCGTCCTGCTTACGACATGTATAAATTGTAGACATTCGTAGATCAGCCCAGTGTGATTATCCGTTACTGATTGATAGTGCCTGATGTTCAGGAAAAAAAACCAACACGACGACAAAACCAAGACAAAGCGTTTGCCTTGAGGCACATGGCAGCTGTCTCCGTACTTGCAGGAAAGACACCTGTGGTAGCTGTGTTGTAGGCTGTTGGTGTATTCATCTCCAGACGACATGGGAAGGGGGGGGGTGCATTTTGTCTCTTTTTTCTCCCTACATTTATAGCTTATGTCGATGTTATCCATAAGAGTCACGCACCTATTGCCCTTTTCTTAGCTTTTGTTTAATCTAGCTTTGTAACTGACTTAATGCGAATTTCATCGTCTGCAAGCACTGTATACGTAGTTCTCTTGGCTCAAGAACACATCTGTACACTGTTTTGAACTGATTAAAAGTAAGATGTAATGCTTGCTCCATGTGACTGGGTGGCCGAGTGGTAACGCACTTGCGCTCGGAAGCGAGAGGTTGCGAGTTCGACCCTGGGTCAGGGCGTTAGCAATTTTCTCCCCCCTTTCCTAACCTTGGTGGTGGGTTCAAGTGCTAGTCTTTCGGATGAGTCGAAAAATCGAGGTCCCTTCGTGTACACTACATTGGGGTGTGCACGTTAAAGATCCCACGACGATTGACAAAGGGGTCTTTCCTGGCAAAATTGTATAGGCATAGATAAAAATGTCCACCAAAATACCCGTGTGACTTGGAATAATAGGCCGTGAAAAGTAGGATATGCGCCGAAATGGCTGCGATCTGCTGGCCGATGTGAATGCGTGATGTATTGTGTAAAAAAAAATCCATCTCACACGGCATTGAATATGTTTGTTTTTTTAAATCCCTGCGCTTAGAACTGTACCCACGGAATACGCGCGATATAAGCCTCATATTGATTGATTGATTGATTGATGTCCCTATGAGCTTTAACTGTGAATGGCACGAGAAGGTATAGCTTTGGTGTTGGCCTCTGCATGTGGCTGCATTTGCCTTTTAGACAACTTTCAAATGTTTGTAGTGGTAGCGTCATTTGACATGTCAATAGGGGGAGGTTTCTTGGTTGCTTTGTAGAGCAGTAGAGAGTGGAGGATTTGTACCTTATTTGTGTGGACGGATGAGACATGAAAAGTTACTTCTGGTTTTATTTTTATGGAGGGGGGTGGGGGGGGGAGCGGCTGATTGTAGTACGTACGTGTCTTGCCGTTTAGCTTCCCCTGAGGTAGAACATATTTCTCTGGGACTGACAACATTGCACATACTTCCATCTTTTTTGTTTTACACGCCTCGATAGGAGTGTTGTTGTTGTTGTTGTTGTTGTTGTTGTTGTTGTTGTTGTTGTTGTTGTTGTTGTTGTTGTTGTTGTACCGGTATTAAGTTCCCAAATGGCCATGTCGGGTGGAGTTTGGGCAATTTTTAGAGTGCGGTGTGTCACTGTACGCTTTCCTTAGATGATGAAACTGGGATAAGCATCTGATTTTTGTGTGGAACATCACATGATTATTGTACCAATTTTTATTTTATTTTATTTTATAAAAACAGAAAGAAAGAAATGTGGAAGGGACAGGAAAAAGAGAAGATGAATCCTACGTATCATCGTGAAAACAAAACCAAAAATCTTCTTGAATAATAAAAGAAACGTGCTTTTGATAAAGATGATTGAGTAACATCAAATGAAACAGAAAAGAGAAAAAGAGTGAATAATTGGAAAGAAAGAAAGCCCAGTGCAACAGAGTAACGTCACATCCTGTCAAAAGTCTCAAACACAGGGGCGGATCCGGGGGGGGGGGGGGGTGCCGGGGTTCCGGACCCCCCCCCCCCCTCTCCCCTAGCTTAAAAAAAATAGAAGAAAAAAAATCAAACAGAATAAGTAAATTTGAAAAATAAAGAAAATCTGATTGCACCAGATTGCTCCATTTTCATCGATTTTTATCAAATTTTTCCGGGGGGGGGGGGGGAGGGGGGCATGCCCCCGGACCTTTGTCTTCTAAATGACGGGTTTGGAAGGTAGTTTTGTAATTCGCTGGCTCAGGTTGCACCAGAACGGTAAATTTTCCTTGTTTTGTTCCAAATTAATTCGTTTTCTTAAATTTCATTTTTGAAGGTGTATTACTATTAGGGGAAGTTTCTTGGTTAAGATTGCACCAGATTGCTCCATTTTTGCGCCCTAAAATAAACGCTTCGCGTGTTCGAATTTTTCTCTGAAAGAAATTTGGAAAACCCCCCCTTAAAAATTATGTGATCCGCCCCTGAAACAGCATGGTTAAGAGTTACCGTCGACAATACCGCGGTTATGGATAAGCATGTCGGTCGTTATAGCCAGCCAGCGCGGTTACCAGCACTTTAATGGTGCCCTCATTCTTGAGTGGAGTGTGGAGAACCATCCTGTTAAACCACCTACATCTTCCCAGGCCTCGGCGGAGGGTAAGGGCATGCTCTCATTTCATTGTCGATACTGACGATAAGTCGTCAACCTCGCTTCTTTCCGCACTGACTTTTTTCTTCTTCTCTGAATTAATTTTGCAGATTTGCGTGGGTTTCACCTGTGATATATATATAATGTAATCAGATGGGTTTTTTAATCCCATTCTGTACAAATATTAGGCTGCACATTTTTGGTTATCATGTATCCAAGTAGGGACGCAGTTTGTCCATGTGCAAGCCTGAAAGAATCTATGGTGATGTAATTACCAGCTGGCCTACACGGGAACGAATGTATCTTTTTAACGCACACTCCTCGCTAAAACAGTTCGGCAAACCGTCCAAGATCTGTCCAGGCGTTTACATGGGCTAAATCATTTCGTCACGTGGTCACACACACACACACACACACACACACACACAAAACAGCCTCATTGCTGTCTGTGCACAGAGGGAATTTTTGACTCACATGCGAAGCAAAAGTGAGTCTATGTACTCACCCGAGTCGTCCGTCCGTCCGTCCGTCCGTCCGTCCGGAAAACTTTAACGTTGGATATTTCTTGGACACTATTCAGTCTATCAGTA
Organism: Littorina saxatilis; assembly: GCF_037325665.1. Lineage (NCBI taxonomy): Eukaryota > Metazoa > Mollusca > Gastropoda > Littorinimorpha > Littorinidae > Littorina > Littorina saxatilis. Next base: position 91,572,843 of record NC_090245.1, read on the forward strand.
CCAAATTTGGCAAGATGGTGTATGATGACAAGGCCCCAAAAAACATACATAGCATCTTGACCTTGCTTCAAGGTCAAGGTCGCAGGGGCCATAAATGTTGTCTAAAAAACAGCTATTTTTCCCATTTTTCCCATTTTCTCTGAAGTTTTTGAGATTGAATACCTCACCTATATATGATATATAGGGCAAAGTAAGCCCCATCTTTTGATACCAGTTTGGTTTACCTTGCTTCAAGGTCAAGGTCACAGGAGCTCTTCAAAGTTGGATTGTATACATATTTTGAAGTGACCTTGACCCTTAACTATGGAAGATAACTGTTTCAAACTTAAAAATTATGTGGGGCACATGTTATGCTTTCATCATGAGACACATTTGGTCACATATGATCAAGGTCAAGGTCACTTTGACCCTTATGAAATGTGACCAAAATAAGGTAGTGAACCACTAAAAGTGACCATATCTCATGGTAGAAAGAGCCAATAAGCACCATTGTACTTCCTATGTCTTGAATTAACAGCTTTGTGTTGCATGACCTTGGATGACCTTGACCTTGGGTCAAGGTCACATGTATTATTTTGGTAGGAAAAATGTGTAAAGCAGTTCTTAGTGTATGATGTCATTGCTAGGTTTAGTTATTTGACCTTGATCCTGAAGGTCAAGGTCATGTAAAGGTCAAGGTCAAGCATGTGAGTCGTATGGGCTTTGCCCTTCTTGTTAAAGAATTAATTTCATAAAAGCTACGGGGAGCGGTGGTCTTAAGGGGAGGTGGGCCAGTGCACTACCTTTTTTTTTATTTTGAATGTTTTATTGTGTCTAAATGTTATTTTATGAAAGAAATGAACAAATGATGACAAACAATAGTCATGTTTTGTATTTTCGGTTGCTGGTTTTTGTTTTACGCGACAAAAACAGTCAAAATACAGACAAAAGTGGAGTACAGGAGATACACGGATTTTCATCAGATGTGATTGTCACACTTCTAATTATTGTTTTATTTTATCCTTCTGGGTATGCTCTAGGGGATTACGAAGCAGATCTTGTTTATTATATTTATATTTGGAGTTAGGAACACTTCTTTGTTACAACTGTCAAACTTTAGGGTAACGCTTGCGAAATTATTTTTTGAAATCATCTGGATATGACTATAATAAAATTTCAGCAAAATCCCTTCGTAATCCCCTAGAATGTTATATTCTGCACAAACTACAAAAGAAAATATTGCTCTAGCTAAATTACAGCCAGAGAAATCGCGTAACTCAAGACGTAACCGTAGGCAAAATGGCTGAACTGAGAAAAACGACATTGAAGATTGAACACCACAGAAACACTATTGAAACAGACATACAAGGACAAAACTGTGTTATGAATGAACAGCTTAGTTTATTTGAATTGCAAACTACTTAGCCTTTAGCACGCCAGCAGCGAATTTATGCGTCCATCCCTTCTTTCCCTCTGTCAACCAGCATGGGGATACTGCCCCAGCGCTAAACGTGTATCAATGACCCGATTCTCGTTTGTATTTGCATGCGAATAACGGTATTTTTAACGGTAACTTACTTGAGCCAGAACGAGGCTTCTTTCCTTCCGTTATCTCGTCGTGTCTTATGCGCTGAATTTGTTGGTCGAAGTTTTCTGCTTTTGTTTTTACATCGATACAGTACTTTAGTGCTTCGACAAGCAAGATGGAGGATGATGAGTTTGAAACTTTTGTTTGAGTTGTTTTTTGACAACAAATCGTACGTGGAATCTGAACGATTTACTGAGGAAGCTCTTCGCAATGAACTGTGTATCGCGGTGAAGAAAATGACAGTGACAGTGACGGAATTTACGAAAGTGCAGATTGATACAAACAGTTGCTGATCCAGTTTCGTTCGTGAAATGGCAGACCCAGCAAACATTACCGATAATCTGACTGATGTTGGATACTTTCTCCTGTTTTTGTTTTTTTGCGTAGCAAATGCTCGACTTGCTTGTCGAGGAGATACTGCTCAGAAACTGACTCAAATTCAGCGCAAAGCAAGCCAGTTGCAAGACGTAAAAAGTCTGCGCCATGCATGGCGTGTTCGGAAATGGCGACCTGTGGATCTGCGTGGAGATCAAAGCTTTCCTCTGTATCGGAAACACCGGCAGAATCCAAACTTTGGCCTAGTACCAGCGGAAATACTTGTTGTTGCTTACCGAACTAATAAAGACATTGTCCTCTTTCTTATTTCGAACCATTGTTATCGTATCAAAGGTTGTTTCTCAAAGAAAAATTCGCTTTCGGTTGTCACTGATCGTTTGATGTGTAACCAGGATGTTGTAAAACCGAGTGAACTTCGGGTGTTCCCGTCATGGCCGAGAGTCTCTTCGGTAGTTTCCGTATGCAAAATTCGTAAGCTGAGCATGCGCACTCACAAAGTAAACTGGTTCCCGATTTCGGTTTATGAAACGAACCAATGGATGTCGAGTACCTTCCAAATAAGGACATTTCCGTTCGATTCCGTTCGATTACGATTGCTGCTTTTGCAACGGACTAGTGGCTGAGTGAATGGAACATTCATCAAAACACTGATGTCATGTTATAGGTCAAGAGCTGCTGCGCAGTTTCGTATGTCGTGAATGCACTGTTTTGCTGAGGACAAAGCCGTAACTAGCCTTTGAAATGAGACATTTTTTGGCGGGGGAATATCGACTACAGAAGACAATCAATGCCACACATGTTCACATTTTGTCTTTATTGACAGATAAATAGGACACTTTAGACAAAAACACTGACACACATGGATGATAGGTATGTTATGGAAACATAATCTGCTAAAATACCCAAAACAGTGTTTTGAACGATTTGGTCAATTTTGCACTGGCCCACCTGCCCTTAAGGCAGTCCTTAATTGAGCCCAAAGTCGACTTCTGACGGGCGCAGTGGCCTAGTGGATAAAACATCGGTCTCCTAATCGGAAGGTCGTGAGTTCAAATTCCGGCCGCGGCCGCCTGGTGGGTTAACTCCCATCATATAACCCCATTCCTGTCCTTAAGAGGCCAAACATATGCCTGTAGGACATACATATATCCTGTCTTGGTCTGGTGGGTAAAGGGTGGAGATTTTTCCGATTTCCCAGGTCAACCTACTTATGTGCAGACCTGCTAGTGTCTTATCCCCCTCTGTGTGTACACGCAAGCACAAGACCAAGTACGTACGGAAAAAATCATGTAATCCATGTCAGAGTTTGGTGGGTTATAGAAACACGAAAATGCCCAGCATGCTTCCCCCGAAAGTGGCGTATGGCTGTCTGAATGTGTGGTAAAAACGGTCATGCACGTAAAGACCCACTCGTGCGAAAACATGAGTGAATGTGGGAGTTTCAGCCCATGAACGAAGAAGAAGAAGGAAAAGACTTCAGCAGAATTCCCGCACTAGTTTGATCGTGTGTGTGTGTGTGTGTGTGTGTGCGCGCGCGTGTGTGTCTGTGTTTGTGTGCGTGCGTGCGTGTGTGCACATGTGCGTATGTCTATGTCCATCGACGCGAGTGTGGATGTGTGCGCGTATGCGTTCCATTTATGTGTGTGTGTGTGTGTGTGTGGTTGTTATTTGCGACCCTTTCAGCACAGCTGCTAGCGATAGCCAGGAGTTCCTCCCTCCCGGGCAAAGTCGGCCAAGTATCCAGACACCTCATGCAGCGGGGTTGGGAGGTTTTGCTTCGATGCGACGAAGAAGAACTCAGGCTTCATTCTGCAAACACATATCATTGTAAAAACCGCAGATGTTCTCGGATCAACATTCTCTTGATGCTGTTGTTTTTGTTTTTGGTTTTTTGGGGAGTGGGGGGGGGGGGGGGTAGATTGTTTGTTGTTTCACAGCGTGTTTGTTGTTTTAGAACGTTGAATTTTTCGAGACTGTTCTGTTGTCGTTTTGATTACTGATGTTGTGTGCTAATTTTCTTAACTTGCTATAGTTATATCAATTGTTTTGCTTGTTGACATGTGTTTGCTTTGGAAGCGTGTTTTTCCCCAGAGTTGAATGTTCAATGATTTTGTTCTGTTGTTATTTCTCGTTAATGAAATACTTGCTCTAGATTGCTACATTTAACTCCCTATGACTGTGTTCCATGGGTCACGAGATTTCTTCGATCACTACAAGCAAAAAAAGCTGTTGATGTAGTTTGCATTACGTTCCTTTGCTTTAGCATGACACTTTGAAATGTAAATTGTTGCCTTAATCCGCGTGGCATTGGGTTTAGTTCCTCATGTATACTATCTGAATTGTGGCGCGTGTTTCCATCTAATCGCCCACTCTGACGTTCTAACAAACACATTAGTCAGTAAATTAGTGTGATGGAACTAGGGGCTGCGTGTGTGTGTGTGTGTGGGGGGGGGGGGGGGGGGCGGGGGGCTGCGTCTTTAAAATCATCAAACTCTGCGTGTTTTTTTGTTTGTGTGTGTGTGTGTGTCGAGTTTTCCTCACCATTGCTATGCAGTATATTAAAAAAAAAAAAGACATCTCTCTCTCCCCCCCCTCTCTCTCTCTCTCTCTCTCTCTCTCTCTCTCTCTCTCTCTCTCTCTTTGTCTCTCTCTCTCTCTCTTTGTCTCTCTCTCTCTCTCTTTGTCTCTCTCTCGCGCGCTCTCTCTCTCTCGCGCGCTCTCTCTCTCTCTCGCGCTCTCTCTCTCTCGCGCTCTCTCTCTCTCTCTCTCTCTCTCTCTCTCTCTCTCTCTCTCTCTCTCTCTCTCTCTCTCTCTCTCTCTCTCTCTCTCTCTCTCTCTCTTCTACGTTGTTTCACAATATATATATACCGACAAAATGCTGGCATTTTTCCACAGTGACAAAATTCAGGAAGAAGCCCAGCAGGCGGCCACCAACAATGAAATGAGCATCGGTGTGAAAAAGACGTTGAAGGAACCCGAGACAACAGTTGTTGCAAGAGCTAGGTGAGTTGCTTTCTTCACTCACTGAGGGGTTTTTCGTTGTCGTAGTAATGGTTTTTTTCTTTAGTAGGAAGCTATTATTATAACAAAATCCCAGTTTATGTACGCGACGCTTCTTATGTTTTGTTTTATTGCGAACGAACTCACAATCTCAGTAAACACTTCAAACGCCCCAGCACAGTTGCAGCTGCAACCGCAACGAGGTTATAGTTATTTCTTTAAACTGTACAAACTATTAAGGATTGATGACCTCCAGAATGACCCGAGTCTGGTTGACCCGAGTCTGGTTGACCCTCATCGGATTTCGAGGTCACATAGGGCTTGAGTTCTGGTTAAACAAAAAGGGAATTGTCATTTTCTTAAACCTTTTTGGGAGCGAGATCTTTGTAACGTCACACTCTTCCACTGTTTGAGTCCCTTCTCATACACTGGGTCCAGCTCTGCAGTGGGATCGAGTTCGGGTCAATGAGTAGTAACTTATCATTTTCTTGAGTGTTCATAGAGCTATAGCAGCAGCATATTTGTTTCTCATTTATATTTACACAATACGAGGGTGAGTAGCATTTGCTTTTCTTGTTCACTGGATGAATTTAGTCGCGATGACCGCTCACCAGGGCTGCATCATATCAAATCCAGGGTTGACACCTTTCCGGTTGTAGCCGGAAATCCGGTTTTTGAAAACTTTAAAAACCGGAAAATCCGGTTTCTTAACAACAACAACAAAATAATTTATTTTTTATTTTTTATTTTATAGTTTATTAACATACAATTTGGTACCAGGAGAGGCTGTTCTTTGCCTCCACAAGTTACAAAAAAGCGTCAGCCTCAGCCCTACACAGACCCCCAAGCACCCAACCAGGGGCCCGGTGGCCCCTGGACCCTGGCCTTTCAGGTTTTTGACTTTCTCTGTGTGGCACTGGCAGCCCTGCAAATCTGAAAGTTTAAAGACGGCGAATCGGCTGTTCGGCTCACACAGGGTTTATATGGAATTTTTCTGGTTGAATAATGTCTGATGTTTTCACTTGTACACAGGCAATCCAACTCTCTGTCGGCTCTCGACCCACAGATTCTCTCCGTCAGGTTCTGCTGTCTTTCTTCTTTCGTACTGAGTCACTGACCTCTTAGTCTCGTGTTCACTGTTGCTAACTGTTGTCGAAGTCTTGTTCTGATATGCAATGTCTCGTTTGGTTTTGTGATAACTGACGATACCAAGCCTGCAACCTCGCGCAGCCATTGAGCCTTAGAACTAAAACTAAAAGTAACAAAATAAACTCCTCCATCAGTTTTTTGTTTGTTGATATGACCCTGAAGTGAAAAAAGCAAGGCGTTTGAGGACCAAAAAGATGAGACATGGAGACATTTTATTTGCAGGAGGAGGAGGAGGTTTGAATTGAAAAAATGAACCATTTCTTCAGAAGTCTTTTCTTTTAAATGTCCAGCACATAGATACAATCATAGCTCCGTATTTGCTTCATACCAGCAGTTCATTAGTAATTCCATTCCTATTGTACTCTGTTGCCTTGGTGACGAAATGTCTTGCATTATTCAGGTGATAATGATGCAACTGCATGACTAGACTAAGAACAATTAAAGGTGTTTTTTGTCTTCCTGTTTTCCATCTGTCCAAGTTTTGTTTGATATAAGCTGAACGTTAGGTATGAGAGAGAAACACTAGTTTTAGCATTTTAGCTTTCAACATAGTTGTATGTTGTTTTGTTTGTGACACAAGTAGTTGTTTCAAAACGTGAATTAACATGTTATCCTCCGATTTTTGTTTTTCAGAGACATAAATAAGTCATAAAAGCTGTTCCTTACTTTACATGCTTCAGTTTGGGGTTTTCCCCGAATGTTGGTGACATTATAACTAAATTGTTTGCCATTGCCTCGGTCCCATGTGCAAGGTGAAACTATTCAAAAGCAAATGCATGTGCTTATATATATACACAAGTATAAATGTGTGCGTGTGTGTGTGTGTGTGTGTGTGTGTGTGTGTGTGTGCGTGTGTGTGTGTGTGCGTGTGCGTGTGTGGGTGTGAGAAATGTATATATAGGCAAACACTGTACATAAGGAAGACGTGGAACTTGCGAAGAAAATGCGAAAAAGTGTTTGTGGGTTATCGTCCCTAGTTACATGCTGACGGCGAAAACAAAATGGCGGATCGCGTAGGTACCGATCGCGTGCGAGGTGGTGGTAAATTGTGCTCGGCTTTTTGTTGCAAGAACGCCCGTTACAAACAGAGCTGCTTCGGGAAAACTTTCCACAAGTTCCCTAAAGAAGAAAAAAGGTGGGTTGTGCAGTGATTATTTCATCAGGTTTACCTTCTTCAGAATGAGAATGCAATGGCTCGAGTCAACTCACTCAGATAAGCCAACTGTCTCTGGGCATTTTTGTCTGCTATGAATCATGATACTACAGTATTTATAGAACTAATATGCAAATGAAATATTACAAACATAGCATGGATCGGTTCATCCTGAGATTTCTGTACTAGCTGTACTATGTACGCGTGTGTCTGCGTGTGTACCTGTGTGTGCATGTGTACACTGTACTTACGACTGTGAGTGTGAGTCAGCAGTCAGTACAAAACAACAGTTTACACTTGATGACAAACTACCCGTGGGCATATTTGCCGAAACCTTTATCAAACCTTGCTTACGGGAAAACTACAGTACAAAGGTACATCACTCATCCGTTTTGCGTTCAGGCAGAGCGTTAGATTTAGACTGAAGATCTGATTTAGCTTTTTTTGTCTTTCCTTTTTGCTTAGTTTAACAATAACATTGTTGTTTTTATTGTCAAACTAGGTGCAGAATATGGATGCAATTCACAAGGCGAGAGGACTTTGAAAAGCTGCAGCCAGCTGATGTTCAAGGTCTCAAGCTTTGTACTGATCACTTTGAGGCCAACCAGTAAAACAATCCTGCAGAGAGGATCACTTGTGTGGAATGCTGTCCCGACATTGTTTGCAGTGCCCAATCCACCACCGAAGGTTATTTATTTATTGGTTTTAGGTTTTTGCAAACCAATGAAGCACACTATTAAATGCAGGCTGAGTAATGACAAGTTTGAGGCTGATGTAAGAATTGAAAAAAAACAGCATTGTTCCCATCAAATAATGCCTGTTTGCATTTAGCGCAAAAAAATGATAAGGCCAAAAAAAAAAAGTTACTTATTTTGGATCGACGTCTTGATTATGATGATATGATGAACTTATTTTGCCAAAAAACAGCCCCAAATGGCAAAAAAAGTATAGGGTCGGCGTCAACAACAAAAAAGTTGTATGTTTCTGGTCACCTGACCCTACCTATGTTTTCCTGACGACCCTAGACTTTTATTTTGCATTTTCAAAAATAAAAGGGGTATTCGAAAATCAATTGTTTTCCTGCTTTTCAACAAAATAAGTTAAAAAGATGGTTTAAAAAAAAAAGTTTAGAAAAAAATCTCCACCTTTAGTCATGTTAGGCCACAAAAAAAGTCTGTTTAAGGTAACATAGGCCCCCCAAAAATAGCGTCGGTAGGTCGGCTTTTTATTTTTGTATTTTAGCCATCTGAATATTTTAATTTCATTTTTTAATGCCCCAAAAAAGTCTAGGGCCGGTGGGAAAAAAATAGGGTTGGTCCGGATACTGTAAACAGATTATTTTTTGTTTTGCCTTACGAGAAACATACACTTTTTTGTGTGGCCTAAGACCAATGCCATGAAATTGGGAGAATTGTTTCATTGTGACTGGGTGTTGGTTGTGAGTTTGTCAGTTAAAGAGCTGTGCATTTGCAGGTTGCTAGTGGGAGGAAGCCACCATCGCAAAGGGTAGCTACAAATGAAGCCAGCACCGACCTGTCGCCTGATGCACAAATTGTTCAACCAGGTAAGAGATTTTTAACCATGAAGAACACCCTGACATCAAAAAATGTTTAAACCCATCCATTACATAGTTGATAATTGCTGTATAGGGTGACGGGCGGGGTGGTAAGACGTCGGTCTATTAACTCGGAAGGTCGAGGGTTCGAATCCCGGTCGCGGCCGCCTGGTGGGTTAAGTGTGGAGATGTTTCCGATCTCCCAGGTCAACTTATGTGCAGACCTGCTAGTGACTTATCCCCCTTCATGTGTACACGCAAGCACAAGACCAAGTACGCACGAAAAAGATCCTGTAATCCATGTCAGAGTTCGGTGGGTTTTAGAAACACAAAAATACCCCGCACGCTTCCTCCGAAAGCGGCGTATGGCTGCCTAAATACGATCATACACGTAAAATTCCACTTGTGCAAAAAAAATGAGTGCACGTGGGAGTTTCAGCCCACGAGCGCAGAAGAAGAAGAAGAAGCTGTATAGGGCGGATGCATGGATGGATGAAATTGTACCTGTAGTTCCAACACGTAAAGATGGGAAACATATCCTGTTAGAGGCATGGTGTAACAAGAAACAATTAAGTGGCTCTATTCCCATCTCCCCCCCCCCCCTCCCCTTTCCCCGTAGCGATATAAGCTTCGTGGTTGAAAACGACGTTAAACACCAAATAAAGAAAGAAAGAAAGAGGCATGGTGTGTGAGGAGTTTACCTGGTACTGTTGTCCTAATCAATCAATCAATCAATCAATCAATATGAAGCTTATATAGGGCGTATTCCGTGGGTACAGTTCTAATGGCCTCACCCATTCAGTACCAAACAAGGTCAATTCCATCATTGTTCCACATCGTATCCATAGTTGCTAACACACTTCATTTCTGGCCTGCCTTCCTACGCTATTGTTTATTTTCATTTTGTGATTTAATTACACATGTTTTAATTTCTTCCAGGTTGTAACTTGTTATGGTTATGTTATTTTATGTGTGTTTTCTTTTTTAGATGACATTCAGGCGATCCTGGAGGACATAGGATGTAAAGCATCAAAGTCGTCATCCTCCCCATCCCCTCATGAAGCGGAACTTCGGCAGAAGGTCAACAAACTGAGGAGCAAGGTTTTCCGATTAGAAAAGAAAACGATGGAACCCCGTGTAAAACGAGCGAGTAAATTAGCCAAGCCTCCCAAGAAAGACTTTGTAGTAGAACAGTTGTCTCATATATTATCAGGCGAGGCGAGCTATTTTGCCATTTATGCCTGTTACATATTTACCGGTTATCTGCTGCTGTGTCCAATCCTGGCAGAGACGGGAACGCATGTTACCAAGGAGCTGAAGGAGAGTCAATGAGATGAGAGAATGTGATTAACAATTGCCAACTCTCTCCGTACAAAGAGGGTCCAAAATTGTATAAAAAAAAATTGATGGTAGGCAATTCAAAATTAAAAAAAGGACTCTCGGAGCATGGACTTAATGAGTCAAAAATTAAAGAAGGCTCTATGAGCCGAAGTACATGTTTTGTCTATTGTCTTTTTTATTTTGAATTCCCTACCATCTATATTTTGATACAATTTTGGACCCTCCCTGGTGTGTTGTTTCTGATGTACCTTTTAGTCTGTTTACAGTAACATAGGCACACAAAAAGAGGGTCGGTAAATCGGCTTTTCTTAATTTTTTTTTATAACCATCTTTTTAAATTATTTTGCAAAAAAAACAGGAACAAAATTGATTTTTTTTTCTTTTTCTTTTTCTCCAAATGCCCAAAAAAAAAGTCTAGGGTTGGTCTAGAAAAATAGGGTTGGTCGGGATACCGTAAACAGGCTATTTTGCTTTGTTTTGCCTAAGCAATGACTAACAAACTTTCTTTAGGGTCTGACATTGTATATACTATACAATTTTTGGGGTATTAACTAAATACATGTATACAGTTTTCGATTCCTTTTATACTTTTTCACAAATTAGCCCCCCCCCCTTTTTTTTGTGTAGTCTGCCCTGGGGGCGGGAGGTCTCCTAATTTCGGTTTCTAGGGTCACCTTATGCTTCCCCATGAGCTGAGAACTTAATTTAAAATGAGCCTCGATTTTTTTATTTGTATTTTGTAATTGTGCCTTTGTCCAGTCACAGGATTTCACTTTGTACTTAAAAACTTGGCGCTGTCATCATTTATTGCTATTTATTGTTCAGTTGTTCAGTATTTATTGCTATTGGGCATCAGTTGTTCAGTTGCCCTCTTTCGAATGAGCCATGCATGCATTATGGATGTGTTTAGCGAATTGGGATACCTCAAGCAATGTAAAAGAAGAAACAATGTGAAGCAAACATATAGCACCAAATAAAATAACCGAATCAGAATGGAAACTTCTTCAGTGTATGTGTGTGTGTGTGTGTGTGTTTGCTGTTTTAAATACCGAAAATGTGAAAATAAAGCAAGTCACAACATGAGAAAGATCGACTGTACTAGTCATAACAAAGCAGGAGACAGCCTGATCAGCATGCAGCAAAGGGGAATAACTCGTATTTAGCCATTCTCATTTCTAAGCATGCCCAATGAGGAAGTTATCCTTCTTCCCATTGTAGTTTCTTTGATATAGGTTACTCACCTCCGAGTTTTGGATAGCTGGCGTATTTTTCCGAGGGTCGATTTTCAGGTATTCCCGAGCCGCTTACTTATCTTTGAGCCACTTCGCTGTTTATCCCAGCTAAGCTGGAGGTATCCCACGAACGCTATACTAAATCGACTTGAGAAATTTTCATACCGATAATATATGATAAAGAAGGATTCTTTGTGCCCGGCTACGGGCTACAGTTGAAGATGGAAGTTCACCAACAATTGGGACCATACTAACAAAAAAACGGTGGGTGCAATAGGCGCCCCAATTTTTTGAGCAAACGCCACCCAAGGCCGCTTTGGACGGGTAGAAATTCTGTAGTTTCCAAGTCTATTTGTGTGTGGTTATCCAAGACTATGGATAAAGCTCGCGTAAGAAGATTACGTCACGGTCAAAAGTCTTTGACGTCAATAATGCATCATGACGTCATGCCTCCCTGTAGTCTTTTTCTCTCGTGTGGTGTGTGTGTGTGTGTGTGTGTTCATTTTGTGCACATGTGTTAGTGTTTGTGTGTGTGTGTGTGTGTGTGTGTGTGTGTGTGTATGTATGTGTGTGTGTGTGTGCGCGTGCATGAGTCTGTACTCGTGTGTGTGTGTGTGTGTGTGTGTGTGTGTGTGTGTGTGTGTGTGTGTGTGTGTGTGTAAGAAAGACTGAGAGAGAGGGAGAAAGAGTGTGAATGTGTGTGTGCATGAGTTTGTGTGTATGTTTGTGTGTGTATGAGTGTGTATATGTGTTTGTTTGTAAAGGTGTGTGTGTTCGTCTGTCTATGTGCGTATTTGTTTGTTTGCTTAACGCCCAGCCGACCACGAAGGGCCATAATTATCAGGGCGGTGCTGCTTTGAGATATAACGTGCGCCACACACAAGGCAGAATTCGCACCCGGCCTGGGTTTTAACCCACGACCTCCCGATCACGGGGCGGACGCCTTACCACTAGGCCAACCGTGTATGTGCGTATGAGTGTGTGTTTTGTGTGTATGAGATTTGTGTGAGTCAATGTGTGTGTGTGTGTATGTGTGTGTGTGTGTGTCTGTGGGTGTGTGCGTGCGTACATGCGTGCGTATGTATGTGTGTGTGTGTGTGTGTGTGTGTGTGTGTGTGTGTGTGTGTGTGTGTTTGTATAAGAGAGAAAGAGAGAGAGAAAGAGAGAGAGAGAGAGTGGGTGTGTGTGTGTGCGTGTGCGTAAGTGTATGTGTGTGTGTATGTGTGTTTGTTTGTAAAGGTGTGTATGTCCGTCTGTCTATATGTGCGTATGGGGGTGTGTTTTGTGTGTATGAAGTGTGTGTGAGAGAGTGAGTGAGTGCGTGTGAGTGAGTGTGTATGTGTGTACGTGTGTAACTTGGGGTATGTGTGTGTGTGTGTGTGTGTGTGTGTGTGTGTGTCACGTTTCAATATATCACTTAAGGTGATTATGAAACGGTTAGTTACTACTAACTAACTAACCACACCACGATCCACTCTCGCAGTCATACAATTTAATAGAGACAACAAAAGTATAAGTTTCAGACGCCTGTTTATGTAAAAACTCGCCACCTCCCTCGAGACTTCACTCAAAATATGTTCTTTTACGTTCACAAAACGTAAAAACCAATGGTCACTGACAAAATGCCAGTTAGAATATAGAAAATTATAGTAACACGCTGATCCCGTGTAAAGATAAGAAAATACGACTGTTCTGCTCCAAAAGTGCTAGTTCATGCAGGGGTCACACACCCCACGTCGTCACTACTCGAATATAATCACAGATAGCATAAATGACAACGGGGTGCATAAGACATGGTGCACTTAGCTTTCTTTGGCCACTGGGTGGACGACCTGTAATTAGTCTTTTTAGCCTCCACAACTGCTCCGTCGAATGAAGTGCTGGTTAGCGTGGTGACGAAGCAGGGAACTGTGGAGGCATCAGGCGCCGCACCCAGTCGCTGGTTAGCTGGTTAGCCGGTTCGCTGGTTAGCTGGTTAGCCGGTTCGCTGGTTAGCCGGTTTGCTGGTTATGTCCGGTCCCGGTTACCACGTCTGCAGCTAGCAGTGTCCCGCGAAAGGCAGCCGAACAGAAGTTAGGAAAAGGCTGCAAACAGAAAGCATCGGTGCACTAAACATGTCAGCTACCCCTCACCCTCCACCTTTAAACATGTCATCTTTACATATATCTCATCGAGCACGTGGGCCTGCACAAATGGACTTTTCACAACAACAAAACAGCCGTTTTCCGTCCTTCTCTCCCTATCTGCAAAAACCATATACAGATTAGTATTTTAGCGTCACAGAGAGCAAATTATGCGCTAACCTGGAAAGAACAACAGAGAGTATTTCATTCCACAAACACAGACTCGTCAACAGCGTTAAATAATGATTTATTACCTCAAACAGCCTATGAATGTAGCACTCTCATGGAAGCAAAACCCGCTTCCTCCCTGGAATGGCCTCTGTTCGTCAACAGTGACAACAACATCCAAACAACCCTTGCCGAATACTTATGCGAAGACCATCGCACGGCGAAGGAAAATTGACGACTCGTCCTCAGCGAACATGTGGCGGTGAGAAGGTGATATCTCGTTGAAGTTCCTCTAGAGTGCCCGAATATTCTATTCGGTGAAGACCCTCATACTCTAGAAACCGCTGTATCGATCCTTCTTCTTCTGCCGCTGAGTGTCAAGTGCCAAGTTACCGTGTCTCAGACAGACAACCTTGACAAAAACACGTGACTAACCTTGTCACATATCAAGTTCAGCTATCGACAATTCTGCCTCGCAAAGCAGAATCACCCCCGAAAAATCCGTGCGCCACAAAACATCCGTGCTCTGCGCTGTCAGCAAAACTCTGCCGTATAGCCCCGACTCACGCACAGGCGCTTTCTGTCGCAATTGACCAAGAGAAGGCACCCCACTGAGTGACACTTTCTTGGTCTATGTCACTAGATTGTGACAGTGTGTGTGTGTGTGTGTGTGTGTGTGTTTGAGAGAGAGGAAGAGAGAGAGAGAGAGAGAGAGAGAGAGAGAGAGAGAGAGAGAGAGAGAGAGAGAGAGAGAGAGAGAGAGGTTTGTCTTTCGCTGGGGTATGCAGTGCCTTGGCGTTGCACATCAACTTAATTTCTTTGATTGTTTTTGAGTCACTTGAGAAAAAGTGACTCTATGTAATCGGTCAGTGTTAGTCTGTCCGGCCGGCCGGCTGTCCGGCCGGCCGGCCGTCCGGCCGGCCGGCCGTCCGGCCGGCCGTCCGTAGACACCACCTTAACGTTGGACTTTTCTCGGAAACTATCAAAGCGATCCGGCTCATATTTTGTTTAGTCGTGACCTCCAATGACCTCTACACTTTAACGATGGTTTCGTTGACCTTTGACCTTTTTCAAGGTCACAGGTCAGCGTCAAAGGAAAAATTAGACATTTTATATCTTTGACAAAGTTCATCGGATGTGATTGAAACTTTGTAGGATTATTCTTTACATCAAAGTATTTACATCTGTAGCCTTTTACGAACGTTATCAGAAAAACAAGGGAGATAACTAGCCTTTTCTGTTCGGCAACACACAACTTAACGTTGGGCTTTTCTCGGAAACTATAAAAGTGACCGGGCTCAAATTTTATGTGAACGTGACTCCCAGTGACCTCTACACTTTGACGTCTGCTTTGGTGACCTTTGACCTTTTTCAAGGTCACAGGTATGTCTTGAAGGAAAAAAATTGAAATATCATATCTCTGAAACTATTCATCGGATTTGATTCAAACTTTATAGGATTATTCTTTACATCAAATTATTTACATCTGTATTGTGTTGTGAATAGCAATTTCTTCCTGTCCATCTGATGCCTCATATAATATTCAGAACTGCGAAAGTGACTCGATCGAGCGTTTGCTCTTCTTGTTGGTCATACTAATCAGTACATGAAGCAGAATCGTTACATTTCTCATGCTAACACAATACCTTATATATCTCCTTTTTCATACATCGCTATTTATTCTTCAATCCTGCAATCAACGATCAGCTTCAGGTAAAAGTAAAATTATATACCAATGTGTAGACAAAACTCCAAGAAGGTAGATCTGTTTCTGTGCTGTGCAAATGTGATTTCTCTTGTATCCCCTTCAATCGTATATATGTAGGTTGGTGTGTCCATGCGTGCGTGCGTGTGTGTGTGTGTGTGTGTGTGTGTGTGTGTGTGTCTGTTCTCCTCTTGTTCTTTGAGATTTTGTTTGTTTGTTTGCTTAACGCCCAGCCGACCACGAAGGGCCATATCAGGGCGGTGCTGCTTTGACATTTAACGTGCGCCACACACAAGACAGAAGTCGCAGCACAGGCTTCATGTCTCACCCAGTCACATTATTCTGACACCGGACCAACCAGTCCTAGCACTAACCCCATAATGCCAGACGCCAGGCGGGGCAGCCACTAGATTGCCAATTTTAAAGTCTTAGGTATGACCCGGCCTGGATTCGAACCCACGACCTCCCGATCACGAGGCGGACGCCTTACCACTAGGCCAACCGTGCCGGTGTTCTTTGAGAAATCAAGCAGATTATGAAACATTCATCTGACTAATCAACAGATGTTTTGGTGAATACTTCTTGACACCCACTGACCCAGACAGTTTTTGCGGAGAAGTTCACAAAATGTAGAGCACCTGCGCGCGCTCTCTCTCTCTCTCTCTCTCTCTCTCTCTCTCTCTCTCTCTCCCTCTCTCTCTCTCTCTCTCTCTCTCTCTCTCTCTCTCTCTCTCTCTCTCTCTCTCTCTCTCTCTCTCTCTCTCTCTCTCTCTCTCTTCCACATTGACAACGGCTACACCTTATTGAGCTTTGTATGGAGCATTTAACTGAGTATACGGGCCAAGGCTATCACATTCAAAGCTAAACTTATATAGCCTATGATTACAGCCCGTATAGCTCTAAGCAGAGATCTGCTACAGTGACGGAAAGAATGCTATCACACCATTGAAATGACATTCTTTCCGTCCCCTATAGGCGACGAAATAGGTCACACTTTTGAGTGGAAAATGCTTCGACGCCGGAGCGGGTACTGCACCCAGTGCGGTTCTAGTGCAAGTGCACTACAAAGTGCGCTTGCACTACAACGGCACTGGGTCCAGTACCCGCTCCGGCGTCGAAGCATTTTCCACTAAAAAGTGCACAAAATTTGACCTATTTCGTCGCCTATAGGGGACGGAAAGAATGTCATTTCAATGGTGTGATAGCATTCTTTCCGTCACGTGACGTCTGAGCTATACCAGCTGTTTAGCTTTGAATGTGATAGCCTTGGCCCGTATACTCAGTTAAATGCTCCATACTAAAGCTCAATAAGGTGACGGCTATGGGTTTATGGATTGCCACACAAACGCACATCCGCACACACACTTCTCTCTCTCTCTCTCTCTCTCTCTCTCTCTCTCTCTCTCTCTCTCTCTCTCTCTCTCTCTCTCTCTCTCTCTCTCTCTCTCTCTCTCTATGCTGTGCCCAGTCACACTTATTGTAATGTTTTGTATCCATTGGTACCTTTTATGTTCCTCCATGCTTGTTCGTTTCTTTCCAACAACCTATGCCTTAAATGACCCAATATTGCTGTTTGACCTTTGTCGCACAAATATGTGTTAATTGCCTAATGTATACAACGATATACGCAACTTTAGTAGCAAATTACGGAACTAAGACACGAAGGCTCTGTGTTTGAAATTGGTGATGCTTTCATGCTAGAAGCACTTGAATCCGTGAGTGCGAAGGAAAGAGGTTTTTAGTTGCTCGAGTTGTAAGCAAAAATCAATGTTCAGTTCCCATTGAGCAGGTCTGTAAGGGAGGATACTATAAGATGTTTGGTTGCTTGTTGATACACCAGGATTTGTGTTGGTCCGACGGGAGCATATCGTCTTCGGTTTCATTTCCATCAACCAAGGCCAAAGGCCGAGGTTGGTAAAGATAAAAGCCGAAGGCGATATGCTCCCCGAGGACCAACAAAATAAGTTAGTCTGACAACAAGCCACCAAACATAATTTTTGTCATCATTTTGGATGAGCAAAAAGTACGCATAATAATACACGTGATCCCTATTCTAAACGTAATTTTAAGAATGCAATTCAGTGCCCCGAATTAGCGCGTCAGAAGTTCAAGATAACACGTCATATTTGTTTGCGACGTCATTGGCTTTTACTTTGACAATCCATGTTTCACCAGAAAGCTCAGACCCATCCAACACCTCGATTTGTTACGTGGGGAACAGTGTTTTTTGTTACCCAGCTGGTTATGAATGAAAACTCGTGAAAATGATGACAAAGGCCTTTCACAAGGTAAGAAAATATGTCATCGACAGATGTGGATTGCGCGCGCCTGAATATTTGTCTAACGCTACGTTTATAACAATTGCTGCAGTGTTTAGCCTAGAAACACCAACGTGGTTCACCCACATTGCCAAAACTAGCATGAATCCTATGCTTTGTCATGTTGTAATGCGTTGAAAGGATGTCGTTATAACAGTGATGTGGTTGTCATGACAAAGCCTTGAAAATGTAATCACCTTCACACAGATATATGCAAACATGAGTATAATATCAGGAAAGAAGAGATATCAGGTGATTTATTCAATAGACAATTTAGTTATGTAAAGTTTTTTATTTTTTAAATTAAACGAATCTCAAAGGTTTACACAAAACGTAATTAATACATACGTTCCGCATGTGGCTTTTGTGGGAGGAATAAATATCAATGGGCTCTGTTGTGATAAACATTCATCTCAATTAAAAAGTAGGGGGCAAACTTTTGGATTGTATATTTTTAAATGTTGTATTCAGTGATATGATATTGATATGCATATTTTAACAAGGCAGACTATATAGTATCCTATGTAGTGTAACTGGTTTACATTACAAGGAAGACTGAGCACGCCGACAGAGACAAAATCATTGCTCATTGAAAAGATTCAACGTCAGACAGTGTGGCTGCATATAGTTGACGGATATTGACAGGTTATTTAATAGGTACGAGACTCGATGGAAGGATGTGGCAATGTCTGTGATCTTGAATGGCGGCGTGTGTGGATAGATTGGAGACTACATGGACCTTTTCTCGGAGAGCAAGGTTCACATAGTATCATAGTACAATAAGAAACTATACAGGTGAATGACTCGATGGATAGCTACCTGCCCGACCTAGCAGATCCCAGTTTCTCTCACACTCACAGCGGTCATTGTTGTGATTGTTGTTGTCGTTGTTGCTGTGCACAGATTCCGCCACGCCGCGGTCAGCGCTCTGATGGGCAGCGCCGGCCTCAGCCGTAAGCATGAAAGACGCAACAGAATGGCTGACGTCGTCGCCAAGGTCCAGAAAATCAATGACGCCATCAAACAGGGCAAAGCCCCAGAAGGTAAGGTGACCCTCTGCACTCTGAGCGTCTAACGCCGTTGTATGTTCTTGTAGTGGTAGTATTGATCGTGTTTGATGATTGTTGTATAGTTGTTGTTTTTGCTTGGCAGATAATTGTTGTGATGTCATCATTTGTCTTGGAGGAGGATTGCTGCGACACCATTGTTTTATCTTGGAGAATGATTATTGTGGCATCATTATTTCTCTTGGGGGATAAATTATTTGTCCTTGAGGATGATTGTTATGGCATCAGTATTTGTCTTGGGGGATGAATTATTAATTTTGTTCTTGAGGCTGATTATTGTGGCATCATTATTTGTTTTGGGGTATGAATTATGTGTCTTGGAGGCTGATTGTTGTGGCATCATTATTTGTCTTGGGGGATGAATTATTTGTTTTGGAGGCCAAATATTGTGGCATCATTATTTGTTTTGGGGTATGAATTATGTGTCTTGGAGGCTGATTGTTGTGGCATCATTATTTGTCTTGGGGGATGAATTATGTGTCTTGGAGGCTGATTGTTGTGGCATCATTATTTGTCTTGGGGGATGAATTATGTGTCTTGGAGGCTGATTGTTGTGGCATCATTATTTGTCTTGGGGGATGAATTATTTGTTTTGGAGGCCGAATATTGTGGCATCATTATTTGTCTTCGAGGTTGAATATTGTGACGTCATTGTTTGTCTTGGAGGCTGATTGTTGTGGCACCATTGTGTGACTGAAGTGCAGAAAAGTTGTTGTGATGTCATAATTGATATCAGAGAATAGCTGCTGTGACGTCATGCTTTGACTCAGAGGATGATTGTTGTATCATCATTTATTGTGGAATGAAAGTTGTTGCGGCATTATTTATCTAACGAGATGAATGTTGTGATATCCTTATTTGTCTTTCAGAACGATTCCTTTGACATTATTATTTGTCTGGAGAATCATTGTGACATTCTTTTTCTTACAGGATGACTTTTATGACATCGTGATGTTTCAAAGAGGACGAATGTTGTGACGTCTCTTTCAGGATTAGGGTGAACTTGTGATATGTTTCTTAGTTTTGGGATTATTTGTCCGTGGGGCAATCTGGGATTGGGAGTATTTTGGGAATTAGGGACATACATTTTAGCGCATGGATCAATACTAGTTCTTTCCTGAAACAGATCTCTCCATTTGCATTTGTGACGTTTCCCTCGTAATGTAATCAACACGTATGTGCATTTTGCTTATCTGTTCTGCGAGTTACATTATTATCAATCCTTTCTTCCTGTTTGCCTCATTCACAGTTGTGAGAAAAATGTTGAGAAAACCGAGCCTTACACCATCTCATTGCTTTGAAGTATACAGCACCTGGTCTCCCACTTTAACAGGTTGAATGATGTCTGTCAGTTGTTGATGTTATCTTTCCCCATTTGTTGAACATTTGGATTCCTTTGGATGTCGTTTTGCTGTTGATGTTTAATGTTGGTATTGTTTGCATCGTTATTTTTTCTTTGTTGACGACTTGATTGATTTGAGGTGGTTTTTGTTGTTGTTTTTGGGGTGTTTTTTTCTCTCTCATTTGTTCGTATGTTTGAACCTGTACGCATCACCATGGTTTCAAGCCTAAGTTACGTCCATATTTTAACGTCTCTTAATACATTTTGCGTGTTATTGATTTTGGACTTAGGTTTGGCATCTCCGATGAGCGAACCAAGTCAAATCACAAAATGTACCACATTCCCCAAAGATGAAAATTTCAAGAATAGCAGTACGATAAGAGGCGAAGGAATTTTTTTCTTTGCATGAACGCTGCGAACTTTGATTTGACTGAAATGGAATATAACTTAAAGTCCGGACAGAGAGGGCTATTATTTCACGAATCGCTATCTTCAACAATGAACGTCAGTCGGCAATAACAGAGAGACAGGTAGGACATCTTCTGCTTATGATTAACTAGAGGAATACCCGCTTCGCCGGGTAGCCGGCTTCGCCGGGATGAAATACTTAGAGCCGTACGCCGGCTTTGCCGGGTCCGAACAATGGACCCGCCAAGCTTAGGTCCCTCCCAAATTCGTGGAATGGGAACAGCACGAAAATGATTCAGTGGCCATAATGCCATTCCTGACCATATCGAGTCCCATCCTTGTCGACGAATGTAACCGTGTTAATCACCTTTGGAGGCGAACTCCACTCAAACAGGATTGAGCAATTTAGAGCTTATCTCTAAGCCCTTTTGAACTCAAAGGAAGGCCAGTACATACAAATACACAAAAGCCGCCAGACCACATCACAAACAGAACTGAACAATCCACAGGTGTTGCCCACATAGAGAGAGAGACACACACACACACACAAACACAGAGAAGCCGTATATATAGAGAGATAGATGACAGTGTATTTTTCGCGTGGCTATAAATTGATTCGACCTTTGCACTTTTACAGTGAGGATAATTTACGGGTCCAATTTACGTTCTGGACACTGCGGTGACCTTCTAAAAATAGTAACAGAACGCCGGGAATATCCGAAGATGCCCCCCTCATACTATAGTGCACCATACGAAGGAAGGGAGGTAAACGCTGAAAACATGGAGAAGATAAGGAAGAGTTACTGGGAATGGTGAAATGAACAGAAAACCCAAAATCGGTTCAGCGCTGCGCGCTGAGAGCACGTGTTGAAATATCTCATCGATGATATTGTGTCCGGGGTGTAGCTGAATACGGTGTCCAAATTTGAAAAAGATCCACCGAGAACTTTGGCGTTGTGATGTGGTGTAGCGGCTTTGGTGTGTCGGTATGGGGGCCCGGGTAGCTGAGGTGGAACCAAATTCGGTTCAGCGCTGCGCGCTGAGAGCACGTGTTGAAATATCTCATCGATCAGGTTGTGTCCGGGGTCTCTGTGAATAAGCCCACCAAATTTGAAGCAGATCCATCGAGAACTTTGGCCGTGCATCGCGAAGACACAGACACACAGACACAAGTCGTATATATATATATAGATAGACTATACTTCTATGTATACAGCCTTTTTCTGCAAACGATGGCTAAGAGTTCATATTGGGGGCTTCTTGTAATTCATGGGTTTCTTCCGACAGGCGATTTGCTAGGCAAGTTCACGTTCGCCTCAGACCGATACGCTGTGTTGGAGAGTGCGGGGACTCTGGAGATTGATGTGCTCTTCCACAGACAGCTTCAGTGAGTTCACCTTTATTTTGTTTTATGCTTGTCTTGTCCTCTTTAGCATGTGTTCTTTCCATTTGTTATTTTATGCCCGTTTTGCTGCTGTTGTTGTCTATCTTAATCTATTTGACCCCCCCCCCCCCCCCCCCAAAAAAAAAAACCAAAAAAAAACCATTGCCACATTGTGATGAGCTTCGCAGTCGTAAGCATGTACATAACAAAGATGAGTTTTTGCTGCCCAAGTAATGGGGTTAAGGTTCACGTTTATTATCTTGATTTTGTTTCTTAATTCATGCATTTATTTGAAACGTTCAGGGCACTCTAGATCTTATGCTTTTGTGTGGCTATCGTTGATGAAGAGTAGAGTTAGCATGTGTCAAATGTGTTGCACATCTTGCATCACTCGTTGAGCTTCAGAATTCTATGAATTTAACGGGAAATACCCGAATCCCAAAAAACGAATCCCAAAACGGAAACATATATATCCAGAGCTTAAACCTCAATTTCAGGTCTCGAATAAAGAGAACCTTTTCCCCTTTCCCTTTGACTGTTGAATCGTAATACTGAGTCCATTCATTCATTTGTAATTTTGCAACATTCGTATTGAATGTGTTTGATTTCACGGCAACTTCCAAACAAGATGAAGTCTTAATCGTGATGCCTTTTTGTGCAACATGTTGCTTATAACCAGCTTGCAGACATGTATAGTGTGCTTTGCGTTGTGCTTGCTTTACGAGACACAGACTGATACAAACACGCATTCAAACGTGCCTGCCCCTCATACACAAACACGAGCGCGTACTTCTAATGCCATTCACACGATCACAGGCGTGAGCATGCACCTTCGAAACACATTTTGTTCTGAGCCTTATAATCCTTCGTTAGTGCAGATGAATTTCATGTTCAAAATACCCTCCTTCTTGTGTAAGCGACCACCTACAGCAAGACGGATCTGTCCAAGATTTTACATGGGATCAGGGCATCCTTCCACTTGAGCAAATACTAAACAAACAAAACGGCCTAGATTCTTCCTGTGCAGGATGGGCATTTTGTTAATGATTTTGTTCGCGCCACCGATGTCAATGTGCGTACTTAATTCAACTATAAAAATGCCGCTCTACATAGGAAGCAGCCTGGCTGAAAATATTAGTGTATGTTAAAATGGAAGAATGCTCCGATCTCATTTAAAAGCCTGGACTGTGTGTGTACCTGACAGTTTACAAGCGAAGGAACGTTTCTTTAAAGTGATACAGGCCTAGGTTTGCATAGTATTTTGAAGCATGGTATTGTTAACCTGTTGAACTTGGTGGTGACTTTTAGGGACAAGAAGACGAGCAAGGATGGCAGAGGGTAAATGATGGGTTGTACCGCACATGATTCATACTCAGTATATGTGTAGCGCTAGCTTTTTCTGTATACACATAACTGTTCCTTTAATGTAGAAACTCTTCGGTATATAAGGCGATTTATAGCACATGTCATACTCATAGTTTAAGAAAATGTAAATAGGAAAAAAGTTTTTCAAAGCAGCGTTTTTAACACATACAATAGTCCATACTCAGTAAATGTGTAGCGCTAGCTTTTTCTGTATACACATAACTTTTCCTTTAGGCCTAAAAAAAAAATAGGTGTGGTTACGGTAACCCGACCTACCCTATTTTTAGGGGCCGATCCTATAACTTTTTATTACATTTGTCAACAAAACAACAACAACAACAAAAAAACGAGTGCAAAAAACGCAATGAAAGCGAAAGCGCCCGAGTCGCACACTTATTTCCCTGTCAAGTAGGTTTAATTTGTACACAATAGAAAAACAAGTTAAAAAAAAAAAAGTGATTGCCTACCTACCTACCCTATTTTTTTTGGCTATGTTACCGTAACCACACCTTTTTTTTTTTTTGGCCTTACTGTAGAAACTCTTCGGTATATAAGGCGATTTATAGCCCATTTCATACTTATAGTTTAAGAAAATGTAAAGGGGAGAACAGTTTTCCAAAGCAGCGTTTTTAACACATAAAATAGTCCACTGTGAAAGCGATTTTCATGCAGGTCTTGTAGTTTGGAGATTATACTTAGAAAATAAAGCGTATTTGGTAAGGCGGATGATTGTCAGTTCTTTAGGTTTTAGAAGACTCAAGACTCAAAGAATTTACTGTCCTTATAAAAACAAGGAAAATTGCCTCGCAGTGTCAGGCGGTTTAAAACACAAAATACATCTCAGTTACAAATAGAAGGAAGAGGTGGGGGTGTATTACATTATGACATTTTTTGGGTTGCTTTGTGAGTCTGATTTCAATTGTCTGCGGACCTAGATTTCAAAAGAGGCAGTGAACTTTTGTTCTGTTATTAACAGGGATTGTCTCCGCCGCTCTAAAGAAACTCGAGAGCATTTCTCACTGAAAT
Source organism: Littorina saxatilis (assembly GCF_037325665.1). NCBI lineage: Eukaryota > Metazoa > Mollusca > Gastropoda > Littorinimorpha > Littorinidae > Littorina > Littorina saxatilis. The sequence goes on from NC_090245.1 coordinate 91,597,082, forward strand.
GACGTTATCGAGCGTACTGATACTTCTTAACAAAAAATAAAACCTCCATCTGCACTAATGTTCATGTCTTCTTCTTCTTCTTCTGCGTTCGTGGGCTGAAACTCCCACGTACACTCGTGTTTTTTGCACGAGTGGAATTTTACGTGTATGACCGTTTTTTACCCCGCCATTTAGGCAGCCATACGCCGTTTTCGGAGGAAGCATGCTGGGTATTTTCGTGTTTCTATAACCCACCGAACTCTGACATGGATTACAGGATCTTTTTCGTGCGCACTTGGTCTTGTGCTTGCGTGTACACACGGGGGTGTTCGGACACCGAGGAGAGTCTGCACACAAAGTTGACTCTGAGAAATTATAAATCTCTCGCCGAACGTGGGGGACGAACTCACGCTGACAGCGGCCAACTGGATACAAATTCAGCGCGCTTCCGACTGAGCTACATCCCCGCCCTAATGTTCATGTGATACCATTATCGTAAAATCTCCATAATCCCTAGGATGGAATGGCATGTGGTATAAATTGCCAATGAGTGTCTTGTGCTTGTGGTTTGTCACTCAGTGCTGTTGTTTGAAAGTGCACTCAGCTTATATCTCCGGCTTGTGTGGAGTGTTCACGTGCTTTTTTCATAACCATTCATCGCGCTTCCGATTGGCTGTGCTTACAGTTGCACAAGCGATTGACGAGCGAACCCACAAATTCTTTGTTTTCTGCGTGAAGAATGCAGTTTTCCTCAAAAAAATGTTCTTTGACATTGTCCAGTGACATTTAGTTATCACTCTGCGGTTCAAGAACAACGTTAATTTGACACAGTGAGAGAGGGTAGGGAGTTGCCAAATGTGTGTGTATGTCCCATATGCATTCAATGTTGTAAATTTCAGTACTAACTATTCATTTAATATTTTCTGTACTTCTGCTTTTGTTCTCTTCATTCCCCCCCCCCCCCTCTCTCTCTGTCTCTGTCTCTGTCTCTGTCTCTCTCTTTCTGTCTCTCTCTCTCTCTCTCTCTCTCTCTCTCTCTCTCTCTCTCTCTCTCTCTCTCTCTCTCTCTCTCTCTCTCTCTCTCTCTCTCTCTCTGTGCTTTACGCAGTGTAAATATCTCTAGTTCTCGAATGTGAAATCATATTGCCATCCAGCCCCTGTAAGAAAGGTCCTTTGGAACTGAACTGCTATGATTCTTAGCAAATATATTTTTGCCCAAGATCTAAGCCATCCCTCCTAAACCACCCCCCCCCCCTTCCACTCACCCATCCACATCACTCTCTCTCGATATCTCGCTCTTACTCTCTCTGACGCTCATACGCTTTCTTGTAAACTAGTGTATCCACGTAACATAAACATATTTACGCGCACAGAACTCAATCAATCAATCAATAGGAAGCTTATATAGCGCGTATTCCGTGGGTACAGTTCTAAGCGCTTGTCGAGAACTGTATTTACACCCCCGGTATAGGGGTGTGTATAGGATTCGGTCGATGTGTTTGTGCCGGTGTTTGTGTGTTTGTGTTCGCATATAGATCTCAAGAATGAACGGACCGATCGTCACCAAACTTGGTGAACAGGTTCTATACATTCCTGAGACAGTCCTTACAAAAATTGGGACCCGTCAAACACACGGTTAGGGAGTTATTGGTGGATTAAAATTATACAAGGACTTATAGAGGGACATATTCATGGTCAAAGGGAAATAACCAATCACTGCCACCAACTGAGAAGGTTATTTCCCTTTGACGGGGAGTGTTTTTCCTACCTCGGAGGTATTTCTTGTTATTTATGTATTTAAACTATCATCTGTATACTTTCCTCTCTTGCAACAATGAGAACTCAAGCTTTATCTTCCCAGGTGTACCCGATATATGTATCGGGATCGGGGAGACACGAAGTGCTAGAGAGGCTGCTGCTCTTACGTTTCAATCCTCGTCTTTGCGGATACAGTAGTCCATTAGTTTGCTTCAACTTGCCCTTACTTTAGCAGGTTTGGGGCTATGTTTTGTGCGTTTGTTTTCTGTTTTTTGTTTAACTCCCTAGATCTGTGGTCACCATTGGACATCCCGTTTGCCCTTTTCGTTTCTTCGTTTTTTTCTAACCATTCTCTGTTGGTCTGTTTGTTTTCAAGTCTGTTTCTTCTAGTATGTATGTCTACTAGTATGTTTGTTTTCTAGTATTTCTTCTAGTCATGTTAATTTGTCGTTAGCTATGGTGTAATTAAAGCTTGAAAATAAATACGATGTGTCTGATAACTCAGTGATCAAAATGCAAACGATTGGTCAGTGGATAATATATCTTACCTATCACTGCATGTACATGTGCGTTAAAAAGCAGCATCTTTTGTTCTGTCTAGTCTTATATTAATTATTTAGATCTCAGTCCTTTGTGTTTCGGAAGCGTTTCGTTCCAGCGAGGAGGATATGTGCATAAAAGAAGTAAATAGAATTTGTTATGGGTACTTGCACTTGTGTGTCGTTCAACTGTTTTCCTCTAACTTTGTTCTGTACCGTTTCAGGTCTGTCCATCTCATGAAAAGCATGGTAAGAATATGAGATATTTGAATTGTGTCCAGGTTGGTTTGTGAGTATGCGTTTGCAGGTTTGCGTGCGCGTGTGTGTGTATAGAGGAGGGGGGGGGGGGGGGGGGGGGGGGGCGTGGATATATAGAAGAGTGGAGGCTGGGTGCTGTTTGTTTCTGTGTTCAAATTATTCCGTATGTTGCTTTTGCTTTCATGTATGCATCGATGCACGAGTACGTATGTTAGGACGTAAAATGCCACCTCCGTTGCGCACACTCACAACAGAAGCAGCATTCAGTATCATAGACTCACCATGGTCCATGGAAGTAACGCCCGTCATAGTAGCAGTCTGGACTTCAGCTATACCACTCTCAGTCTAATCACACTTATGACTGAAACTGTTTCGACAGACGTCGGACAAAGGCAGTCCAACGAAGAACGGTCAAGCCACTCCGGTCAGCACGAGCGGCGTGACGCCCAAGGTGGTCGGAGCGGTCAGTGTTGACTATGAGACCAGAGAGGGCTCGGCCAAGTCGGGCAAGGACTTCAAGAACACGCAAGGCACGCTGGTAAGTACTCAGACAACGCTCTCTCATAGTGAACCAAGAAAACTGCAGCCAAAAGCAATGGGATAATAAAGGATGACACGAAATGAAAAGAAAAGAATTAAAGTAATGATATCTGCGAATGCCTTGTGTTCTCAAACAGACGTTCGACGAGAACGAGTACCGCAAGGTGATCACGGTCCCCATCATCAACGACAACCAGTACGAGGCCGACGTGGATTTCTACATCCTCTTGAAGAACCCCGCGGGCGGCGGTGGCTTAGGCGACCCTAGCATCGCGCGTGTCACCATCGTGGATGACGACGGTCAGTCTCAGGACCATCCGATTCACCTTCTGTCTTTGTCTTTCATATCGCGCGTGGTTGTGTGTGTGTGTGGTTGTTGGCATGTATTCAGATAGGGGAGGGGTGTAGGAGGAAAGGATCGATGGAGGTGAGCGGGAGAAAAGAGATAGAGAGAGGTAGAGATAGGTGGGGTGGGGGTGGGGTGCTGGTTTAGGGGAGACTCAAGAGAGGGAGAAAGATAGAAAGGGACATAGTCTGTGTGTGTGTGTGTGTGTGTGTGTGTGTGTGTGTGTGTGTGTGTGTGTGTGTGTGTGTGTGTGTGTGTAGGGGGGGTAATGTGTGCGTACCAACGTGCGTGTGCGGGTGTCATTCAGGAGAACTTCCATGCACCTGAAGTCTTTTCTGACCCAACAGTGTACTGAATGTCTCCACATTTGTACATTTGCGCAGATCCTGGAGAGTTCCTGTTCGAAGAACCCCACTACCACGCCGACATGAAGAGCGGCAAGGTCACCGTGAGGGTCATCAGAGAGCACGGCTTTGACGGCAAGGTCACCCTCGAGTACTCCACAATGTAAGTCACGCCACGCATTATATACAAACGTTCCCTTTGTGAGTGTGTGTGTGTGTGTGTGTGTGTGTGTGTGTGTGTGTGTGTGTGTGTGTGTGTGTGTGTGTGTGTGTGTGTGTGTGTGTGTGTGTGTTTGTCTGGATTTCGGTGTATGCGTGCCTCTGTATATCTGTGTTTATGTCTGCAGTTGGACAAATTCAACAATGGTTCTGACGTGGTGTGAAATTGATGATTCCTGTACATACTATGATAGAAAGGGTTTTGGCCAAGCTATATATTTGATGAAACACAAAACACTAGCAATGGCTGAAGTGTTGATAATGATAGGCGCTAGTAATACAATACATTACTATACAATAGACTATACTTTATTATCCCAATTTGAGACATTCATGTTGTGACTGAACTCAAGTAAAATGATAGTGATAATGATGACGGTTACAGAGACGGCACTGCAGTCGGTGGCAACTCATTGGGGACAGCAGTGGACTACATCGAGTGTCACGGCGAGCTCGTCTTCGAGCACGGCGAGACCACCAAAACCATCACCGTGGACATCCACAAGAATTCCGCTCAGGTACAGTAAGCATGCTGGCGCGCTTTGCTTAGTCCGCACACAGCGCTCAGAACTGTGGTGTTATTTTTATATTTAGTTAAGTTTTGACTAAATATTTTAACATCGAGGGGGAATCGAAACGAGGGTCGTGGTGTGTGTGTGTGTGTGTGTGTGTGTCTGTGTCTGTGTGTGTGTGTAGAGCGATTCAGACTAAACTACTGGACCGATCTTTATGAAATTTGACATGAGAGTTCCTGGGTATGAAATCCCCGAACGTTTTTTTCATTTTTTTGATAAATGTCTTTGATGACGTCATATCCGGCTTTTCGTGAAAGTTGAGGCGGCACTGTCACGCCCTCATTTTTCAACCAAATTGGTTGAAATTTTGGTCAAGTAATCTTCGACGAAGCCCGGACTTCGGTATTGCATTTCAGCTTGGTGGCTTAACAATTAATTAATGACTTTGGTCATTAAAAATCTGAAAATTGTAAAAAAAAATAAAAATTTATAAAACGATCCAAATTTACGTTTATCTTATTCTCCATCATTTGCTGATTCCAAAAACATATAAATATGTTATATTTGGATTAAAAACAAGCTCTGAAAATTAAATATATAAAAATTATTATCAAAATTAAATTGTCCAAATCAATTTAAAAACACTTTCATCTTATTCCTTGTCGGTTCCTGATTCCAAAAACATATAGATATGATATGTTTGGATTAAAAACACGCTCAGAAAGTTAAAACAAAGAGAGGTACAGAAACGCGTGCTACCCTTCTTAGCGCAACTACTACCCCGCTCTTCTTGTCAATTTCACTGCCTTTGCCATGAGCGGTGGACTGACGATGCTACGAGTATACGGTCTTGCTCAAAAATGGCATTGCGTTCAGTTTCATTCTGTGAGTTCGACAGCTACTTGACTAAATATTGTATTTTCGCCTTACGCGACTTGTTTGTTTCTCCTATCAAAGTTAAAGCAATATGTCGATATCGCAACACTAAAACTATTTTATCATGCCCACATCTTATCCCATATTAAATACGCATCAACTCTTTGGGATGGCGTCTCTGATATTCACATGAAAAAGTTAAACTCTCTACATCGTCGGGCAGCTAAAATCATGTTAAATGGTCCACAATTATCAGCTGATTTGAAGTTAAAGAATCTAAACTACCTGCCGCTAGTTCAACAGTTACAGTTTAATAAGACTGTAATGATGTATAAAGTATATCATGGCGAAGTGCCCAACTATATTCAGGACCTATTTCACAGAGTCACCGAAAGGTACGGGTCTATCAATTTTCTACCACCAATACCCAGGATTGTTTTGTTTCAAAACTAGTCAAGCCTTCTCTGGCGCTATGGTGTGGAACTCCATTCCGTCTGTAATAAGATCATTAACCTCACTAAAGAGTTTTAAACAAGCTCTGCATAAACATTATATGTCTACCTAGATGGCTATATCTAGTCTTAACATGTGCAAGTAGCTGTCAACAATTGGCAATGCATTATGAATTACAAAAATATGTTCTTTATTACATGTATTATGTGGAATTTATGTTGCGATTTTCCATCATCATCAACATCATCATCATCATTATCATCATCAAATCTTCATCTTCATCTTCATCTTCATCTTCATCATCATCATTTACACCATATAATCATTGTAAGCATTAGTGTAAACGTTGGTATTGTGTGAATTTTACCGTCGATTACTTTACATGTCTAACCTCAATTAACATGTTGCATGTTTTTCTTTCGATTTGTATGTTGCTTACTTTGTCATTTTGTGCTTACTTGTCGATTGTTTGCTGGTTCGTTCGTTTAATTTGTTTATTTGTCATGTTGCTTTACTTGTTTATCATTTATTAGACATTTCTATTAGAAGTAAGGACCGGTTGTAAGAAAAGGCGTCGCCTTAAACCTCTATCCTTGAAAAATAAAGTTCCATCATCATCATCTCTCTCTCTCTCTCTCTCTCTCTCTCTCTCTCTCTCTCTCTCTCTCTCTCTCTCTCTCTCTCTCTCTCTCTCTCTCTCTCTCTCTCTCTTTTTCTCTCTCTCTCCCTCTCTCTCTCTCTCTCTCTTTCTCTCTCTCCCTCTCTCCCCCTCTCCCTCCCCCCTCCCTCCCCCTCCAACCAATGTCATCGTTTGGTTTTTGGCATTTTTTTTCCTCTTCCAACAGGGACCAAAGAACTTCATCATCACCATTCGCAACCCGAGTACTGGAGCAAAGATTGGAATACGCAGTGCTGTTGTGGTGCATTTAAACAAAGGTGAGACACACTAATGATTTCCTGTTGATCGCAGCCTACTGCATTAGCGTAAACCGCTCCCCGAGAAATTGGGGGGTACGAACTTCTGGTTTGCCCTTGTACAACGAGAGTTCATCTGCCGCATTGTGCTTCAGTCGGATAAGTTATTCATATGTGGGTCAATCAATCAATTAATCAATCTGCCAATCAATAGGGTAAAAATTTGGTAAGAGTAATCTGACTTCTTAATATAAGATCACAACCCAAACTCTCTCTCTCTCTCTCTCTCTCTCTCTCTCTCTCTCTCTCTCTCTCTCTCTCTCTCTCTCTCTCTCTCTCTCTCTCTCTCAGTCTAGTCTGAATGAAGTCAACAGTTGGTGTAACCAGAATTGTATGATAGTGCACCCAGGAAAGACAAAAAGCATGATTATTACAACAAGACAAAAACACCAGTCACGACCTCTTGAAATCTTTCTCTGGAATCATAACCTGTTCAGCAGGTAACGGAACATCGTGTTTTGGGTGTGATAGTCGATCAAGAATTAAAATGGCAATCTCATGTACATTATATTTGTCAAAAAGTATCCAAGAATTTGTTTCTGCTATCAAAGTTAAAGCAATATGTCGATATCGCAACACTAAAACTATTTTATCATGCCCACATCTTATCCCATATTAATTACGCATCAACTCTTTGGGATGGCGTCTCTGATATTCACATGAAAAAATTAAACTCTCTACATCGTCGGGCAGCTAAAATCATGTTAAATGGTCCACAATTATCAGCTGATTTGAAGTTAAAGAATCTAAACTACCTGCCGCTAGTTAAACAGTTACAGTTTAATAAGACCGTAATGATGTATAAAGTTTATCATGGCGAAGTGCCCATCTATATTCAGGACCTATTTCACAGTCACCGAAAGGTACTATCAATTTTCTACCACCAATACCCAGGATTGATTTGTTCAAAACTAGTCAAGCCTTCTCTGGCGCTATGGTGTGGAACTCCATTCCGTCTGTAATAAGATCATTAACCTCACTAAAGAGTTTTAAACAAGCTCTGCATAATCATTTTATGTCTACCTAGATGGCTATACTTGTCTTAACACGTGCAAGTAGCTGTCAACAATTGGCAAAGCTTTATGAAATACACAAATATGTTCTTTATTATATGTATTATGTGGAATTTATGTTGCGAATTTCCATCATCACTTCATCATCATCATCATCATCATCATCATCATCATCATCATCATCATCATCATTATCATTTACACCATATAATCATTATTAGCATTAGTGTAAACGTTGGTATCGTGTGAATTTTACCGTCGATCACTTTACATGTGTTAACATGTTGCATGTTTCGCTTTCGATTTGTATGTTGCTTACTTTGCCATTTTATTGTTTATGTTTATTTGCTTGTTTGCTTACTTGTCGATTGTTTGCTGGTTCGTTCGTTTACTTTGTTTATTTGTCATGTTGCTTTACTTGTTTATCATTTATTAGATATTTGTATTAGAAGTAAGGACCGGTTGTAAGAAAAGGCGTCGCCTTAAACCTCTATCCTTGAAAAATAAAGTTCCATCATCTCTCTCTCTCTCTCTCTCTCTCTCTCTCTCTCTCTCTCTCTCTCTCTTTCTCCTCTCTGTATCTCCCTCTCTCTCTCTCTCTCTCTCTCTCCCCGTTCTCTCTCTCTCTCTCTCTCTCTCTCTCTCTCTCTCTCTCTCTCTCTCTCTCTCTCTCTCTCTCTCTCTCTCTCTCTCTCTCTCTCCAAAATTGTAGTAAGTTTGGTCGAAGAGATAGATATATAGATCTGCAGGTAAAGTGGACTTTGTGTTGTAAAAATTGGAAAACGATTTCATTTTGCTGAAATGTCTAAAGCTGGGAACTACAATCTGGGTAAATACGAAAGTTTCTTGTTTTCGTTTATGGTTTGTTTGGATTTTGTTTGTGTTGTTGTTGTGCATTAACTCTTACGTTTTTTTCATTTGTTGGCTTCAATGTTTTTGTTTTTGTTCTGTTTTGATTGCGTACGTCTGCTGATATCCAGAGGGTATGACAATTTTAAGCGGCAATTTTTCCGGATTTGTTTTTTTTTTCTTAGTCAATATTTGAATATTATAAGCCACTTTTTTCCTCAACTTTCCTTTCTGTAGATGTGAGCCCGAGTGCATTTGGACACTTTGGGCGCCTCTTTAGCTTTCCCTCTCCGCTCTCTTCCTCTCCTCAGTATCCCTTGATGAAATCATCTGTATTTTGCTTATACGCTGACATGAATTCAACACTAGAGGGAGGAGTTTTTGATATTTACAAAACGTTGGTGGTCTCCATGCTTAATAGCTTTGGCAGACTGTTGTTTATTAGTCATATTAGCCCCGAGATTGAAGACACTGCCATTCAGTTAAAAAAAAAGAGAAGATTTATATTGGAATACCTACTTTTATTGAGTTTCTAAGCGACCGAAATTGTTAGCTTTTTCTTTCTTTTGTATTTATCTTTGAAGGTGAGTCGTTTCAGCATCAACCCTTCTTACTTTGCTACTCTGAGGACGGGACACACTTTACGTTAACGCAGTCGTCTGTCATCAGCCTTGATCTTTTTCAATCCAACATTCCTCCTAGCTGCTACCATTAGAATTGAGAAAACAATGCTGCCAGCAATACACTACGGATTGCTTGGTTAATGTAGGGGTTTTACCTTCAGGGCAACAATGAAATGCATGTGTGCATACCGTATACCTGTCTTCTTTTCGTGTGTATTCCTGGTATGGGGGGGAGGGGGGGAGAGAGAGAGAGAGTATTTACTTCTCTTTTCTTCTGTATGTTGACTGTCTTTATTGTAAACACAAATCTGTGTGTAAATTCAGACGGACTCAGTCTATAGATTGTTTTCACATTGCCGCATACTTTTTGCAGGTGAACTGATCATATACACACGCACGCTCGCTTGCACGCTCGCACGCACGCACACACACACACACGCACACACACACTGACACACACACACACACACACACACACACACACACACACACACACACACACACACACACACACACATTTAACACGTTATGGTGTATGCCAGCTACTAATCGATCGTTGAAACTGTCAAGGTGTATACTTTGATTTCTTTTAATAAGGCATTGCCATTTTACTATTGTAGTGTAGTGTATTTTGCTTTGATTGACGTCATCTGCATCCACCGGTTGTAATCTTTGAAGTAGAGAATTGAAGCAACAGAGACATCTTCATTTACTTTGTGAACACGGTTCTGTTTCATTGATGTTTTTGACTCACATGCGAAGCAAAAGTGAGTCTATGTACTCACCCGAGTCGTCCGTCCGTCCGTCCGTCCGGACGTCCGGACGTCCGGACGTCCGGACGTCCGTCCGTCCGTCCGTCCGGAAAACTTTAACGTTGGATATTTCTTGGACACTATTCAGTCTATCAGTACCAAATTTGGCAAGATGGTGTTTGATGACAAGGCCCCAAAAAACATACATAGCATCTTGACCTTGCTTCAAGGTCAAGGTCGCAGGGGCCATAAATGTTGCCTAAAAAACAGCTATTTTTCATATTTTTCCCATTTTCTCTGAAGTTTTTGAGATTCAATACCTCACCTATATATGATATATAGGGCAAAGTAAGCCCCATCTTTTGATACCAGTTTGGTTTACCTTGCTTCAAGGTCAAGGTCACAGGAGCTCTTCAAAGTTGGATTGTATACATATTTTGAAGTGACCTTGACCCTGAACTATGGAAGATAACTGTTTCAAACTTAAAAATTATGTGGGGCACATGTTATGCTTTCATCATGAGACACATTTGGTCACATATGATCAAGGTCAAGGTCACTTTGACCCTTATGAAATGTGACCAAAATAAGGTAGTGAACCACTAAAAGTGACCATATCTCATGGTAGAAAGAGCCAATAAGCACCATTGTACTTCCTATGTCTTGAATTAACAGCTTTGTGTTGCATGACCATGGATGACCTTGACCTTGGGTCAAGGTCACTTGTATTTTGGTAGGAAAAATGTGTAAAGCATGTGAGTCGTATGGGCTTTGCCCTTCTTGTTTGTTTGTTTGTTTATTTCTTTATTTTTTGTTTGTTGTTTGACAATGAATTCACATACAGCACTTCTATGTGCGTGCGTGCGTGTGTGTTTGTTTGCAAGAGATGTCTACTCTTGTTTAAAGGCACAGTAAGCCTCCCGTAAACCATCACAGATACTGTCAGGCTTTTACACACAGTACAAACACCTTCCATTTGAACGCTCACCAAACGGGAACATCCTACGTAAAGAGCGAGCAATTTTCAAAGAATTTATTTTTGCGTGGTTTATCTTACCCCTGAGTCATCGTGAACCCGTGTGATCCAGTTTCCCTTTTTCACAATGCAGTCGTCAGTTTGTAATTTGAATTCGGCTCGCTGTGAGCTTATCTGCAACAGCACGTGATTATGTACCTCTGACTTTTCACGAAACAAACGAATGTGGTTCATAAGAACTCTAGCGATGGCTTTTGACTGCCTATAAACCGCCGTCTGCTACGAAAACCACGACCTTGCGTGACCCTGCTTCCGGGCTTTTCTTTTTTCAAACTTTCAAAACTTCGAATTGTACTGATCTTGTCTTGATGAAAAAAGAATTCTTTTATAATTAAAGAATGTTTGTGTAACAAGCTGTCAATTTATTATTTAGATTTTAAAAGTTAGGTCTAGCGCCAAAACGCACCACGGTCCGATTCATTCTGATAATCATCGCTCCACGGCTATCGCCAGTTGAAGGGAAGTAACTCATTTTTGATCTGAGTTCAGGATGGGTCCGATTGAGATGGAGACAATCCGAAAAATTAATTCTTTGAAAATTGCTCGCTCTTTACGTAGGGCACCTAGGATGTTCCCGTTCGGTGAGTGTTCAAATGGAAGGGTGTTTGTACTGTGTGTAAAAGCCTGACAGTATCTGTGATGGTTTACGGGAGGCTTACTGTGCCTTTAAGTTCTGTTATGTGTTTCGTCAACGTAATGTTTTTCTTTGTTTTTATTTTTCTTTACTTTTATGTTCCCTTTCATTCTTCCTTATTTTTTTCTGCTTTTTCTACCCTCTTCGTTCTTCTTTTTTTTCCCCCTTCCTTTTTGTCTTTCTTTGTTTTTTTCTTCTTTTCCACAAGCTTTCATCAAACCAAACCTCTCACTCCTTCCTCATTCGGTAAGTGAGGGGTTTGCTGTCGTACCTTCTGCTCTGTAGCGTAGAAAATTAAGTGAGTTCGGTATTACATGGCTGTGCGCTAAATCATTTGAAGGGCTGACTTTATTTTCAATGGGGTAATTTAATGGTTTGACACTGTCCGCGATAAGGAACCGATAACTCGATAAAGCTTGGTAGGCTGGTGCTTTTCTTACTTCATATACGCTGTGGCGGTATTTACCTCCTCTGGCAGTAATGGCTCTTCTCATTCGAAGATGTATTTAGATTTTTTGTAGAACTAATTAAAATATCAGATTTTTTCTGAATATTTTGATTGATGTGTTAGATCTCTAGTTAACTCAATTATTTCATTTTGACAGACGAGTTGATGGAGAGAGTTGGTGAAGTTCTGGAGGACGATGGTGAAGAGGAAATCACATGGGGTGGCCAGTTTGCCCAGTAAGAACTTTTGCTTCATCATATTTATCTACTTTGAGCCCTCAAACATCTTTTGGGGTTTTGACGATATCCAAGAATGTAAGATAAGGAAAGTAGCTTTAACTATCTTTTATTTATATCTGTATGACGAGCCTGAAGACACGTTTCGGTATGCAATATATTTAGATATTAAAAGTTGTCAGATATTTTGTTTAACTGAATTAGTATGTCACACAAGATACGCATGCATACTACAGTTGCTATGTGTTTTCAGGGCGATGACAGTGGCACCAGAAAAGGACGAAGAAGGCAACGAAGTGTTACCAAAGTGGCACCACTACCTTATGCATTTCATCTCCTTCTTCTGGAAAGTCTTCTGTGCCTTAATTCCACCCACGTATGATCAATCTTTATGCAACACATTTTAGTTTTGTAGTTTCAGACTTTCTTCATGACGAGTGAGACAAAAAGATGTATCAGGAACTGAGGAGTCATTCGATAGACAACTTTGCGAATAAAACCACCGGAGAGCACAGTACACTCAACAACTGCAATATTGAAGATATTTAACTTGAAGTGCTGTTTGTGTACGTGAGTGCATGGGACCGGCGCTAGTTTAGGACTTCTGGCGTCCGATAGTCTCCAAGGACGGAGCATACTGAATATCCTCAAATGACAGTGTCTTTTATGCTACAATTGTATACATTGTAAATCTATCTGTTTATGATTTCTTGACTCATCTTAAAGCAAAGAAACAATACTAGTGATCAAGGCGTGTGTTTACATCGATCGGTAAACATATTAGTACTTATTACCTTTTTACATTTAGTCAAGTTTTGACTAAATGTTTTAACATAGAGGGGGAATCGAGACGAGGGTCGTGGTGTGTGTGTGTGTGTGTGTGTGTGTGTGTGTGTGTGTGTGTGTGTGTGTGTGTGTGTAGAGCGATTCAGACTAAACTACTGGACCGATCTTTATGACATTTTACATGAGAGTTCATGGGAATGATATCCCCGGACGTTTTTTTCATTTTTTCGATAAATGTCTTTCGTGACGTCATATCCGGCTTTTTGTAAAAGTCACACCCTCATTTTTCAATCAAATTGATTGAAATTTTGGCCAAGCAATCTTCGACGAAGGCCGGACTTCGGTATTGCATTTCAGCTTGGTGGCTTAAAAATTAATTAATGACTTTGGTCATTAAAAATCTGAAAATTGTAAAAAAAATATTTTTTATAAAACTATCCAAATTTTTCGTTCATCTTATTCTTCATCATTTCCTGATTCCAAAAACATATAAATATGTTATATTTGGATTAAAAACAAGCTCTGAAAATTAAAAATGTAAAAATTATGATCAAAATTAAATTTTCGAAATCAATTTAAAAACACTTTCATCTTATTCCTTGTCGGTTCCTGATTCCAAAAACATATATATGTGATATGTTTGGATTAAAAACACGCTCAGAAAGTTAAAACGAAGAGAGGTACAGAAAAGCGTGCTATCCTTCTCAGCGCAACTACTACCCCGCTCTTCTTGTCAATTTCACTGCCTTGGTGGACTGACGATGCTACGAGTATACGGTCTTGCTGAAAAATTGCATTGCGTTCAGTTTCATTCTGTGAGTTCGACAGCTTGACTAAATGTTGTATTTTCGCCTTACGCGACTTGTTGTTTCTCTGTGTCCTCAGGTCTATAGGGGGAGCGTGGCCATCCTTTTTCGTTTCTCTTGTGTTCATTGGAGCTATGACAACACTTGTGGAGCAGGTTAGAAGAATTCATCTTCTGTAGAATTCGTGACAGTGTTTTAAGATATTGAATGGGCTTTTATTTTATTTTTACAAAGATGTGTTGCTTATTTGTCAGTCTGAGGGCCGTCCTGTATTTCATCAATTTGCTCACGACTGGCGACCTAGCATGATTAGTATGAAAGAGGAAGACATGGAACAGAACATAATAGGATTCACAAGTGAGGAGAAAGAGACTTACCTAACAAAGCATGTTGCGTCCTCGTGTTTGGGCGTGCTTGCATGCGTGTGTAAGCTATGTTGATGACGAATTACAGGATCACTAACGGTTGGAACTGTCAACTGTTTGTCCAGGTGGGCAAGCTGCTGGGGTGCGTGGTTGGGCTAGAGAACAGTGTGACGGGCATCACCATCATCGCGCTGGGCACCAGTCTGCCAGACACCTTCGCTTCCCGCACCGCCGCCCTCCAGGACGAGCACGCTGACGCCGCTATCGGCAACATCACGGGTACGTAGGAATGAAATTTGACGCCTTTTGAAAAAATGTTTTAAAAGAATAACTAATAAAAAAAATAAGCACAAAATGAATTTGTTTTGGGCCCTTTTAAAAATAATGAAAAAAGATGGGATTTGTTCAAAAGCCTAACGCTCTCACTGCAGGGCCATTGGGGCCATGTGGTGCTGGAGAAAACCCCGGCTGGGTAAGGTGATGATACTGAAGAAAAGAGTTAAAAATAGAAGCTGATGAAGGGGTAAAAAAAAAAGTAAAGGTAGTCCCATAAACATTTTATGTCGTGGGGGAGATGTTACAGATCTCAACAACTCTGGGGCCATCTTTATGAGGGCGGTGCCCATTCCTCTCCCTTGCTGCCTTTGCCTTCCCCGTCCCCGTCCCTGAATAGGGTCAGGTACCCATTTCCAGCTGGGTGGACTGGAGAGCGCTCGGAAAATTCGGTTTTTGTATTCCCGGGGTAGGGATTGAACCCACGACCTCCAGCGTGAGAGGCAAGCGCTCTAACCACTGTGCCACTCCGGCTCTCTTACTTACTTAAAATACCAAGTGTTGACCTTAACGGGGTCAAGAAAGATGCCCCGTGGTGACACGCGGGTGGGGCATGGATACCGTCTCTGGGTCTGCTCAAACAGTTGACCCGTCTCCAACCCGGGCCGGATTCCAGGAGAGAGAGAGAGTAGTCACCGACAGAGAGAAGAATATAAAAAAAATAAAACTTGATAGTTCCTACCTACTGCCCTTTGATGGGACATCAATACATTGGTCATTGACTGCGTTATAAAAAAAACCTCATTGGTTGCATATTGTTCATATGACGTAGATAAATGTTATTCCAAATAATTTGATATTTTTTTGCATTAAAACGAGATCTTTGTTTATAAAGCCATGATATACATTGTATACTATTTGTCCAATTTTTTTGAAAATGATGAGTTTTGCATGAGTATTTTGTTCGAGCAAGACATAATCTGTGGCCAACGCATTTTCGGAAATTCCCGTTCGCGCTTCCCCTATTAGTTAAGATATTTCAAAACCCAGACGTACGCGTTGACGTCGTAGTTCACCTTAAATTGAAGACGTCTTTAAAAACAACTGAACCGAATTAAAAAATATATTATCTGACTAGTGTACACACCCATGCTTTGTAAAAGCACCAATGCTTTGTAAAAACAGTTGAAAACGACGTTAAACACCAAATAAAGAAAGAAAGAAAGTTGTAAAAACACCAATGCTTTGTAAAAACACCAATGCTTCGTGAATAAAGGTCCCAGGTCTCATAGCTGGTGGCCTTCTTTGAATCCTTCCCTTATTTTAGGATGGGGATCATGATCGCTTCTCCCCAGAGTTGTGTTAGCGATCCTTCTTGCCAGCTGCTGTTGAAGACCTCGAGTAGCTTGTTCTCTGCTGCACTACCAAGGTGGGTTAGCATCTCGTTGGTGATGCCGTCTGGGCCAGGGGACTTCTTCGCCTTTAACTTTTTCAGAGCTGAGTCAGCTCGTGGAGTGTGAGTGGTTGACTCATGGCGTCCACTGTCGACTGTCTGGCAGGTCTCTCTCTTTTCTCTCTTCTTGCTTCTCTCTGTTTCTCGGGGCTAACATGGAGGTTGCTCTCAGCTGCATAGCTTTCAGCAAATTGGTTGGCAGCATGCTTTCCAGTTAGCACCTTCCCGTTCTCTTCTAATGTGATCTTTCCTCTGCTGGTGTTCTCATCATTCAACTGCTTGGTAAGCCTCCAGAGCTTTCTGCCATCCTTCTCAAGGTTCAGAGAGCTTGTTTTCTCTTGCCAGCTTCTCCGTCTTGCCTGTAGCTTCTTCTTGAGAAATTTGGATTTGGCTTCCTGGAGGCGGATGTTGTTGTTTTGTGACGGGTTGACTTCTGCTTCCCTTCTGGCGTCTGCCAGATCATCATCCAGTTCCTGCAATTCATTGCTCCAGTAGGGCTTATAGTCTCTCCTGGCACCCCTGGGAATGGACTCACGCGCTGCTCTGAGGATGCTCATGTTGAAGTCCTTCGCCACCATGTTGATGTCTTGACCCTCGACTCTGATGTCTTTGGTGAGTTCGCTAGTGCGGTGTCTAAAGAGGAACCAGTTCGCTCTTTTGTAGTTCCACCGTGGGAAGGAAGCTTCAGTGCAGGACTCCATGCCCAGGGTCAAAAAGACTGGCCGATGGTCACTTCCACCTAGTTGTTCTCTGACCTCTCTGCTGGTTAGCTGGTGCATGTCTTCTGTGCAGAAGGCTAGGTCAGGAGTTGATGTAGTGTGCCATCTTCTGGAGTAGAATGTAGGGCAGTCAAAGGGACTGTTCAAAAGGATGAGACCTTTGTCGTCCTGCCAGTTCTCCACCTCTTCTCCTCTCCGATCCAAGTGGTCATATCCCCAACTCTGTGAATGACTGTTGAAGTCACCCACCACGATGAAGTTGGAGGCCTTTGCGGGGATCGTGTCAAGGGCGAGGTGTCTATCGTTGGGGCAGTAGAAGTTGACAAGATGGAATTCTGCTGTCTTCATCTGGATTCGAATCACCTGATATTCGGAGTCCTCCATGTGCGTTTCTATCAAACAGGCATTGATGTTGTTCCTGTGTATGTGTGTGTGTGTGTGTGTGTGTGTGTGTGTGTGTGTGTGTGTGTGTGTGTGTGTGTGTGTGTGTGTGTGTGTGTGTGTGACAGTGTTTGTATGTGTGTGTGTGTGACAGTGTTTGTATGTGTGTGTGTGTGTGTGTGTAGAGCGATTCAGAGTAAACTACTGGACCGATCTGTATGAAATTTGACATGAGAGTTCCTGGGTATGATATCCCGAGAAAAAAATTCGTTTTTTGGATAAATGTCTCTTTTTTGTTTTGTTTTGTTTGTTTGCTTAACGCCCAGCCGACCACGAAGGGCCATATCGCTGCTTTGACATATAACGTGCGCCACACACAAGACAGAAGTCGCAGCACAGGCTTCGTGTCTCACCCAGTCACATTATTCTGACACCGGACCAACCAGTCCTAGCACTTACCCCATAATGCCAGACGCCAGGCGCAGCAGCCACCAGATTGCCAATTTTAAAGTCTTAGGTATGACCCGGCCGGGGTTCGAACCCACGACCTCCCGATCACGGGGCGGACGCCTTACCACTAGGCCAACCGTGCCGGTGATAAATGTCTCTGATGACGTCATATCCGGCTTTTTGTAAAAGTTGAGGCGGCACTGTCACACCCTCATTTTCCATTAAAATTGATTGAAATTTTGGCCAAGCATTCTTCGACAAAGGCCGGACTTTGGTATTGCATTTGGAGGCTTAAAAATTAATTAATGACTTTGGTCATTAAAAATCCGAAAATTGTAATTAAAATTATTTTTGTATAAAACGATCCAAAATTACGTTCATCTTATTTTTCATCATTTTCCGATTCCAAAAACATATAAATATGTTATATTCGGATTAAAAACAAGCTCTTAAAATTAAAAATTAAAAAATTATGATTAAAATTAAATTTCCGAAATCGATATAAAAACAATTTCATCTTATTCCTTGTCGGTTCTAGATTAAAAAACATATAGATATGATATGTTCGGATTAAAAACACGCTCAAAAAGTTAAAACGAAGAGAGGTACAGAAAATCGTGCGATGCAGCACAGCGCAACCACTACCGCGCTAAACAGGCTCGTTAATTTCATTGCCTTTTGCACGAGCGGCGGACTACGGTCATTGACATTGTGAAAAAAACCAGTGCGTTCAGTTTCATTCTGTGAGTTCCACAGCTTGACTAAATGTAGCAATTTCGCCTTACGCGACTTGTTTTATTGTAATTTATTCATTTAATTTTTATTGTTTCCCTCCCTCTGTCTGTCTGTCTCTCTGTCTTTGTGTCCCACCCCCATATTACCAAGGGCGGCTTCTTACCTACGCCTTCCCACATAAGCGCCCTAAACAATTGAGCTATTGTGCGCGGCTCGTCGAAATCAAGCCTCTCTTAGAGTATATCAACCCCTCCACACATCGAGAGTGCCGCGGGACGATGTTTCAAACCCAGACATACGCAATGACAGTACCACTACCACATTCAATTTAAGTTGAAAACGTCTTTGACAACGGCTGAAACGAATTAAAAAAAACATGTTATCTGACTAGTGTACACGCCCATGCTTTGTAAAAGCTTCCATGCTTCGTGTATAAAGGTTTTAGGTCTCACTTAGCACATGTCTTCGACGTCGAAAATTTGAAACGCGCGTCCTCATGCGAAATCTTTAGCACCCGCTTTACAGGGAATTTTGTTTTCCTGGCCGGGTGCCAAAAGCGTGTAAAGCTAATATCTTCCGTTTGCCTACCGTTAGGAACGTAATTTTTTGCACAAACCCTTGGCACCACAATTCCAAGCTACTCGCCATATTTGAGCTCAAGTTACCCCAGAGTACCAGAGATACAGTCCCCAAGCTTCACTGGACAATCAACTAGACATTCAAACTTTCATCCTCTCTTTGACATCAAGAGTGTTTACTTATTTTCACCACAGGCAGCAACAGCGTGAACGTCTTCCTGGGACTGGGTCTACCCTGGGTGATCAAAACGATTCACGCGCTCATTTATGGGTACACCTTCAAGGTCAAAACGGACAACTTGGCCCAGAGCGTCACCATCTTTGGCACGGCAGGCACCATTTGCATCGTTTGCCTTCTGCTTCGCAGAAAGGTGAGAGAGAGAGAGAGAAAAAGAGAGAGAGAGAGAGAGAGAGAGAGAGAGAGAGAGAGAGAGAGAGAGAGAGAGAGAGAGAGAGAGCCGTCGCGATATAACCTTGAACGGTTGAAAACGACGTTAAACACCAAATTAAAAAAAAGAAAGAAAAGAGAGAGAGAGAGAGAGAGAGAGAGAGAGAGAGAGAGAGAGAGAGAGAGAGAGAGAGAGAGAGAGTACGAACGAACGAACTATATTTTACAAGGATAAAGTTTTAAGGTAGAGAGAAAGAGAGAGAGAGTAAGTATGTGGGTGTGCGTGAGTGTGTACATGCGTGTGTGTGTGTGTGTGTGTGAGTGGAGCAGTTTCACGGGAGCATGTGTTGCTACTGAAGGTTTGCGGCAACATGTTGGGGAAGGACGGGCAAGGGGAATAATTATTGATCACAGTTTGAAATAGGGAGTAGCAAGACAGATGTTCATCCATGCATATCATTTACTATTTGATAAAACTAATTCAAGAAACGCTCTTCTGCTATATATAAAAAAAAAAATTTTAATCTGTCACCATGATGTCAACAACGCTGTGGAATACTGTTAAAAGTGTGTTTACCTTGAGTGGCGTATGACTCCCGTGTCTACCCGACGGTATGTCGTATGACTCGTGTCATGCTCTCCATGTGCATTTCATTTATACATAGGATTTTTCGTGCATACACTTCTTCGTATGGAGGTTGTAACCTTGAATGAATAATCTATCCATCAATACAGTTTGTCGGTGGAGAGCTGGGAGGCAGCGCCTTAGGCAAATACTCCATGGCTATCTTCGTCGTTTCCTTATGGTCTGTATACGTCGTTGTCATCTCCCTCCACGCATCCAAGCTTTTGCACCTCCCTGAGTTTTGAGCACAGGGAAGATGTATGCGCAATGATCCTTTTGCCGTACTAGCTCGTAAGTGCAGCCGACGGTTTCTGCATGCTTCATTTGTTTAAACAAGCATTGACCTTAACGGGCAAAGTAGCCGCCCGTGGTGACACGGGGGTAGGACATGGATACCGTCTCTGCACAAACAGTTGACGTGTGACCTAATCCGCGACCTTAAGTCACGCTTAACAGTTTTAAACCATACTGAGAGAGAGCGAGAGAAAGAGAGAGAGAGGGAGAGAGACAGAGAGCGAGAGAGGAGGGGGGGGGGGGGGAGAGAGAGAGACAGAATGACAGACAGACAGAGCTGTCGGCATCAAAGTAACAGATTAACAACAGTCGTCGCCGAGACCTTATTTTAGATAGTCTCGACTAACCACTGAGACGCCTGTCCACAACACTGCTTTCCTTACCCGAAGCCGTGACAACTGAACTTTGGAAGAGTAAGGGAAAGTCCCCAAATACGGAACACTTAAGAAAATCTGCCATCATCTCAAAAACAACAGAAGACAGGCCGTTTTTAAATGTGAATTTTAATAAAGTAATTGATCAGCAACATTCATACCACTTTTTGTGGAAAGAAATCAACATAAAAGAAAGTTATCTTAATTTCATTTTTTTTAGAATATGTTCGGAATTACAGCACCTGGTCCCTAACTCCGAACACAGAGGTTCAAAATCCGAACAGCAAAAACCAATGTTATTTTGACTGACAAACATCGCAAAGGTACTCTCTTTGGCTTTCTGTTGTTCCAGCGCAATCCACATGTACCCATTCTGAGCACATCAAACACTGAATCATGTCCTCACAGCATCCTGAACTCAGGTCAAAATGAGTTCGGCTCATTCTCTCCCTGACCGGACGCTACAGTCCTACGCGAATCTATCAAAACAAAAATACAGAGTTATCTCCCATATGGTTTTCGCGAGCACTGATCTAAATTTGAGATCAGTGTTCGCGAGACGAAAATGATTGCAGATTGGCCGACTTCGACAGTGATCTCCGTTCTGTTCTTCACAGTTATGATAAAGACATCGTTCTAAGGTCAAAACAAGTCGAAATGTTGGGACTGCTGCCGGAAGGAGATCGTAATATATGGTTTCATCACTGTCAACTGGTTACAGAAAAAATCGTCTGCTCCAGTTAGCGCCGAAACCAAACGGTTGATTATCACGTGACACTTTTGCCATATTTAGAGTTGTTTGCACAGTAAATACAGCCGCGAAAAATAGCTCGCTTGAAACTGTCTTACATATCAATTCCTTAGTAATTTAAAAATTACAAAACACCATGAAAAATCATTATCGACGATCGCGAATCTGCTTATATCAATAATACATTACAAAAAGGTCTAAATATTTTTTAAAAAAATCGGTTTCCTTGCCAGACAAGGAAACTCAAGGCATCCTGTCAGGGGGAGAATGAGCCGAACTCATTTTGACCTGAGTTCAGGATGGTCCTCACAGGTGCATTCTCGGCACAAAAAACAGAACCAGCTAGCTTCCTGCTGATGACTGACGCTTGTTTTCTTGTTTCTAGCTTTCTGTTTCTCTGTGTTCTCTGTGTTTGGCTTTGATTTGCTTGTTTTCTTTGTTGGTTTTTGTTTTGCCTGCCACTCTTCAAGTTTACGTTTGTATGGACTTGACGTGATAAGTTCAGCTTCTGTTTTTCTGGATTTTCGTTTCGCCGCTAATTTCTGTTGTGAAACACTGGGATTGTGAGAAATCAGCGCCACGGAGACAGCTGACTCAAGGACGCAGTCATAGTGTCCTGCATTGTCCCCATGAGGTGAGTAAAAGAGAGTCACTGGTTGAGCCAAAGAGTTATCGTTGTATTTGAGAACGTTCCCAGACTCTGCATTGATAATGTGGATGGGCTGCTGCAACACCTCACTTGTAGCAGAAATGTCCATGTCTACCACTGAAGCAGTTGAATGAGCCATGTGAAGAATCCTTTCTTCTAGGGAGAAAAAAGCGAAAGATGATGGCATATCAAAGTTTATTGCAGCTGACACTTCGCGGAAGCCTTCAATGTTGCTGAGCATGTGACTGGTCATCTTTTGTCTTGGAGCATCAGCTTGGATCTGTTCTTGTATTTTCGTGTGACACTCTGAAGGTAACCCATTACCGTCCCTTTCTGCAGTTCGGAACGCAGGAGTGTTGCCGATGACAACAAGTCACGTAAGGCGAAATTACTACATTTAGTCAAGCTGTGGAACTCACAGAATGAAACTGAACGCACTGCATTTTTTCACAATGACCGTAGTCCGCCGCTTGTGCAAAACGGAGTGAAACTGACGAGCCTGTTCAGCGCGGTAGTCGTTTCGCTGTGCTGCATAGCACGCTTTTCTGTACCTGTCTTCGTTTGAACTTTCTGAGCGTGTTTTTAATCCAAACATATCATTTCATATGTTTTTGGAATCAGGAACCGACAAGGAATAAGATGAAATTGGTTTTTAAATCGATTTCGGAAATTTGATTTTGACAATAATTTTTATATTTTTAATTTTCAGAGCTTGTTTTTAATCCGAATATAACATATTTATATGTTTTTGGAATCAGAAAATGATGAAAAATAAGATGAACGTAAATTTGGATCGTTTTATAAAAAAAAATTTAATTACAATTTTCAGATTTTTAATGACCAAAGTCATCAATTAATTTTTAAGCCACCAAGCTGAAATGCAATACCGAAGTACGGCCTTCGTTAAAGATTGCTTGGCCAAAATTTCAATCAATTTGATTGAAAAATGAGGGTGTGACAGTGCCGCCTCAACTTTTACAAAAAGCCGGATATGACGTCATCAAAGACATTTATCGAAAAAATGAAAAAAACATCCGGGGATATCATACCCAGGAACTCTCATGTCAAATTTCATGCAGATCGGTCCAGTAGTTTACTCTCAATCGCTCTACACACACACACACACACACAGACACACATACACCACGACCCTCGTCTCGATTCCCACTCTGTTAAAACATTTAGTCAAAACTTGACTAAATGTAACAAGTCGCGTAAGGCGAAATTACTACATTTAGTCAAGCTGTGGAACTCACAGAATGAAACTGAACGTAGTCCGCCGCTAGTTCTGCAGTGAAAGTGACGAGCCTGTTTGGCGCGGCAGCGGTTGCGCTGTGCTTCATAGCACGCTTTACTGCACCTCTCTTCGTTTTAACTTTCTGAGCGTGTTTTTAATCCAAACATATCATATCTATATGTTTTTGGAATCAGGAACCGACAAGGAATAAGATGAAATAGTTTTTGAAACGATTTTGGAAATTTAATTTTGATCATAATTTTTAATTATTTTAATTTTTGACTCACATGCGTAGCAAAAGTGAGTCTATGTACTCACCCGAGTCGTCCGTCCGTCCGTCCGGACGTCCGGACGTCCGTCCGTCCGTCCGTCCGTCCGTCCGGAAAACTTTAACGTTGGATATTTCTTGGACACTATTCAGTCTATCAGTACCAAATTTGGCAAGATGGTGTATGATGACAAGGCCCCAAAAAACATACATAGCATCTTGACCTTGCTTCAAGGTCAAGGTCGCAGGGGCCATAAATGTTGCCTAAAAAACAGCTATTTTTCACATTTTTCCCATTTTCTCTGAAGTTTTTGAGATTGAATACCTCACCTATATATGATATATAGGGCAAAGTAAGCCCCATCTTTTGATACCAGTTTGGTTTACCTTGCTTCAAGGTCAAGGTCACAGGAGCTCTTCAAAGTTGGATTGTATACATATTTTGAAGTGACCTTGACCCTGAACTATGGAAGATAACTGTTTCAAACTTAAAAATTATGTGGGGCACATGTTATGCTTTCATCATGAGACACATTTGGTCACATATGATCAAGGTCAAGGTCACTTTGACCCTTATGAAATGTGACCAAAATAAGGTAGTGAACCACTAAAAGTGACCATATCTCATGGTAGAAAGAGCCAATAAGCACCATTGTACTTCCTATGTCTTGAATTAACAGCTTTGTGTTGCATGACCTTGGATGACCTTGACCTTATGTCAAGGTCACATGTATTTTGGTAGGAAAAATGTGTAAAGCATGTGAGTCGTATGGGCTTTGCCCTTCTTGTTAGAGCTTGTTTTTAATCCAAATTAACATATTTATATGTTTTTGGAATTAGAAAATGATGAAGAATATGATGAACGTAAATTTGGATCGTTTTATGAAGAAAAAAAAATTGCTTGGCTAAAATTTCAATCAATTTGATTGAAAAATGAGGGTGTGACAGTGCCGCCTCAACTGTTACAAAAAGCCGGATATGACGTCATCAAAGACATTTATCGCAAAAAAGGAAAAAACTGTCCGGGGATATCATTCCCAGGAACTCTCATGTCAAATTTCAGAAAGATCGGTCCAGTAGTTTAGTCTGAATCGCTCTACACACACACACACGCACACACACACACACACATACACACACATAGACCACGACCCTCGTCTCGATTCCCCGCTCTATGTTAAAACATTTAGTCAAAACTTGACTAAATGTAAAAAGCAGCGTCCATCGGGATTGGTTTGGATAACTGTTTTGTTTGGAAGTGCCAAAAATAGGCCTATGTCTTGCTCAGAGCATGGGCGAGGTGGCTCAGAAAGTGGGTCTACTGGATGTCCAGTTCGCCCAGAGAGGGGTCTTGCTGGTTCAGAGGGGGGGTCCTGTTCAGATGGGGGTCCTATTGGTTCCGAGGGGGGTTCTACAGGCTCAGCAGAGGGTCTCGTGGTTCAGAGGGGGGTCCTGCTTCTTCAGAGGGGGGTCCTATTGGTTCCGAGGGGAGGTTCTACAGGCTCAGCGGAGGGTCTTAGTGGTTCAGAGGGGGGTCCTGCCTCTTCATATGAGGAACCTGCTGGCTCAGAGGAGGGTCTTGGTGGTTGAGAGGAGGGTCCTGCTTGTTCAGATGGGGAACCTGCTGGTTCAGAGGAGGGTCTTGTTGGTTCAGAGGGGGGTCCTGATGGTTGGGGGTGTGGTCTTGCTGGCTGAGAAGAGGGTCTTGCTTGCTGGAAAGGTGTGTGGCATGAATTTGAGGGACTGGACCTTGGGCCTGGATGGCCAAACGAAATGTTGAAGGCGTCAACATCGTCAATCAAAGGGAGAAAGTCCACCTCGCCGAACACATGCCGGTTGCAGGGCCATATGCCTGTTGTTTCAAAGCCCTTGGCGGCTGTTGCCATCGAGGCTGCGCGAACGTAGGCTTTGTTAAAGATACCAGCAATCTGGAAAGCAGTTATCTTTCTCCACGGATTTGTTCGCATCCATGTTTCTTGCTCCTGGATGAAGAAGGTCTGCAATGGCTTGAAGGCCACGTCCAGAGGCTGGAGCCTGGCTGTTGCATGAGGAGGTAGTGACAGCATCACTATCCCGTTTTCTCTGGCAAAGTCGATGGCTGAAAGAGATCTTGTATGAGATGCGTGTCCATCCATGATGAGGAGAACTGGTCTGTCAGGTGACGGCTTCACATGAGTGGCAAAATGACGTATCCAAGTCAGGAACATGTCTTTGTCCATCCAGCCAGATTCATTGTTTGTGACAAGGCTCCCAGTAGGTGCACCGTCAGCAAGTTCACGGCAATGCCTCTTTCTTTTGAACAGAATCAAGGGAGGCACATAGTGTCCAACACCATTCACACAACAAACAACGGTTGTATTTGTCCCCCTCTCCCCACTGGTGATAGCGCCGATCTGATGTTTGCCCTTTTGCCCGAGAATCTTCTGGCAGCGTTTCTGCACAGTTGAAACACCAGTTTCGTCGACATTGTAGATCGTTGTGCCATTGAATCCTTTGGTCTGTATTTGCTCTTCCAGCAGGTCATAGAATCTGTTTACGCAGACAGCATTGAAGCCTTGTGCTCTGGCAATTGATGTTGATTCCGGCTGCCTCAGGGATAGTTGAGGGTGTCGCTGTAAAAAGAGCTTCAACCATCTTTTTCCAGATGATTTTTTGTCTTCATTGAAAATATGTTGAATTCCATTTCTGCTCGCTATTTCGTATGCAAGTGACATAACGTCTTTTCTGGTCAGGCCAAAAATCATCCTCTCACATTTAATGATATGGTCAACCAATTCTTTTTCTATTGCTGGGGTAAGAATGGACGGCCTCCCCAAATGTTTTGTATCACCCATGGCATGTTCGTATTTTCCATTAAGATGATATTTAAGTGTTGTGGGGGGGGGGGGGGGGGGATTCCATACGCTCTTGCAGGTGCTCGAAGTCCAAGCCTCTTGTCTATGACAGCTGCCATGGCTGTTGCCAGTGACTGCGTTGACCATGTAGCCCTGCACAATATACCAGTACACCAAGTATTAACAACGCTCATCACTCTGTACTAACTAGATCTACTTCTGGCATACATATGCACAGACAATAAAAAGAGAAGAGAAGAGAGAGAGAGAGAGATAGATAGATAGATAGATAGATAGATAGATAGATCGATAGATAGATAGATAGATAGAGGGAGAGAGAGAGAGAGAGAGAGAGAGAGAGAGAGAGAGAGAGAGAGAGAAAAAGAGAGAGAGAGAGAGAGAGTCAAAATCCGAACACACTAGTTCAAATACCGAACACTGTTCGGTATTTGAAACATGGAGTGTTCGGTAATTGAAATCTACCTAACTGTTTTAAAACCACGTGGCGCTCAGGCAACATCTAAGACGAAGATCTGCTTGCAAACAGACATATTTGGCAAGGAGATATATCACACTGTTAATTTCAACCCAAACTTTTCACAAAAAGCAACTTAAATTCATACTATGATCCTAGTCTTCTGTGGGTCGAAATAGCATTGAGAGTCATAAAATCATAAAATCACACCGTTTTCTTTTGCCGCCTTTATCCGCCATAATTTTTGGTGTAGGATAATCAGGGACGGTACTCTATCACCTCGTGCAGTTCAATTTGAGTAGTCACCTCTTCTTTTCGAGAAATCAGCTGTTCGGTATTAGGCACCTGTTCGGTATTTGGGGTCTTTCCCCAACACCCTGTCACGATATAACCTTCGTGGTTGAAAACGACGTTAAACACCAAATAAAGAAAGAAAGAAATTCCCCTACACCTCTTCATTACCTCCAGAGATATTTCACTTCTAGCTGACTACTGACTACCATCCCACCCCCCACCCCCTGTCTCCCCCCCCCCCCCCCCCCCCCCCCCCCCCCCCCCCCCCCCCCCCCCCCGCCTCCCCAGCCCCTCTGTGGGCAGAGAGGTGTCACCGTCAGCTAATTGAGGTCACCTGCACTCACTCAGAGCAAAACCAGTTGACCGTGTCTAACTTTTGACACTGATAAAAAAATTAAAAGAATTTTTTTACAAAATAAATAATAATTGAAAAAAAATTAAAATTACAAAAATGTAAATAAAATGAAAGAGAGACCTAGAAAGGAGTGCAGAAGAAACAAGTCGCGTAAGGCGAAATTACTACATTTAGTCAAGCTGTGGAACTCACAGAATGAAACTGAACGTAGTCCGCAGCTAGTGCAAAAGGCAGTGAAAGTTACGAGCCTGTTTGGCGCGGTAGCGGTTGCGCTGTGCTTCATAGCACGCTTTACTGTACCTCTCTTCGTTTTAACTTTCTGAGCGTGTTTTTAATCCAAACATATCATATCTATATGTTTTTGAGTCACTTGAGAAAAAGTGACTCTATGTAATCGGTCAGTGTTAGTCTGTCCGGCCGGCCGGCCGTCCGGCCGGCCGTCCGTAGACACCACCTTAACGTTGGACTTTTCTCGGAAACTATCAAAGCGATCGGGCTCATATTTTGTTTAGTCGTGACCTCCAATGACCTCTACACTTTAACGATGGTTTCGTTGACCTTTGACCTTTTTCAAGGTCACAGGTCAGCGTCAAAGGAAAAATTAGACATTTTATATCTTTGACAAAGTTCATCGGATGTGATTGAAACTTTGTAGGATTATTCTTTACATCAAAGTATTTACATCTGTAGCCTTTTACGAACGTTATCAGAAAAACAAGGTAGATAACTAGCCTTTTCTGTTCGGCAACACACAACTTAACGTTGGGCTTTTCTCGGAAACTATAAAAGTGACCGGGCTCAAATTTTATGTGAACGTGACTCATTGTGTTGTGAATAGCAATTTCTTCCTGTCCATCTGATGCCTCATATAATATTCAGAACTGCGAAAGTGACTCGATCGAGCGTTTGCTCTTCTTGTTAGAATCAGGAACCGACAAGGAATAAGATAAAATTGTTTTTAAATCGATTTCGGAAAGTTAATTTTGATCATAATTTTTATATTTTTAATTTTCAGAGCTTGTTTTTAATCCAAATATAACATATTTATATGTTTTTTGAATCAGAACATGATAAAGAATAAGATGAACGTAAATTTGGATCGTTTTATAAAAAAAATTTTGTTTTACAATTTTCAGATCTTTAATGACCAAAGTCATCAATTAATTTTTAAGCCACCAAGCTGAAATGCAATACCGAAGTCCGGCATTCGTCGAAGATTGCTTGGCCAAAATTTCAATCAATTTGATTGAAAAATGAGGGTGTGACAGTGCCGCCTCAACTTTTACAAAAAGCCGGATATGACGTCATCAAAGACATTTATCGAAAAAAAGAAAAAACTGTCCGGGGATATCATTCCCAGGAACTCTCATGTACAATTTCATAAAGATTGGTCCTGTAGTTTAGTCTGAATCGCTCTACACACACACACGCACAGACACACACACACACACATACACCACACCCTCGTCTCGATTCCCCCCTACGTTAAAACATTTAGTCAAAACTTGACTAAATGTAAAAAGAAGAAAAAATGTATACAAAAATTATAAAATTTAAATTAAAAAAATAAATTCAAAAAAATATTAAAATAAAATGAAAGAGAGAGCCAGAAAGGAGTGCAGGAAAAAAAGTGAAAGCTGCATGCTCGGATGAAAATAACAAACAAAACATATTCGGTCGCACCTACGCCTTGCCACAGAAGCGCCCTAAACGATTGAGCTATTGTGCGCTCGTCGAAATCAAGCCTCTCTTAGAGTATATCAACCCCTCCACACATCGAGAGCGCCGCGGGACGATGTTTCAAACCCAGACATACGCAATGATAGTACCCCATTCAATTTAAGTTGAAAACATCTTTGACAACAGCTGAAACGAATTAAAAAAAACATGTTATCTGACTAGTGTACACGCCTATGCTTTGTAAAAGCTTCCATGCTTCGTGTATAAAGGTTTTAGGTCTCACTTAGCACATGATTGTCTTCGACGTCAAGTGTTAGGTTGAAACGCGCGTCCTCATGCGAAATCTTTAGCACCCGTTTTACAGGGAATTTTTTTTTCCTGGCCGTGTGCCGAAAAACGTGTAAAGCTAATATCTTCCGTTTGCCTACCGTTAGGAACGTAATTTTTTGCACAAACCCTTGGCCCCACAATTCCAAGCTACTCGCCATAGTTTGAGCTCAAGTGACACCAGAGTACCAGAGATACAGTCCCCAGTCCCCAGTCGACAATCAACTAGACTTTCCAACAACCACAAGAGCGAAACCTAAGTAGCCCGGCGGCTACAAATAATCTGTGTCGAATCTTTAAAAAAAAAATTCTAAAGGTTGTTTCAGTGGCTTATTTCACAACGTTAGTGTTTATTTGCATTTGTTCCACTTCTTCCTTCTTTTCATGTTTGAGCTATAACGGCTGTTTGTTCAGATAATTCACCTAGCAACCGAAAGTTATTCACATGCAAACCACCTCGAAACCTGGATAGCTCAAAGGATGCAGTCTTGGCGCGTAAGCTCGCATTTTTCATGATCCTCAAACTTCGACCATTATTTTTAATATTCACTGAGACTCGGCATGTAACCAATTCATTCCCCCTTTCTTCAGTTTTTTTGTTAAAGAAGAAACGTGTTTGATCGAGTCCAAATCACTCTGCCAGTCTACCTGCACAAGTGATTAATGCGCGGTTGAAGAGTTCCGTGAAAATCATTCAGTTCTGCTAACACTTCACAGCAGTTTATTTGGTTTTATTTGTAGTTCTTAGTTTAAAATAATGCGGTCTGTTTGTGTTGTCTGCGCCAGGTATGTATATTTTGTATATTTGAGCGTTCGGAACTTACAGTCTCTAAAAGTAGTGCCCACAAAGTGTAGCTTCTCAACCCATGAGCTATCGGTGGTTATTTTTTGGTTGTTGTGTGTCGACCGAAAAATAAACAGCCCTTCCAGTTTACAGAGGGAAATAGGCCGGGGGGGGGGGGGGAATAACTACTTATTCACGAGTGAATTCAAGTTACTAAGTTCCCATGCTTTCTGCCGTCTTTTTCTGGGGGGGGGGGGGGGAATATAACTACTTATTCACGAGTGAATACAAGTGAATTCAATTTACTTCCCCTGCTTTCTGACGTCTTTTTCTTCATTTATTCAAGGTGTTTCTTCCCTCATTACATTTAGTCAAGTTTTGACTAAATGTTATAACATACAGGGGGAATCGAGACGAGGGTCGTGGTGTATATGTGTGTGTGTGTGTGTGTGTGTGTGTGTGTGTGTGTGTGTGTGTGTGTGTGTGTGTGTGTGTGTGTGCAGTCTGTCTGTCTGTGCGTGTGTGTGTGTAGAGCGATTCAGACTAAACTACTTGACCGATCTTTATGAAATTTTAAGTTGAGAGTTCCTGGGAATGATATCCCCGGACAGTTTTTTCCTTTTTTCGATAAATGTCTTTGATGACGTCATATCCGGCTTTTTGTAAAAGTTGAGGCGGCACTGTCACACCCTCATTTTTCAATCAAATTGATTGAAATTTTGGCCAAGCAATCTTTGACGAAGGCCGTACTTTGGTATTGCATTTCAGCTTGGTGGCTTAAAAATTAATTGATGACTTTGGTCATTAAAAATCTGAAAATTGTAATCAAAATAAAAATTTTTATAAAACGATCCAAATTTACGTTCATCTTATTCTTATTTGTTGCGAGGTATTGACGATTAAAGAAGTATTCAAACAAGATTTTATGTTGAAGCTATATAGAGGAAAGAGAGGTTTGTACAAGCGGTGTGAGTTTGTGTCCCATCAGCTCTCTCTCTCTCTCTCGCTCTCTCTCTCTCTCTCTCTCTCTCTCTCTCTCTCTCTCTCTCTCTCTCTCTCTCTCTCTCTCTCTCTCTCTCTCTCTCTCTCGCTCGCTCGCTCGCTCGCTCGTTCGGGGAGGGATGTCTCACAAACTAACTATCCACTCCAAAAAATATATTAGTAACATTGTACATTGAAACAATATTCACTTGCAACGTGGCGTGTTTCTGTCGGACACTCTCTAAAATGAAATGCTTGCCAGCGGAAACTGCTGTGAATGGTGACCGACTACGTGCACCAACAACCTTTGCCGGCTTCGTGTGTAACTTACCCAGTGCGTGTGTCTGCTTGCAGATTATTGGCGGTGAGCTGGGAGGGAAGACCTTGAGCTCGAAGCTCGTCTTCGCTGTTTTCCTGTTTGTGTTGTGGCTGCTCTACATCATCCTGTCCAGCCTCAAGGCCTACAACAAGATCGACTTGTAGAGCCAAGGTGTACGTCAGCACTGGTTCTTGCTTCTGATTGTCCTCAGTGCCCTGCTTCTGTTGGCTATCTTTGTGATAAGTGACCCACTATCTGTCTCTCTCGCCCTGACGTCCTGTGTGGGGGTCACAGAGTTTATGGTGGAGACCAAGTTGATAAGACTATTTTGGACAGCTTTCCATGACTGCTGCCTAGCCTGCGCCTTGTACAACTTGAGATCTCGACCTACTTGTGTAGATTACTGTGGCTGCTTTTATGATCGTGATCAAGATGTGGACCAAAAGACGCAACTTGCTTTTATGTCTGGGAACACACCAAAAAAGAACCTGGAACTATTCTACTGTGTCAGTGATGTGACTTCGAATATTCGACAAACGCTCGGAAGAATCGGTAGACGATTGAATATTAATTTTCAGCAGTTTGAATTTGAGGATTCTTGCGTGTTCCTTTGAGACTTCAAGGGAAATATTCAAGGAATGACTCTTTTGAAAAACCTTTGATTCGTCTTGCTTCTTCGGCGCTTGGTCCAAAATGAAGCAACGCATCATGAAGAGGACATTTTTTACTGTGCATGGGTGGCAGTTTGAAAACTTTAAAGGTACAGTAAGCCTCCCATAAACCATCACAGATACTGTTAGGCTTTTACACACAGTACAAACACGCTTCCATTTAAACACTCACCGCTTGAGAACATCCTAGGTGCCCTCCGTAAAGAGCGAGCAATTTTCAAAGAATTTATTTTTGTGTGATTTATCTTACCCCTGAACCATTGTGAACCCGTGTGATCCAGTTTCCCCTTTTCACAATGATTGTAGTCGTCAGTTAGTAATTTGAATGCGACTCGATGTGAGCTTATCTGTAATAGCAGGTTATTATGTACCTCTGACTATGCACGAAACAAACGGCTGTGGTTCACAAGAACTCTAGCGGTGGCTTTTGACTGTTCAGAGGAACTGGCGATAGACATAAACCGTCGTCTTCTACGAGAACCACGACCTTGCGTGACCCTGCTTCCGGGCTTTTTTTTTTCAAACTTTCAAAACTTCGAATTGTACTGATCTTGTCTTGATAAAAAAAGAATTCTTTTATGATTTAAGAATGTTTGTGTAACAAGCTGTCAATTTATTATTTCGATTTTAAAAGTTAGGTCTAGCACCAAAACGCACCACGGTCCGATTGTCTGACAGACAATCCGCAAAATTAATTCTTTAAAAATTGCTCGCTCTTTACGTAGGGCACCTAGGATGTTCCAGTTCGGTGAGTGTTTAAATGAAAAGGTGTTTGTACTGTGTGTAAAAGCCTGACAATATTTGTGATGGTTTACGGGAGGCTTACTGTGCCTTTAAGTTTGCTGCGGATTTCTGTGATCGTGAACAACATACTACAGCCTAACTCAGAATGACGGGATCATTTCAATGAACATGCGCGATAGCTTTACCGCGGAAAACTCAATGAGCTCGCCACGGTTGACGTGGTTATGCATCTTTGTAGATAGCCGAAGTTTATCTTATTTCTAATTGCTTTAACTTTAGTTCTGGAGGAAGCAGTGTTGCAATTGTAAATGTTGAATGTATCACGAACCTGATCATATTTTAGCGAAAGGTGTTTGGATCTTTGCAATACAAATTGACGAGAGATGAGCTTTTGTTTAATTGGTTCATTGATTCCCGCGAATTTGACCCAGCTTTTATATTTCGATGGAATGACGAAGATGTGTCTCACCCTTTTATGCTTCAGCATCAGTAAATCATTTCATCAGTATTTTAGCACAGTCTTGAAAAAATGATTTTGATGCACATGCAATTTGTGAAAGAGAGTGTTTTGTTTTTTGTATCTTTCGTCACGTTTTTGTTCTTGTATTTTGTGATTTGTTGTTGTTGTTGTTGTTACATTATCCTTTCTTCTGTCAAAGCAGTTTATTTCTGTGCCATTCGTAATTTAAAGAAAAGTCCCCTGGTCTCTCTTCCAGAGTGTCAATTTTGTGTGTGTGTGTGTGTGTTTTTTTAAATCCAAACATCGCACTATATAGATGTATACGTGTCTACTTACAGTAAAGATCTCAGATTATTCAAGTAAAATGAACGATCATTTTTGTGTATGGAGCTTAGTATTGGAGCCCTGCGTGCAGAACGCGCGTGTGGTTCATTTCATCACAACTGATCGTGATCGTGATGATCTCATCACAACTGATCTTACAACTCATCACGTTTGAAAAATATAGCTGGGGTGAGCAAGTGACATCTGTCCCTGAAATCTGTCTTTGCGTATCAGGTTCCTGTTGGTGACATCATTGAGGAAGCACATCTCTGGTGATTAATTCCCATGAGGAATGCTCGTGTGAGGTCGTCACAACAGAATAACCTACCAAAACAAATACATGAAAGTATGCGGGTGTCATAAGTTACATTCTGTACTACAGTCACCAGAAATGCACAGTATATAATCCTTTTGTCTGTAACTGTTTGGGAGAAATGCATTGAGGTTTTTTATGGTGTGGTCTTCCAGCGACACAAAGATCCACACAGATCACATCTGAACTGATGTTGTGAAAGGTGGAGTAAAGACGTTAAACATACAAGGACTGTGCTGGACTGGGACACATGTGACGTCAGTATACAGGACGTGCATATTAATTACCCCAAGAGACGATGACAAGATCCCCTGCTGACGTCACATGGAACGGGAAATAAATTAGCAGACTCCAGATGTGTTTTCTGTGTATTACTCGAGTGTGGGTTTTTTCTCGGGTATTTCTCAAAGTTATCTTTGATCGTAACTGCTAAACGTATGTGATAGATTGTGTGACGCATGTTTTTTTTAACTTGATCATATCCCCTCGTCATTTCCAGAACGTAGGTTCTTGTTGCCCTCGAAGTAGACGCTTCCTTTTTATTGCTGTGTAGTTCTGTAAATCTATAGACCCCTTAATTAAAATGGGCGAGTGTGTCAGATTTTACGATCTGTGAGACCATATTGCGGAAACGATTCATTGTTATTAATGTATTTTTACAGCAACTGAGTGCAGTTCCGGTTTTTGATTTGCAGACTGTAGCCCATGTGAAGAAAAAACAATACATTATTTTAAGTTTAGTAATTACATATTTCATGTATCTCATAAACCGCTGTGTATAGGCTGCGTGTAGCTGCTCTACACTGTCGATAAAATGGGACGTAAGCTGTGAAAAAAAAGAAGGAAAGAAAAACGATGTTTGCAGTTGCGCATAATGGAACTGAGGACGAAACATAGTTTTTTTTGCAGCTATACGTACACGGTCTTTAAAAGACACAGGGAAAAATAAATATGACTGTAAGATGTGGTACGAAGGGCTTACACAGATTGAACGTACCTAAATATGCTGATGAAGTTTGAAAAAAATGTCAACTCAAACATATTTCAACTTTTTCCTTGAAGTCAGGCCATCCTACTTGAGGCGGACTTTAATGTCTCCTACTGTTGCTTTATTTATTTATTTTTCAAATCAAGATGTGACTTTTCACGGTAGTTTTGGTAAAGATGGGTTAATTAGTATGTGTGATACAGCTGTGCCAAAACCATTATTTTGTTTGTGTCTGTAGTAATCGTCTGGTGAATTGGGCCAGTGTTGATACATGTATTTATTTGTCCTTTGCTTTTTAGCTAAAACATGTGCGCTGTACGCTGAACTTGTACTGGCACTGGTGTGTTGTTTTTGTGTGTTGTTTTTTGGAGGGAACTTCGTAAACTTGAATCGTCTTGTCTTCAAACTTTCTGTTCTTAGTTTGTCTTTATCCCTGTTCTCTGTTCTTGAGTTTTTGTTTTCTTAGTTGATAGTGTTTAACATACAAGACTTTGGGATTGTGTCAGAACTTTTGTTTACACTGGGTTAGTCTGTAAATGCCTCTTCTTCTGTGCGATACTTAAAAGTTGGACCATCTATTCATGGAAAGAGAGAGAGCCGTGTTTGCATGCATGGTTGGGTGATGTGTGTGGTGGATGTGTGTTTGAGTGGATGTGTGTGTGAGTGCTTTTGGAAACGTGTGTTTCTATTGGATTTTTTTCATTTTGCATTTTTGTACTACCAGCAAGTTACTTCTTTTTTTTCTGTTTGGTTGGCTTCTGAATTAAACAGTAATGGCTGATGTCGTTTGGAATGTCTGTCAATTTTCCTGTAGATGTAAGTCATTTATGTTGTTTTTTGCAAGGTCAGTCAGTGTTTATATTTAGACTTTAAACAAAGATCGATGTTATACTCAATATGTTAATAGAAACACGGTTGTGGTATTTTTTACATTGTATGAATCTGAAATGTTACGTCAGTAGAACAGTATAATAATTTATATTCGTAGTTCTTTTCACCTTTTCCAAAAGACACCCTCACACAGACATCTCATACATTCACCATATCTTACATTATATATCAAACGCGTGCATTTTTTGTTCTACTTAATATAGGATGAATTTCTCTTGTGATTGATTCCAAGTAGGGAGGAGGGGGGGGGGGGGGGGGGGGTGGGGGCATTGCGCCGAGATGAAGGGTGGGGCTGAGGAGGGGTCAAGGAAAGAATGTTTACTTATACTATTTGTATCCTAAAACGTGGAATAAGGTCAAAGCGCCTATTTGTGAGTACAGAAAAAAGAAACAACATTTGATTTAAACACAAACCAAGAAAATTACCAGAAAAAAAAACAAGTCGCGTAAGGCGAAATTACTACATTTGGTCAAGCTGTGGAACTCACAGAATGAAACGGAACGCACTGCATTTTTTCACAATGACCGTAGTCCGCCGCTCGTGCAAAACGCAGTGAAACTGACGAGTCTGTTTCGCGCGGTAGTGGTTTCGCTGTGCTGCATAGCACGCTGTTCTGTACCTCTCTTCGTTTTAACTTTCTGAGCGTGTTTTTAATCCAAACATATCATATCTATATGTTTTTGGAATCAGGAACCGACAAAAAATAAGATGAAATTGTTTTTAAATCGATTTCGGAAATTTGATTTTGATCATAATTTTTATATTTTTAATTTTCAGAGCTTGTTTTTAATCCAAATAATTATAACATATTTATATGTTTTTGGAATCAAAAAATGATGAAGAATAAATTTGGATCGTTTTATTAAAAAATAATTTTAATTACAATTTTCAGATTTTTAATGACCAAAGTCATGAATTAATTTTTAAGCCACCCAGCTGAATTGCAATACCTAAGTCCGGCCTTCGTCGAAGATTGCTTTACAAAAATGTCAATCAATTTGATTGAAAAATGAGAGTGTGACAGTGCCGCCTCAACTTTTACAAAAAGCCGGATATGACGTCATCAAAGACATTTATCGAAAAAAATTATGATATCATACCCAGGAACTCTCATGTCAAATTTCATAAAGATCGGTCCAGTAGTTTACTCTGAATCGCTCTACACACACACACAGACACACACACACACACATACACCACGACCCTTGTCTCGATTCCCCCTCTATGTTAAAACATTTTAGTCAAAACTTGACTAAATCTAAAAACAAGAACAGATTAGCGGACACACATACTAGATGAAAATAACTCATTATTGGCGAGTTGGCGTTTGATCTATAAGCAGAGGCACTTGATAATATTTTAGGGGTTAAATATACCATGATCATTGATAGATTGAACACAAAACAACGTTTGTTTGTAATTTAATTCGGGGCTGTCATCTGTGATATGTACATAATGACTTTTTAATGTATTTGTTGCGAGGTATTGACGATTAAAGAAGTATTCAAACAAGATTGTATGTTGAAGATATATAGAGGAAAGAGAGGTTTGTACACGCGGTGTGTGTGAGTTTGTGTCCCATCAGCTCTCTCTCTCTCTCTCTCTCTCTCTCTCTCTCTCTCTCTCTCTCTCTCTCTCTCTCTCTCTCTCAGTCAGTCTCTCTCTCTCTCTCTCTCTCTCTCTCTCTCTCTCTCTCTCTCTCTCTCTCTCTCTCTCTCTCTCTCTCCACTCGTTATGGCCCACCCTATACATAAAGCGATACAGACATAGTTGGGCGATACGTAAAGCGAGCCGGCACACACTGACACACATACACACACACTCACGATCACACACGTACGCGTGTTAACACACGCACACACGTACGCGCGCACACACACACACACATCCGTTCGGGGAGGGTGTCTCGCAATCTCACTATCCACTCCACAAAATACAATAGTGTACACTGAAACTATATTCACTCTCACGAAAAATAATCATTATGAAAAAAAGAAAGTGCGTGGCACAGCACAAGAAGAATCAAAATATTTTTTGGAGGGGACTAGAGACACGGACCCGTGGATATAGCCACAACCTTACTCTTAGTCTTATTAACAGAATACAAAGTGGACCCATCAGCGTGAAACGTCTAAGGTCTTCGGGGTTTGTTTATCTCTGAGGCTTTGTGGGATTGCGTCTCATCTCATGTAATATTCCTCCACTACGTCAAGGCAACAGCGACATGCTCCGGACCTTCTCAGTACAGAGCCACAGTGGAGAGCGTGCTCACCTACAGCAGTCTTTGTCAGTTACTTCATGACTGAACCTCCGCAGCATGGACCGTGACAGCCTAGCCAAACTGACCAAGACCGCATGCAGTGTTGTGGGCGATACAGTCACTGACCTTCAAGTCATCAACAAGAAAAAGGCATTGAAGAAGGTCAAGGCGATTGTAATTGCCCCCCAGGCCTGTATCCCCTGCATGCCGAGAAGGCGGTTCTCATGACAGGCTACAAGAGACTCATCAAAGAGCCTGTAGACCGCTACGATGTTTCAAACTGGACAAACCGGTGTCACAGGCAATATTGACCGCTAGTCAGTTTTGACCGCAAGGTCATTCTGGGCTAGCCTATTTTTACCGGGCGGTCATTCTGGGCTAACCCAGAATGACCCCACCCTTAAAACCTGTAGACTGGATACATAGATCTATGCATACCTATGACCTCGAGGTCAAAATGGGCAGAGGTCAAAATAGGGTGGTACCCCGTTTCACGGAGTCCTTCCTGCCTACTCCGCCAACCGGCTGTACTGATTATCAGCGACTCAGTGAGAGAGAGAGAGAGAGAGAGAGAGAGAGAGAGAGAGAGAGAGAGAGAGAGAGAGAGAGAGAGAGATCAATTCAAATCTGATCAAAGTTTGTTTTCCGAGGGTTGTGGCATAATATTACAAACGAGCTTTTTTTCAACAAGCCCCAGAGAAGGAAGGACTATTCTAATCTCATGATATACACGGACATTCACATAAAAAAGAGAGGGAAAAAAGCAGAAAAGAAGAACAAGTGTCGTAAAGCAAAATAATTACATTTAGTCAATCTGTCGAACTCACATTATGAAACTGAACGCACTGCAAGTTTTTTCACCAAGACAATATAGCTTTCTCGATACCCCGCGGCCAAGGCACATATACTGCTGACACGTTTACGAGAAAAACGTACAGAGTGACAAACCAGTATAGCGTATAGTAGCAATTACGCTTTACAAGAAAGCACGCTTTTATCTATTTTCAATTTTCTGAGCTTGTTCATCCAAACATAAGATATGTATAAGATAAGATATGTAATCAAGAAATGTTAAAGAATAAGATGAAATCCTTTTTGGATTGATTACTAAAATTTTAATTTTGATTCGAATTTTCAGATCAATTGATTTTTTAGCTTCCAACTGAAATGCAATCCCATAGACCGGGCTTCGTCGAAGATTGCTCACCAAAAAGTCAATCAATTTGATCGATAAATGACAAATTTCACACAAGTGGTAAGGCGTCCGCCCCGTGATCGGGAGGTCGTGGGTTCGAACCCCGGCCGGGTCATACCAAAGACTTTATAAAATTGGCAATCTAGTGGCTGCTCCGCCTGGCGTCTGGCATTATGGGGTTAGTGCTAGGACTGGTTGGTCCGGTGTCAGAATAATGTGACTGGGTGAGACATGAAGCCTGTGCTGCGACTTCTGTCTTGTGTGTGGCGCACGTTATATGTCAAAGCAGCACCGCCCTGATATGGCCCTTCGTGGTCGGCTGGGCGTTAAGCAAACAAACAAACAAACAAACACAAAGCCGGATATGACGTCATCAAAGACATTTATCGAAAGAAATAAAAAGATGTCTGGGGATATCATTTGCATGAACTTTCATGTAAAGTTTAATGATGATCGGTCCAGTAGTTTTCTCTGAATCGCTCTACACACACACACACACACACACACACACACACACACACACACACACCGGCACACACACAGTGAAACACACACACACACATACAAATCACCCTAGTCTCGATTCCCCGTCTATGTTAAAACGTTGAGTCAAAACTTGGCTAACATTTTTTTTTTTTTAACACGTTTTTATTTCTTTTTGGTACACGACATCAACATCAGACAGCAACATCAAATAACATGAACCATACAAAACTATGCATCTTAAAAAAACATAAAAACAAACAAAAAAACGAAAACAATGGGAAAACACACTAAAGCATACAATCAATCAATCAATGAGTCTTATATCGCGCATATTCCGTGGGTACAGTTCTAGGCGCTCTGCAGTGATGCCGTGTGAGATGAAATTTTATACGGCCAGTAGATTGCAGCCATTTCGGCGCATATTTACCTTTCACGGCCTATTATTCCAAGTCACACGGGTATAGGTAGAAAATTATTAACTGTGCGTAAGCAATTTTCCCAGGAAAGACCCTTTTGTCAATCGTGGGATCTTTAACGTGCACACCCAATGTAGTGTACACGGGGGGAGGTTCGGACACCGAAGAGAGTCTGCACACAAAGTTGACTCTGTGAAATAAATTTCCGCCGAACCTGGGATCGAACTCACGCTGACAGCGGCCAACTGAATACAAATCCAGCGCGCTACCAACTGAGCTATATCCCCGCACAGCCCATATTCAATACATTTCTAAATTATGTAAACAGGCTCTTCGTCTCCTTTTTACATTTAGTCAAGTTTTGACTAAATGTTTTAACATAGAGGGGGGAATCGAGACGAGGGTCGTGGTGTATGTGTGTGTGTGTGTGTGTGTGTGTGTGTGTGTGTGTCTGTCTGTCTGTCTGTCTGTCTGTGTGTGTAGAGTGATTCAGACTAAACTACTGGACCGATCTTTATGAAATTTGACATGAGAGTTCCTGGGTATGATATCCCCGGACGTTTTTTTCATTTTTTCGATAAATACCTTTGATGACGTCATATCCGGCTTTTTGTAAAAGTTGAGGCGGCACTGTCACACCCTCATTTTTCAATTAAATTAATTGAAATTTTGGCAAAGCAATCTTCGACAAAGGCCGGGGTTTGGTATTGCATTTCAGCTTGGTGGCTTAAAAACTAATGAGTGAGTTTGGTCATTAAAAATCGGAAACTTGTAGTTAAAATTATTTTTTTATTAAACGATCCAAAAACAATTTCATCTTATTCTTCGTCATTTTCTGATTCCAAAAACATATACATATGTTATATTTGGATTAAAAACAAGCTCTGAAAATTAAAAATATAAAAATTATGATCAAAATTAAATTTCCGAAATCGATTCAAAAACTATTTCATCTTATTTCTTGTCGGTTCCTGATTCCAAAAACATATAGATATGATATGTTTGGATTAAAAACACGCTCAGAAAGTTCAAACGAAGAGAGGTACAGTAAAGCGTGCTATGAAGCACAGCGCAATCGCTACCGCGCCAAACAGGCTCGTCACTTTCACTGCCTTTTGCACTAGCGGCGGACTACGTTCAGTTTCATTCCGTGAGTTCCACAGCTTGACTAAATGTAGTAATTTCGCCTTAAGCGACTTGATTATTTTGTAAAACTACTCATACCACCAAGTCATGTTCTCCGTTAAGCTGCTGCAAAATATACAGACAATGTTTATGTTCAAGTCTAAAATGAAAAACATATTTAACCTCCTATTAACGCCAAACCCAAATTTCATCCTTACAAGCTCAATCAGAAAGACAATCAATCATTAGACAATATCAGAGGTTTAAATGGGTACCACTCCAGGAGAAATTTATTATATGTAAAATTAATTTTACTTAAATATTCTTCTACCAAATACCTTTTTCTCAGATCTCTTTTAAATGCAGCCATTGTAGGAACAGCTTTTGCATACTTACACTTGTAAATAAAAAATTTGGCATTTAATATTATAAAATCAAAAACTGTACTACTTTTGAAATATTTATCAATACCAAACAAAATAAACTTTTCACTAAAAAATTATTATGTTCTCAACATTGTGACATTCATTTTTAACATAGTTAAACAAATCATTCCAAAATGACTGTACATATTGACATGCCCACAAACAATGTTGAATACTATCCCTCTCGTCTTGGCATAAATGGCACATCACGTCTTCTACTACTCCCATTTGTTTTAATATCACATTTGTTGCCAAAATCCTATGTAATACTCGAATTTGAAACCATTTAAGTTTCACTTGGCTAACATTTATGGTAATCATAGGAATAGCGGTGTACACAACAATGCCGGCTTTATACGACATAATTATATACCAAGCGTTAGATATGTACAGTCACTGTAGAAAATTACTGAATATATATGTTGAGCAAATGTGTTATTAAAACTTCAGGGGTGGGACTTTTCCGCGAATTCCGATGACACAACTTACTAATTCCGCTGGAGTAATCTTTTTTTCCGCGTCCCATTTCATCACAGTATCTATAACTTGTTGACTGAATGATATGGAGAGAAGTGAAGATGGAACAGAACACTGGAGGCTTGAGAGTTAAATTGTGCTGACTGAAAACTCATGATAACTAATAGTCATGTTGAGCCTCAATGCATTGGGGCGTCACTTGGATCATACTATTGCCAGTATTGGATTATGGATACATGGTTCATTACGTAAATATGGACCATTACAATGTTACAATGATCAGTTTATTCTGAATTCGTCCATTGAGAATCCAGACGATGAACCTCCCGAAATCCAAATTTCTGATTGTTCTATGAATAATTTAGTCTTGTCAGTTAATGAAGTAAAAGATGTTATTATAAATTTGAAGAAGACGAAAGCTGCAGGTCCCGATTTAATACATAACCGATTATTAATTGCGTCTGTGGATGTTGTATCAGAACCCCTTTTAAAAATATTTAATAGAAGTTTAGTTGAAGGAAAATTTCCCGCCTCGTGGAAACTAGCCCATGTTACTCCAGTATATAAAAAAGGTCCAGCAGAAATGTGTAATAATTACCGTCCTATATCATTACTGAGTTGTGTTGGTAAGGTGTTAGAAAGATGTGTTTATGTACATGTTTTTGATTTCTTAAAGGCAAATCACATACTCATTCCACAGCAGTCTGGTTTTTTGCCAGACGATTCATGTGTATTCCAATTGATTTCGATTTACAATGAATTTTGTTCCTGTCATGACAGATGCATTACGACCCAAGCTGTATTTTTTTTTATGTGTCGAAAGCGTTTGATAGAGTGTGGCACAAGGGTCTTTTGGCCAAGTTAGAAGCAGTGGGCATTAGAGGTCGGTTATTATTATGGTTTTGTGATTATTTAACAGACCGCAAGCAAGTTGTTGTAATTAAGGGAACACAGTCTAATGTTAAAAAGATTCCTGCCGGTGTTCCACAAGGATCCGTGCTAGGCCCGCTCCTATTTTTGGTTTACATTAATGATATTGTAAAGAATATTGAATCCGGAATTAAGTTGTTTGCTGATGACACAAGCATGTATCTTGCATTAGAAGATGTAGACAGACGAACCAATATATTAAATCAAGATCTTGATAAAATTAGTGCATGGGCCAATAAATGGAAAGTTAAATTTAACGAGACTAAGACTGAATTGCTAAATATTAACGTGATTTAATCCCCCCTCAACCCTTGTTTTTCAACAATGTCTTTTTACAAAAAATAGATCAACACAAACACCTTGGAGTGATTTTACAGAGCACCTGCAAGTGGGATGCCCACATCCAAAGTATAGTTAAAAAAAGTGAATTTACTGATTAATTGTTTACGATTTTATAAATATAGATTAAGTCGAAAAAGTTTGGAAATAATGTATTTAAGTCTTTTATTTTACCCCATTTCGACTACGCAGATGTTGTTTGGGATAATTGCACTAAGATAATGGCACCACCACATGGCCCATTCCTTAACGTGGTGTGGTGGTTTGCATGTCTCGGTGACCCTAAGAGCTATGCCAGCGGGAGTGTAAACTCCTGGCAGGGCTTCCCAAGCTGGACAGGCCGAAGGGTAGAGGCCAGACTAATATGGACCAACCTTGTGCTCACAGGGCAGGTCCTTGGGCCATGAGCTAAGGGTGAGGTAACCCTGACAGAAACCTCGAGTGCTGAAGACGTATGTGTTGGGCCGCACGGCGCACTCCAACAAACCACAACACTACGCATCAACTGCCATTATGACACTTGGAAACAGAATTGACAGTAATGGTGCTCGCCCTGTGAGGATCCACCAGGCAGGTGCAGCGCCGGGCTCCGCGCCTCAAAGGAGTCCACCCTCAGCTACTGGAGGTCCCTTCATCTCGTCTTGTGGAGCCAGGGGACGAGAAAGGAAAGCGACTGGCCGGAAAAACAGCAGAGCCAAGGACAACCCCACTATTAACATCATGCATTGGAATGCAGAGGGGGTATCCAATAAGAAGGAAGAATTAGAGCACTTCCTCTATGAAAACAGCATCTTCTTCTTCTTCTTCTTCTGCGTTCGTGGGCTGAAACTCCCTCGTACACTCGTGTTTTTGCACGAGTGGAATTTTACGTGTATGACCGTTTTTACCCC
Source organism: Littorina saxatilis (assembly GCF_037325665.1). Classification (NCBI taxonomy): domain Eukaryota; kingdom Metazoa; phylum Mollusca; class Gastropoda; order Littorinimorpha; family Littorinidae; genus Littorina; species Littorina saxatilis. The sequence goes on from NC_090245.1 coordinate 91,641,591, forward strand.
GCCATTTAGGCAGCCATACGCCGCTTTCGGAGGAAGCATGCTGGGTATTTTCGTGTTTCTATAACCCACCGAACTCTGACATGGATTACAGGATCTTTTCCGTGCGCACTTGGTCTTGTGCTTGCGTGTACACACGAAGGGGGTTAAGTCACTAGCAGGTCTGCACATAAGTTGACCTGGGAGATCGGAAAAATCTCCACTCTTAACCCACCAGGCGGCAGCGACCGGGATTCGAACTCACGACCTCCCGATTAGGAGGCCGACGTCTTACCACCGCGCCACCGCGCCCGTCGAACAGCATCAACATCTGCTGCATTCAGGAAACACACCTGCAAGAAGGGAAGCCCTTTAAGATCCGAGGGTACCAGGTGTTCAGGAGTGACCGACAAGGGAGGAAGAAAGGAGGAGTGATGACTCTGGTCAGGAACAACATAAATGCCAGTGAAACCAACAGATACATGGAAGAAGCAGAGTACATAGAAGTCAAGATAACGACCAATGACAGCAAGATGAACATCGTCAACTACTACTGCCCCAACGACAAGATGCTGTCGCTTGACACAATCCAGGTCCCTGACAGCGGCTTCCTCATCGCTGGAGACTTTAACAGCCAGTCCCAGAGTTGGGGATATAAAACACTAGACAGGCGAGGAGAAGACATTGAATCTTGGCAGGACGACAACCACCTGATCCTTGTCAACGACCCCAGAGATCCATCTACCTTCTACTCGCGCCGCTGGCACTCAACAACAACACCAGACCTGGCATTGTGCACGGATGACATCCACAAAAACATCTCAAGAAAAGTGGATGAACAGCTGGGTGGAAGCGACCATCGCCCAGTTCTCCTTACCATCAGTAGAGACTCAGCATCTGAGCATCCACAACACCCGAGATGGAACTACAAAAAGGCAAAGTGGGGACTGTTCAACATACGAACAAATGAGCTGACCAGAGCCATAGAAACAGAGGGGAGAAACATCAACAACGTGATAAAGGAATTCAGCATAATCCAGGCAGCCAAGGACAGCATCCCACGTGGAGTGAGGAAGGACTACATCCCGTACTGGTCCGATGAGCTGCAGAAGACGCACGATGCACTCACAAGAATGAGAGAAGAGGCAGAGACGAACCCTAGCCAGGAGAACAACATCAAACTCCAAGAAAGCAAAGCAAAACATCTGAAGACAAAGCTAGAGTGCAAGAGAAGAGGCTGGAGAGAAAAGACGGCAGGGCTGAATATGGAAAAAGACACAACAAAGCTCTGGAAACTTACAAGAGCACTGAATGAAGAGAGCAACAAGGGACAGAAGATCACCCTGGAGGAGGAAGGAAGAACACTCACTGGAAAAGCCGCTGCCAATGCTTTCGCCCAAGCATATCGGGGAGAAAGCGACACCACCATACCCCTGCCTCTACAAAAGGAAGTCAGAACAGAAATTAGAGAAAGAACAGAAAGAAACGTCCAGGATGCCATGCAACAAAACATCACCATGGCCGAGCTGAAGAATGCCATCAAGAAGCTCAAAAAGAAGAAGTCTCCAGGTCCAGACAACATTACGAATGAGATGTTGCAACACATAGGCAACTCGGCCCTCCAGAAACTACTGGGCATCTTCAACCTCAGCTGGAGACAGGGGCAGGTACCTCAGTGCTGGAAGGAAGCCAGGATGATCCCAGTTTTAAAGAAAGGGAAAAACAAGACCAAAACCCTGAGCTACCGACCCATCAGCCTGACAAGCTGCGTATGCAAAACCATGGAGCGCATTGTCAACCAGCGCCTGCAGCTGTACCTGGAATCAGAAAGCATCATCGTCCCAGAACAAGCCGGCTTCCGACAGCACAGAAGTACGGAGGACCAGACAACACACCTTAGCCAGGTCATAGAGGATGCTTACCAGGCCCAGAAGGTCACCCTGGCCACTTTCATTGACCTGCAGAAGGCCTTCGACAAGGTCTGGAAAGATGGACTCCTTGTGAAGCTCCTACGTTCCGGCGTCAAAGGCAACATGTACCAGTGGACCAAGTCGTACCTGCACAACCGAAAGGCCAGAGTGCTGGTGGACGGTCACTGTGGCCGAAAGGTGCTACTACGCCAAGGAGTTCCACAGGGAGGAGTACTCTCCCCCACGCTATTCATACTCTTCATTAACGACCTGGTACCAGAGTTGCCCAAGGGAGTCCAAGCGGCACTGTATGCTGATGACCTTGTTCTCTGGTGCTCGGAAGAGTATGCAACCACAGCAACCTACAGGATGCAACGTGCCCTAGAAAAGGTTGCAGCGTGGGCGGAAGACTGGTGTGTGACCATCAACATGGAGAAGACCACTGCCACTCTCTTCACACTCTCTGCCAAAGCGACACCTGGCAAACTGACCTTGGGTGACACACCCCTGAAATTTGAAGACCAGCAAACATACCTGGGGGTCACCTATGACAAGCGCATGGCCTGGAAACAACACATCATGAATGCAGAGGGAAAGGCCAGGAGAAAACTAAACATCATGCGGAAGCTGGCAGGATCACACTGGGGTGCAAACGAGAAGATCTTGAAATCAGTCTACCAGGGGACTGTACGACCGCACCTTGAGTACGGATCAAGCTCTTGGGCAACAGCAGCCAAGACACACCAGCAGGCCCTAGACAAAGTACAGAACCAAGCGCTGAGAATCATCACGGGCGCAATGAAATCAACACCCATACAGAAGATGGAACAGGTGACTGGCATTCCTCCACTGAGCAAAAGGCGAGACTGCAAAACAATGGTACAAGCCACCAAGTACCAGTGCACTCATGACCATCCAATGAATGACAGACTCAAGAAGATGTCCTCAGGCAGGCTGAAAAGATCAAGCTTCGCTCTTGAGGCAAGGGCTTTGCAGAAGAAACATCAGACAGAGATGCCAGAGCTAGTGGAGCCACCATCTTTCTCCCTTGACGCCCCACCCTGGGAAGACAGACAAGGAAACCTGGACATACAGACCAGTGTCCCCTACCTCACAACAAAGGACGAGCAGAGCAATGTGACGAAAAAAGCCCTGACTCTTGCCATGCTTGAAGAAAGGTACCCCCAAGAAGCATGGATACGGGTGTATACTGATGGGTCAGCCACAGAGGCCGTCAAAAATGGAGGAGCGGGGGTGTATGTCCAGTACCCCAGTGGAGAGAGGCAAGCAGAAGCTATACCAACAGGCCTCCACTGTACAAACTACAGAGCTGAGGTACAGGCACTGATCCATGCAGCATACACCATCAACGACAGAGTCAACCATGACAACCAGGTGGTCTTCCTGACTGACGCTCTGTCAGTACTACAAGCAATGACCAGTAGCAAACTGCCTCAGCTGGAACACGCTCTACACAACATCAAAAGCCTGAGGACAGTACTGCAATGGATCCCCTCCCACTGTGGTGTACAGGGAAACGAAGAGGCGGACAGGATGGCAAAGCTGGGTGCAGAAGATGAGCAAGAGAACAACCCTGTGAGCCTGACAGAGATGAAGACCATCATTAAGTCTCTGCACAGGACGCCCCAGCCACAGGACAGCTACCACCTGCTATCCAGACCACAGCAGGTGGTCATCTTCCGCCTGAGAACGGGACACAACAGACTTAACCAGCATCTCCACAAGAAGCTGCATGTTGTGCCCTCCCCCATGTGTTCTTGTGGGGAAGCAGAGCAGGACACGGCCCACATCCTACGAGACTGCAGGAACCACCAGGTGCTGAGAGAGGAAATCTGGCCAATGCCGGAGTCCCTGCACAACAAGCTGTACGGGCCAGTGGCTGCGCTGCAGAGGACCACTAATTATATCTCAAGATCTGGACTCCAAGTGTGATCGGCGATCGAAAAGAAGAAGAAGAAGAGATAATGGCAGATGCTTTAGAAAAATTACACTTAGAAGCCCTACGAATTATAATAGGTGGAGTTAAAGGCAACTAGCCATGCAAAGCTGTATGAGGAAAGTGGGCTATGTAGCCTTGAAGAACGAAGGAAAATACATAAATTAATTGTCTTTCATAAGATGATACATAACAAATGCCCCCAGTACTTAGTAAATGTATTGCCCCCTCTTGTAGTTGATATTAATCCGTATCATAGACGAAGACCATTAGAAAGACACGTGCCTCCTCATAGAACCGAATTATTCCGCAACTCTTTTATCCCAAAAACGACTGTACTGTGGAACACCTTACCAGATAACATTAAAATGACCACCTCCTTGAGCGAGTTCAAAAATTATTTGTCAAGTGCTGATTTTAAAGTACCATGCCATTATTATTCTGGAGAAAGATTTGAACAAGTACATCATTGCAGATTGCGTATTGGTATGAGTGATTTGAATTTTGATCTATATAAGCGGCACCTTAAGCATTGCCCTCAATGCGAGTGTGGTTATCCCAGCGAGACTGCTGAACATTACTTATTGCATTGTCCCATGTATAGAGATATAAGATTATTGTCCATTGATAATTTGACAAATGATTATAAATATATCGAAATATTATTGAAAGGCATCCCGCAATATCCACGAAATGTCAACCAGACCATATTCATAACTGTACAGGACTATATTAGACAGACGGGCAGGTTCCGTAACTGAGCCTCTATATTTCACTCATAACATTTATTAGACACTGTCATGTGACATGCTGCCTGACAAATCTTTCCCCATAACCTCTCTCATGTTCTTTTGTTGTTTTTCGACTTATTAATTATGTCTCGATTTATGCGCAATGTAGTGACTTTTCCTCTGTTAACAATATGCATTAACTTTGTGCGAGTGTCTCATGTGCACTTATTACAATTGAAATGAGATCCACTCTCCTCAAATGTTGGCGCTCCAAGTCTTCTTCTTCTTCTTCTTTTCCCCTTAAGCTAGCTGCTAGCTACGGCCGGGCCGCGACGAGCTGGTTCGGCGAACGGTCGCCGACGTCATCAAATCAGGGGATTCCCCTATTAGTTAGTACACAGAACTGGTTCGGTGGAATGTTCGCCGAGCGTTCGACGAGCTGGTTCGGCGTGGTTCGGCGTGGTTCGGCTGTGGTCGGTGGCGGGCTTAACTCCTATTCCTGTTCTCTCGTGCCCTTTCCCCACCTCCTGTATCACCAACCCCTTCCCATTTTCTGCTTGTCTGTGTATCTGTTTTGTTTTTGTTTTGTTTCTTCGTTTCCTGAAATGAGTTAATGTATTTATTCCACCATCATGCTAACCCTTGTTTTGTAATTGTTATGATTGCTTAAAATAAGCATTATATGCTTGAGTATGTAATCATCCATGCATTGTTCTTGTCATGATTAAAATTGAATAAAGTTCTGTTTAAACAAAACAAAATTACAATGTTACCATTGTTGTTTGAAAGTGTTTTTATGTTTGGTTGGGATTGGTGGGTGGGTTTTTTTTTTGGGGGGGGGGGGGGTGTGAGAAGAATGTCTTTTTTACCTGATCCAAACGAGTTGAATTTTAGTCTCAAAATGCACCAGATTGCACAGATTTTAATGTACAATTTAAAACAAAATCGGGGGAGCATGCCCCCGACCCCCCCCCCCCCCCCCTAGAAAAAAGGGATTTCCTCTTTTTTCATCACGAGAGTCCCACCCCTGAACTTAAAGTGTTGATATAATGAACACTGATGCTATGGACAAATTTGAAAATAAATCTAAAACGGCGAAGTCCTTCATCACTGACTGTGACTTTTCGCAAATTTGACATTAGATATACAATGAAAGGTGTTTTTGAAAGTATTGAGACTCATTGGGACTCTAACAAATTCCCGCGGGAATTTCACTGTCTTTATTGATGGCCGCAGGAGCGGTCATCTATTGGAATGCATTCGGAGAGGTGACAGTGTCTCGTTTTGTTACCGTTCTCAAGAGATCCGTTACAGGGTTTTCTCTCTCTGTCTCTCTGTCTCTGTCTCTGTCTCTGTCTCTGTCTCTCTCTCTCTCTCTCTCTCTCTCTCTCTCTCTCTCTCTCTCTCTCTCTCTCTGTATGTATGTCTTTGTCTGTGTCTCCCTCTGAGTCTCTCCGCTTCTGTCTGTCAGTCTATGTCTGTCTCTGTCTATGTGTGTGTGTGTCTCTCTCTCTCTCTCTCTCTCTCTCTCTCTCTCTCTCTCTCTCTCTCTCTCTCTCTCTCTCTCTCTCTCTCTCTCTCTCTCTCTCTCTCTCTCTCTCTCTCTCTCTCTCTCTCTCTCTCTCATCCGACTCCTGGCACACAGGTCAAAGCAGAGGTTAACTTGAGTGCACGTGTACCCAGCAGGAAGGGGGTGATTCGGGTCAGAAGTGGGGTAAAGCACTTTGGTCTTCAGTCTTTGGGATAGCTTTCAGTGGAGAAGATGCCAACATGAAATTGCACTATGCTCTACTATTTATTGTCTTTGTCTATCGGACACGAAGAAGGGAAGCTACAATCACCCCAGGCCATATATACTCTTTGTTTCCTGAGCCTGGACCATTGAGACGGTTACCTCATAGATCTGTTCATTCTTCAGTTTGTCGGTGTCAAAAGTTATACCCCCATTCCACACAATCGTTCTTTGTCCCGTTCCTGTACCAACCAAGGAATGCTGCCACAACAATGGAACGCTGCGCAAACGGCCGTTTTTTGGCATCTTTCAGCAGCGTCTGACCATAGTGGCAGCCGTCCTTGGTCACACGGTAAGGGAACGGGACCTAGAACGGATGTGTGGAATGCGGGTATGACAACTCAGTGTGTGAGAGCGCTACCGTTGCGTTACCGTTGTTTTAAGTTCCTTTAACGATCCAAGCGTTCCGTTACCGATGGGTTGAGGTTCCATTACCGTTCATTCTGATCGGGAGGGGAACGGCTAAAAATTTGAACATGCAGCCCAAACTCAGCCGTCCGGACTACCGACCCTACCGTTCAAAGCAGTTCCGTTAACGATCAGTTACGTTCATTGCGGTTCTGTCCCGATCCCTCCCGTGCCCGCACCGTTCCTTGGTCGGTACGGGAACGGGACCTAGAACGGTTGTGTGAAAACGGGGGGTATAAGACTCGACCACTTGGCTTATGGTGGAGACAGCTGGAAGATCTCTGGATATCTGGATGTGATACATCTCTCTGGTATAATATATCTCTCTCTCTCTCTCTCTCTCTCTCTCTCTCTCTCTCTCTCTCTCTCTCTCTCTCTCTCTCTCTCTCTCTCTCTCTCTCTCTCTCTCTCTCTCTCTCTCAATCACAAATAAATCTATTGCCTTGTCAGTACAGCCAAAATATTTAATAACAATGTCAAATAATGTAATGAAAACCACAGCACACTGCTAACACAAATGGTATAATCAGAGATGTAATATAGAGTCTATGATCCGCGGAATGGGGACGTTGAATTTTCGGCTTGGTTTGGCTTTAATTTTTGTCAATGAAAGCACGTGGTGCATGGCCGGAAAGGATTTTGTGAAGGAGCACGCCTTTATTTGATTTAAATCTTTCTTTTAATGGCAAAATCTTAAGTTTTTTTATAATCGTCGAAAACAAGACAAGAACTGATCTGTGTGGATCAAGAAAGTGTTTTATTCTGTTCAACAAATATATTTTCCTCGACATGGTTTTACACAACGATCTAACATGATGGGTCCAAGATAAATTACTATCGATATTTCTACTCCCAAAACTTTGTGATCTTCTACTTCTGCTATTGCATCGTTGCCAATTAATAAGGAATGAGGATTATTCTTGATGTTTTGTCTTTTTTGCCTTGTCCCAGCGAAGCTGGAGGTATCCCGTGAACGCTAATACTGTAATCGACTTGAGAAATGTGCATACCGAATAATACGTGATAAAGAAGGATTCTTTGTGCCCGGCTACGTGCTACAGTTGGAGATAGAAGTTCACCAAAAATTGGGACCATACTAACATATCAGGACCCGTGCACCTTCATCCACTGACGAAGATTTTGTTTGAATCTCGACTGTGACACGGCGATAGATTGATTCGTGATTGTCTTCACGATTTGACAGGTTGTTTACTGTGATTGAGAGAGAGAGAGAGAGAGAGAGAGAGAGAGAGAGAGAGAGAGAGAGAGAGAGAGAGAGAGAGAGAGAGATAGAGAGAGATTATACCAGAGAGATGTATCACATCTCTGATTATACCATTTTTATTAGTAGTGTAAGTCGATTCCGGTCGATTCCGGTCGATTTCGGTCGATTCCGGGTAAAAGAAGTACCCTTCAAGATGGCGGAATCTACGCTGAGTCCATTTGTTTACTGGGGACAGACTAGTGACATGGTTACTCTCAAGATTGCGTTGAGTCACACAGAGGTAAGTATAATTCCTTCATCTCATCTGAATTCTACTACCCTTTCGTTCATTTTCTGTGTGCAGTAGGTCAACAGTGGTTGATGCTGAAGTGTCAAGGTGCAGTAAATTTGCTTCTATCATCTGATTTTCGTCTGCTACAGATTATTCTGAGTAGCCTAAATTTTGTACCTTGAAGATGAAGAATGACTGTCGTTGGCAGTACATGTAGAAGGTGTCTTTTATGATCGGCTCATTGAAACTAATGATTTATATAGAGTTTTAACCTTTGCCGGATGCCGCTTTTGACTACACACTCCCGACGATGCGGGTTTGTCTGAACCCATACATTTGAAAGAGGGTTTTTACCGTTTAATGTTTATTCCTCTAACGACGATGCGGGTTTGTCTGAACCCATACATTTGAAAGAGGGTTTTTACCGTTTATTTCTCTAACGACGGGGTGGGTTCAGGGAAACCCACAGCGCTACTTCAGTGGTTGCATCGAGTTTCTCCCTTCACCGACCTCTTGCAGGGGAGGGAGAGGGGGAGGGAGAGACTGAGATACTAAGAAAGAGAGAGAGAGAGAGAGAGAGAGAGAGAGAGAGACTAAGAAAGTGAGAGAGAGAGACTAAGAAAGAGAGAGAGAGAGACTAAGAAAGAGAGAGAGAGACTAAGAAAGAGAGAGAGAGACTAAGAAAGAGAGAGAGAGTCTAAGAAAGAGAGTGAGAGACTAAGAAAGAGAGAGAGAGACTAAGAAAGAGAGAGAGGGAGACTAAGAAAGAGAGAGACTAAGAAAGAGAGAGAGACTAAGAAAGAGAGAGAGAGAGACTAAGAAAGAGAGAGAGACTAAGAAAGAGAGAGAGAGACTAAGAAAGAGAGAGAGACTAAGAAAGAGAGAGAGAGACTAAGAAAGAGAGAGAGAGATACTAAGAAAGAGAGAGAGAGAGACTAAGAAAGATAGAGAGAGAGACAAATAAAGAGAGAGAGAGACAAATAAAGAGAGAGAGAGACTAAGAAAGAGAGAGAGAGAGAGACTAAGAAAGAGAGAGAGAGAGACTAAGAGAGAGAGAGAGAGAGAGAGACTAAGAAAGAGAGAGAGAGACTAAGAAAGAGAGAGAGAGACTAAGAAAGAGAGAGAGAGGCTAAGAAAGAGAGAGAGCGAGAGACTAAGAAAGAGAGAGAGAGAGAGACTAAGAGAGAGAGACTAAGAAAGAGAGAGAGAGAGAGACTAAGAAAGAGAGAGAGAGAGAGACTAAGAAAGAGAGACAGAGAGAGAGACTAAGAGAGAGAGACAGAGAGAGAGACTAAGAGAGAGAGAGAGAGAGACAGAGAGAGAGACAGACAGAGAGAGAGACAGACAGAGAGAGAGAGACAGAGACAGACAGTCAGATAGACAGACAGTCAGATAGACGGATAGACAGACAGACAGACAGACAGAGCAACTGACAACAGACATACAGACAGAGAGATACGGACAGACAAACAGAGAGACAGACAGTCTCTTGGAGACAAACAGGCAGACAGACACTGTTCCGCCGCTTTGGTAATTATGGGTGTAGCAGAACCCGCGCCGTCGGCAGAGGGATAGTTACAATCACTACTACTCTTTAAAAGTATGGGTATGTGTGAACCCGCGCCATCGGTAGTGTTTATGTAAATTATCATAATCAATTAATTCTGATGTTTTGTCATGTACACACTAAAAATTTGCAGACAGAGAGAAAATTAGGTGTGTGAGAGATACTTAAAATTTCAAAACGATACCTTTAATGGTTCCAGAGTTACAATGATTTTAGTGTGTCTCTGGGTACAGATGAACCCAGGAAGCACGGCAAAGGTTAATCACGTTCAATCAGTTTGTTTCCCTATCACGGTACTTTCCCAAGGAATACCGTGAAGTCTTATCTGCAGGTACCGATGGTTGGATGCTGTGGATTTTGGCACCCATTGTTTTCTACCACTTTCTGTGTATCCACATTTCTTGACTGTCATTTGATTTTAATAATTTTTTAACATTTCTGCATAGCTGATAACGCAACAGAACACATGTATATCAAAGCAATGAACGAGGGTTGATACGATGCAATTGTTTTCTTTGACTGCCTTGTTCCAGGGTATAAATTATAACACTCTCCTTACCAGTCTAAATAAGAGTGCATATGTTGTAACTATTTTCTGCCGCTGTTTGTAGGATGAAGAGGTGACACTGACAGAGGAGAGTTTGTCGTTCAAAGCCAATGGCGTGGGTGTGAAGGGGAACAATTTGTACAGCGTCAACCTCAACTTCTATCTCCCAATCGACCCTGAAGTGAGGATCAACATTTTTCAGTAAAGCATGATCCAGAATATATCATCTATGTTATTTCTATCAGCTGAGTAAAGCTGTTAGTGTCAATCTCTAACAAAGATGCAATATATAAGTATAATGTCTCACACAAATAATGTAAACAACTCCATGCAAGCATATTATATGCACACACAGATTGACCGATGCATACACACACACTCACATTTGGATTTTCCATCTACAAATAAATCTGGAGTGTTGACAAAGAATGGGTGTTCGGCAGGTACAGGCATACTGAACCTGTTTAAGGAAGAAAGAATTAAATGGCAACTGCCAACTAAAATGTGTGTGATAGTATGTTGTATACAGTAGATTATGGGGGCATTATGTTTCTGTTCGTTTTCAACATTCTCTGTGTTTGAAAGAAAGTTTTCTTGTGTTTTCAGAACAGCCGTTATCGTAGAACTGAAACTTGTGTGGAGTTCCAAGTCAGGAAGACAGCAACAGAAATATGGCCACGCCTGACAGAGGAGAGAGTCAAACTGCCCTGGCTGAAAATTGACTTTGATAAATTCATGGTGGAGGGAGAATCCGAAGATGAGGCAAATAATAGACAAGAGGTAAGAGGGTGCATTAGTCTTAGTAAGCCCTCCAGAAATCTGAAAAAATCAGGTCTTTAAAAAGAAGGAGTCTTAACATAAGCTTAAATCACAGAGGTTGTAAACAGAAAGTGCAAAACGACGAGATCTTAAAATGAGGAAATCTGGGAGAAAAGCTGATTGTCCTGTTTGGTGTGTAAGTTTTTAATTTTGTTTGTTGCTCAAAATGATTACTTTATTGCTTTTCTTTTGGTTCATATCTTGCCAAGTCCACTCACCTCATCACCTGAACATTGCCTATTGCATCGGAGGAATGAAAATTCCAGTTCGCTTGCCCTTCAAGGGACTGGATGCGTCTGACATAACACTCTTCTTACGAATGCAACAAAATGGACTACAAAAAATGAACCAAAGGGAAAATGCATCTGGGAACTTGAAGGGGGCATGGTGGAGGGGGGTCGGGTGGTTGATTTAGGGTAAAGGTGGGTAGTGGGTGGGGAGGTGGGGGTGAGTAATAATAGGCGAGTGAACATAAAAAAACCACTCCTATAGTGGGAATGCAACAGCCCAGAGCAGAGTGCGATGGAGAAACGTCCTCAATGGCCTATGCTCCGCTTGGGGCAAAGGGCCTAAATAAGTAAGTAATAGTGGGAATGCAGTTGTTGTGTGACCTGACCAGTCCTATGTTTGACTAAAATCCTCTGCTTGACAGGAGTTCAACAAGGACATGCTGGACAAGATCACCATGGAACTGGGTGACAAGGGACCATCATCACCCAGTAAGTTGCACCACTTTGTCTCAAGGTCTATAGTATGTACGTACTTTCATTTGCTTTAGTCTTCTTCTTCTGCATTCATGGGCTGAAACTCCTATGTCCACTCATGTTGTTTGCAAGAGTGTTTTTTTTATGTGTGGCTGTTTTTCCTGTACGCGTTTTACCTATAGACATGGAATGCATCCAGCTGCATTTCCTGTAGAAAAGTACGATACCCCTTAATCTCATGCCAAGCCATTTAGGCAGCTGTGATGCGCCGATTTCGGGGGATGCATGCTTGGTATTTTTTGTGTTTTTATAACACACTGAACTCTGACGTGGAAGACAGGATCTGTTCCATGCGCATTTGGTCTTGTGTTTGTGTGTACACATGAATGGGGATAAGGCACTAGCAGTTCTGGGAGATCAGAAAAATGCCCACCCAACCGAGATTTGAACAGTCTACCTTCCGCATCGGAGGCTGGCATCTTATCCACAAAGCTGCAGTGGATGATAAAAATGAGAGCCAACTGAAAGTAGTAACAAGTACAGTATTAGACTGCTACATTTCAAGATTCGATAACCGAAGTAAACTTTCCAATTGAGTTTAGCTTACTTCACAAGCAAGATGAGTATTAGTTGTGTGTGTTGGTGGGGAGTGGGTGCCTGTTTGTGTGATAGAGCATCTTCTGTTATAGGTATAATACCTTCAGTATCGAAGTCCAGAAAATATGGCTGTCCCCTTCATTTTCTTAATGGCTTCCCGTCAGTCTGATTCTGCTATGACAAAGAGTTTGTTGTATTCTATTTAATTTTGGAGCATTGTTGATATCTGCAAAGTCATGGTGTGTATGTGATACGAGGACAAAGTAATTTTTTTTAAGCAGAACGATGGTGATTGCGTGTGAGAGCGAGAAATAAAAAGACAAAAAATAATGTACTCAGATGGTTAACGAAGACGATACAAATCACAATATCTACGTTTTGACCCCAGGGTCTTCCTCAAGAACACAAAACACGAAACAGATTGGAAAAAAGCAGAGGACAGATGATAGAACAGAAAAAAGAACAACAGATGTCATGATTCACCGACCAAAACAAACAGACAGAGGAGTAAGGGAGGCTATTCTAGATACAGAAAACGTAATAAACAAAAGGACTAAATCACATGTGTGACCCAAGTCAACTTCGATTATGTTTGAGAGTATGATTTTTGTTTATTTACATTTTCTGAATCTAGATTAGCTTCCCTTACTCCTCTGTCCCTTTGTTTTGGTTCGTGAATCGGGACATCTGATGTTCTTTTTTTTTCTATTTTATCATCTGTCCTCTTCTTTTAACCGCTCTGTCTCGTGTTTTGTGTTCCTGAGGAAGACCCTATAGGGTCGAAAACGTCGAACATTGTGATTTGTATCATCTTCGTTTAACACGTGAGTACATTATTTTTTGGTCTTTTATCAGCTTTAAAAGGAAAAGAATCTTTGCAAACATTTATTTATTTGTTTGATTTTGTTTTGCAGAAGGTAGTGGCTTCAAGCTGAACTACATGGTCTTTTACAACCTCTTCCAGTTCATTGGTTTCTGCTATATTGTTTTTAGTCTCCTCTACAAATACATCACGCAGGGCAATGGTGAGTTTGTGTGTGTGCTGTGGTGCATTTGGGAAAGTGTGTGTGTGTGTGTGTGTGTGTCACTTTGTGTGTGTTTGTGTGTGTGCTTGGGGTTTGTGGTCTTGTTCTGAAAAACATTTAAGAAGAAAGACAGGAGTTGGTGTAGCATGACAATCTGACATTTTTGCAACATTTGATTTTATAAATCAAGAGTATAGTATAGATTGAAATTCTGGAAGAAGATGATTGGTTAGACTAGCCGGACTTGTTCGAACGGAATGAAGGACAGTTTTGAAAACTGTTGAAAATGATCTTCAATCCTAAGCTGTGTATATAGAGAGTATGCAACACACACACAAAACAAGCAAGCGGTCATCATATATAATATATTTGACATGTTCCCAAGCCAGTCGGACATTTGTTTTGAAAATCCTGTGCCTTAGCATATCCATAGCTAGCTAGCTATTTGTATTGTGTGTGTGTTGCTTTTCTTTCCCATCAGTCAAACATTAGGGATATTGCTGTGAATTCTTTTTTGGGGTGTTAATTTGCTGAAATTGCAATAAAAAGTGTCAGCATTTTTCTGAACTTTAAGGCAGTCCTTTGCGTCCCCTTTCTTTTTTTTGCCAAATCCTAATGATATCTCTGATACAGCTGTGTTGTTCCCAGCCTCTCACAATGGGTCAGTTTGACCTTGATTGAATCTATGTATAGGTCAAGTGTCCTGGCTTTGTCTGTTTAGTGAGAAAGTTGATGGTCATAAGACCTAAATGTCAAAACTCGATCGGTAGACCAACCAGTGGTCAGACCAATGCGCCAGATAAAAAAAACTTTGCCAAAGACCGAGGCCTGGGAACAACGCTGATAAAGACACTTGTATTTTCCCTGACAGAGGCCAAGCACACAGCGTTTGATGCAGTGGGGACGCAGATCATGATCTGTCAGCTGGCGGCATTCCTGGAGGTTGTGCATCCCATGCTGGGGCTGGTCAGGACAGGCATCGTGGCTCCACTGGCACAGGTGAGGGTGACCTCAAGTGTCTGCATGTGTACACAAACACCAGCATGTCTGTTGATCTGCGTGTGAATAAGCAGATACACCGTACTCACAAACATGCATCTGCACGGACACAGACATCATGGACACAAACACACTGACTGCAACACATACCAACACGTACAAATACACACAGACAAATGCTTACAGTATGTATATATGTGAATAGTAGAGCTGAAGCAATACATGTATACTGAGAAAAAAAAGTGTTCAACGGTTTGAAAACAAATGATACCATTCAAGTTCTCGATACTGCGTCGAACCAGTATTCCTCATGTATTTCTGTAGCAGTCGATGGAAACATCCAAAAACAATCATGGCAATGAGTGTGCTATCTGAACATGTCTTCTCCGCTGATGGGGCCATTTTGACAGATCAGAGAGCATCGCAGAAGGCAGAACATGTAAACCGCCTCATTTTTCTCAAGAAAAACATGGAAGTTAGTAGTCTGGTGCTATGTATGGCTTCATTGCATTGATAGAAACTATCTAAACAGACACTCATACTTAAATGTTGGTATACTGGTAGTGAATATAGTGCCTAATATAGTAACTAAGACCTGCTTGACCATTGCATTCCAAAACAGTAATGAAGCTTCAGACTTGCAACTCACATAACCTTCATCAATCAAAAGCGAAATATTGTGGTAACAATGTTATGGTAAGCTAGCTCTAACGTGCGTACAGAAGACATCTTCCTCCCTTGCCCTTACCCCATCCTACCTTCTCAAATAAGATCACACTCAGCCCGACCCCACCTTTGTCTCAACTCTCCCTCACACACACACACACACACACACACACACACACACACACACACAATGCTTGCACCATCAATGTTCACATCCTTCTTGTTCTGTCGACAGGTCCTGGGCAGGAATTTTATTCTGTTCCTGCTGATCCTGCAAGATCCGAGGCTGCAGGAGAGACCCATCGTGTTCTACTTGTTCTTGGTGTGGGGTACAGTGGAGCTAGTCAGGTACCCATACTACATGCTTCAGAGCGCTGGCCTTGATATCCCAGTGATCACCTGGATGCGCTATACCGCATGGATACCGCTCTACCCGTTGGGGCTGCTTTTAGAAGGTAAGGCTGAGAGGGTCGTTTGTTCTTCTTTATTGGACTGTTTGATGTACTGTGGAACCCCTCATTTAAGACTCCCTCCTTTTTAAGACCACATTTTCTCGGATTTTTGGAGGTCTTAAAAGGGAGGTTCCACTGTATCATTATTTGACTACCGTACTTTCCGGGTGACAAGGCGCTTCGTTATACAAGACGCACCCCCTTCTTTTTAAAAAAAATTGTAATCCTGTCACCCATTGGGCGCAGGGGGCCGATAGGGCGCACCAAAATTGAAAAAGTATACCGGTAACAAACGGTCGAAGAATGAAAATAAGCCGCACATCAAAGGCAGGTCCATTGTTTATAGACACGACCTTCTTCCCAGGGGTCAATGACCCAGTTTTTGCCATGAGAGGTGGTTCCCCTGTCATATCTGAGAGAGGAAACACTTCCTGCACCGGGGTCAGTGACCGGTCAGTGACCGAGTTTAACAGAGTGGAAATATGTGTGTTCTGTGTGTGCGGCCAGATCAAAGGCTGGTCCATTGTGATAGCTGGGTGGCTTGAGAGCTCGAGGAAACTTGGCCAGGGCAGTACCTAGTAGCTGAAACATGCATTATCACAAGTTGTTTGACTGGTACTCAGGCGGTCTCTTTGATTTTTTTCGTATTTCATACACGGATTAGACGCTTCGTTATACAAGACGCAGGGGTCGAACTCGAGGAAAAAAGTCGCGCCTTATGACCCGGAAAGTACGGTACTTGTCTGAGGGAAGCCAGCGTCATACGGAACAGTGCTGCCCAAACACATTTCTGTTTCCTGCATGCGTATATTCATGATTTCAAGCCTTGAGACTTTCACTATGAACTTGGAATCTTTACAATCATTACACACGGGGGTGTTGAGACACCGAGGAGAGTCTGCACAAAGTTGACTCTGGGAAATAAACCCCACACTGAACGTGGGGGTCGAACCCACACCAATGCTGACTGAGCAATCTCCCCATTGCCCTATGAGAATTAAACCTTGGGTTGTACACAGCCTTCATCATCCAGACTATCTTGATAGATTGGAGTTTAATCATGTGTGTGTTTGTTTCACTTTTTCAGGCACAGTTGTGTTTATGTCCACGCCTCTGTTTGTGGAGACAGGGTTCTTCAGCTTCGCACTCCCAAACACAGCCAACATGGCGTTCTACTTTCCCTATCTGCTTGCTGTATATCCCCTTGTCTTAGCTGGTGGTGAGTACATATACACCCTACAAATGTGCACATGTCCACTCACTCTCATACATGTGCGCATATACACAATGGGCGGTTCTGGTGAGGTTATGCCCCCTCTTTCTTTCGGCTGGTAACTTGCGCCACCTCGCGGCAAGATCACACGAGAAAGGAAAAAAAACTTGCATTGGTCCCAAATAGCATATCGGTTTGGTAACAGTTCGTGTGTAAGTCGTGCATTTTATACGGTAAACAGACAATGGTCGGTTCTGGTGAGCTCGAGGTTATGCCCCTTCTTTCTTTCGGCTGGTAACTGGTGCCACCTCGCGGCAAGGTCACAGGAGTTGTCTCGCGTTATCACCCCAGAAGCGCTCATTGCAACACAAGTAGATGAAGACAAGGACCAACTGCAAACATAGGGTGAATCTTGAAATACTGAACACATACACTTTTGTTCTTTGTTTTGGGTTGTTGTTGTAGTTTTTTGTTGTTGTTGTGCATAATGTAATGCTATGTCGCTGGTAGTTGAAGGAGAATAATCACATTGTGTGTGTGTGAATTTTGTTGTTGGAGGTCTCTCACGATTTATTTGTATGTTTCAGCTGGCTACTTTTTAATGCGCCATATGTATCAGCAACGGAGAAAAAAGGTGGGACCAGGATTTTTTGGACCTTTGTTGTCCAGCAAGAAAACAAGATGATGGCCTAGTCCCTGCTGTTTGAAGTTATCCTTAGATATTCCTTTTTTATGTGAAACTTGTTTGCTAGCCTGAGAAAAGAAGACAGGCTTGTTGCCGTTAATACAAAAGAAGAGAGAGAGAGAGAGAAAGCTTTGATGTACATGTTTTTGTGCTGAAAGAAGAAAAACATTGTAATAGCCTGCCTTTTCCTCCTTGATTTTCCTCTCTTATACTTGTTTTGGTTGATTTTGTTATCTTTCTAAGTTGAGAAAGTGTATGTACATTGTAATGACTTTTCATCAGGTCTTGTGTGCACAATTGTGTGTATTTGTGTACAAGTGAATAAAAGGGAGAGAACCGTCTTTGTGATTTATTTTGTGATATGTGAACAATATCCATGGCCATTTTTTTTTTGCACATTCGCAATGTTCTTTATTCTTCAAAAATGTTTTAGTGCACTTGTATGTGCACATATGCGAGTCACCCTTTTTGATCGACCACTCTGTCATGTTACAAATAACGGCTCGGTAGTTGTTAATGCTTCTTTGAAATATTTGATTTAATTTTGTAAAACTGGTTTCATGGCTAGACAGATTTGCTTCAGAGCTTTAAAGTGTACTATCAGATTTTTGCTGTCTTCCTATCATCACTTGTGCATTGGCATTAACAGTAAGATGTATTTGGCTCCACACACATGCTGGTTATGATCATTTTAAGTGTACATGTTATGT
This sequence comes from Littorina saxatilis, assembly GCF_037325665.1. Lineage (NCBI taxonomy): Eukaryota > Metazoa > Mollusca > Gastropoda > Littorinimorpha > Littorinidae > Littorina > Littorina saxatilis. The sequence goes on from NC_090245.1 coordinate 91,659,845, forward strand.
ATCACCCTTACAATGGGAGAAATTGTTGGGATTTGAAAAGAAATCTAATCAATCTGAATCAGAGCTTTGAAATAAATGTTAAGTGCAATAATTGGTGTGCTGTATGCATTATGTTTTCAAATACCATACTTTAAGAGTTATATCATAATGGTTGTATGAATGCGTCTCTCATAATATTATACATTGCTGTTAATAGTGGCAACAATTAAGCAAAAGTCTCGGACGTGAATGAACTTAATTCTCTCTCTCTCTCTCTCTCTCTCTCTCTCTCTCTCTCTCTCTCTCTCTCTCTCTCTCTCTCTCTCTCTCTCTCTCTCTCTCTCTCTCTCTCTCTGTTTTTTCCTTTTAAGTTTTCCAAGTTCTTTATGATTCTATCCTGTTTTTGTTGTTGTAACTTTATGAACACAAATGTATTGCTTGATATTTCTTCTATAAGTACACTGTCATGTCGCTTGTGAAAAAACTTACCAGCAGAAAACGGTTTAATCTTGTGAACCATAGATAGAATTAGACTTAGACTCTAACCTTTGATTCGAACCACTATCCTTCCCAGATAGTTTTGCCTGTGACAATTTTTCGTACTTTTTTAATACTTTTTTAGGATCTCATTGTTACATGTATAAGTGCATGGAAAGTGCGTGTGTGTGTGTGTATATTTATCTTCTTTTGTTTTTTTTAAACTTAGTCTTTGCACTTTTGTCCATTTACATTCTTTGCAGGGTTTTACTATGCTCTTGTAAGCAGGTTAATTCTTTACCAAAGAATGTGATTCCGGCTCAACAGTGATTGATTGATTGATTGATTAAACTTTATTACAGAAGGATGGAGATTTTAGGCGTTGCCTAGTCTTACAATCTGTCCTTGCTAACTAACATGAATACAAAACAGACATGAAAACATTATAAGAGCAAAAGAGGTTGACGGCAAAAAAAAATCGTACATATGATAATAAATGGCATTTAAAGGCAAAGAAAAAGTTATAGTATTTGATACTATTAAATACAATAACAGCAATAGAAATATGAAAATAGAAATAATGGTAAGGATGATGATGTCATAACGATAATAACAATAAAAAATATAAAAAAATATAAAAAAATAATTAAAAAAATAAAAAATAAAAATAAAAAAAATTTAAACAAAATCCCGAGCACAAGAAACATATGGTCCAATATGTGACCCTCCACCACGGCATGAGTCGCATGTCACCTTTGCATGATTTTCATATTTTTACATTTTCCTAAAGAGTATTTTCTGCTCTATCCAGTGGTGAAACCCGTTTTAAAAAAGAGCAAAAACTGTTTGAGTTATAAGCCTGTGACTAAGGTGACCCTCACGCTGTTACCATACACTCTCCGGACTTATATCAAGCCTAGCGCAGAACCGCGCGAGGTGACATGCGACTCATTTCGTGGTGGAGGGTCACATATGTGGCTGAAATGAGGAGGATAATTTTTCTTCTTGTGGTACAATTTCATTGTTGGAGTGTGTAAAATATCCTAGAGAGCTCCTTCCTTGTAATGCTTTTATGTAGCATTGACATCAAATCAGTACCATTGTCATTATCATGCATTGAGTATCAGTGTTAACTGTTATCGGCAAGATGAACGTTGTCTGTGTTTTCACCCGCATTGTTTCCTGACAAACATCCAAGTGTGTAATGTGAATTTGGTATGTGTCTAATGTTCTTGTGCTCATCTGCTTGTAACTTTGAAGTTTGTCGAGCATTAATCAAATGTTTGATTTTGATGTGCATTAATAAAAGTGTTTTGTCCTTATGCCTATATGTGACTCTTTTCTTTTCAGTTATGAGTGAGTGCGTGCCTTGTCTAAATTTCCCTTACAAATTTGCTGGTAAGAACAACCCGTGTTCTGGACTTTTTGCCCTTCGTTTATTTTGTTAACCTTATTCAAAGCAGGGTGCAAAGTATTATGTTATGGTACATTTTCAGCATGGCATATGAACATAAAATGAACAAACATTTATATCTCAGACCAGAGCAGACAAAAGAATTTCTTTCAATACAGTACAAGTAACGTTCTACCAAAGGTTCTTGTCAGGGCAGAAAATAGAAAGAGCAAATCTAGTAAACTTTGTACATTAATACTAGGTTGTAGTATTGCACTAGTGCTGTGTGTGTGTGTGTGTGTGTGTGTGTGTGTGTGTGTGTGTGTGTGTGTGTTCTTGAAAAAACAAAACAACTTATGAGGGTGCCAACTAATGCTAATACATGTAGACTCCAGCACCATTAATTAATTGGTGAAACTCCTTGTCTTCATCTGCATCACATTTTTAGCAGACTAGAGTCGCCACTGTGGGTGCAACAAAACTGACATTCCTTTTGATATATTGAACTATGGATATCTTTTGCCATTGTATGCATGTGAAAAAGTAGTTTTTTTCTGCTTGGAGCGGGGTTTCATTTAATGTTTGTAGATTTTGTTTATATATCTCATCCTAGTGCATAGAATATTTGATTTGTTGAATTCTCACTTTTACATATTTTACAAAGGTGTACTACCACTGATTTTTTTTTTAAGTTCAATTCCTTGCAAAAAAGAAAATTAACAACCAAGCATAAAGATTTATAAAACAACAAAATGACGACGATATTGTCTGATGTAGACATAACCGTGGCAATATCGTTCAAACCACACGTACATGACATAATCTAACTTTTAAAGCTGGTTCTTGTGTGTGTGTTTGTATGATGACGATAGGACCCGAAACGGCTGCACGGACTGAGACAGGAATTGCAGAGAATGTTCTTTGCCACTCAAGTCGTGTCATAGGCTACTTTTGGAATCGCACATTTGAAAGGATTCTTTAAAAAAAACGGCGGAAATCATTATATACCCTGGGCTACAGGTCGAAACATGGGTGCTTTGTGACCAGTCAGTTCTCCCCTAGCCTGTATTGAAAAATGCGTCCGTGTGAGCTGACCCCCACTTGTCACCAGTAGCAAAGAACACCTCACATACATGTATATCATGTAAATGAGGTCGTGACAAACTAGTCTGGCAGGGACCTGCTTTTTGACTCACATGCGAAGCAAAAGTGAGTCTATGTACTCACCCGAGTCGTCCGTCCGTCCGGCCGGCCGTCCGGAAAACTTTAACGTTGGATATTTCTCGGACACTATTCAGTCTATCAGTACCAAATTTGGCAAGATGGTGTATGATGACAAGGCCCCATAAAACATACATAGCATCTTGACTTTGCTTCAAGGTCAAGGTCGCAGGGGCCATAAATGTTGTCTAAAAAACAGCTATTTTTCACATTTTTCCCATTTTCTCTGAAGTTTTTGAGATTGAATACCTCACCTATATATGATATATAGGGCAAAGTAAGCCCCATCTTTTGATACCAGTTTGGTTGACCTTGCTTCAAGGTCAAGGTCACAGGAGCTCTTCAAAGTTGGATTGTATACATATTTTGAAGTGACCTTGACCCTGAACTATGGAAGATAACTATTTCAAACTTAACAAGAAGAGCAAACGCTCGATCGAGTCACTTTCGCAGTTCTGAATATTATATGAGGCATCAGATGGACAGGAAGAAATTGCTATTCACAACACGGCAATGAGTCACGTTCACATAAAATTTGAGCCCGGTCACTTTTATAGTTTCCGAGAAAAGCCCAACGTTAAGTTGTGTGTTGCCGAACAGAAAAGGCTAGTTATCTCCCTTGTTTTTCTGATAACGTTCGTAAAAGGCTACAGATGTAAATACTTTGATGTAAAGAATAATCCTACAAAGTTTCAATCACATCCGATGAACTTTGTCAAAGATATAAAATGTCTAATTTTTCCTTTGACGCTAACCTGTGACCTTGAAAAAGGTCAAAGGTCAACGAAACCATCGTTAAAGTGTAGAGGTCATTGGAGGTCACGACTAAACAAAATATGAGCCCGATCGCTTTGATAGTTTCCGAGAAAAGTCCAACGTTAAGGTGGTGTCTACGGACGGCCGGCCGGCCGGCCGGCCGGACGGCCGGCCGGACAGACTAACACTGACCGATTACATAGAGTCACATTTTCTCAAGTGACTCAAAAATTATGTGGGGCACATGTTATGCTTTCATCATGAGACACATTTGGTCACATATGATCAAGGTCAAGGTCACTTTGACCCTTATGAAATGTGACCAAAATAAGGTAGTGAACCACTAAAAGTGACCATATCTCATGGTAGAAAGAGCCAATAAGCACCATTGTACTTCCTATGTCTTGAATTAACAGCTTTGTGTTGCATGACCTTGGATGACCTTGACCTTGGGTCAAGGTCACATGTATTTTGGTAGGAAAAATGTGTAAAGCAGTTCTTAGTGTATGATGTCATTGCTAGGTTTAGTTATTAGTTATCAGAGTCAAGGTCATGTAAAGGTCAAGGTCAAGCATGTGAGTCGTATGGGCTTTGCCCTTCTTGTTCACTGCTTATGATGCCAAAGTCACCAAGACAAATGTCATTATGGCCGAAACTGACACTTTTGCGCCTGCTGTTTCCCCTGGAAGAGTTTTTAGACTGACTAACACGCTGCACTTTTTAAAGTGACGTTTCTTTGCTTTCACGTGTAACTGGATTGCACGATGCTTTGGAAGAGATCGAAGCTCAAAAACTGAGAAGCGTCTTCGTGTAGGCTGCGGGACGTTTTGCAGAGTAAAATTATACACGTCGATCAGTGTAAGTGCGGCAGCCGGTACTGTAGGATACACAGAACTGATACTACATGGCTTGCTGTGTCGTACCAGAGACATAGATCTATGGAGGTCTCCCTTTTGCGTACTTCGGAGCGGTGTCACGTGATACGCAGAAATGGCTGGGAGGGCAAGAAGCGAAACGGCTAGTAGCGTCAGTGCGCCGCTCGATGATTCGGGAGTGTTTTAATTGAATAATGTCAAAATCAGGAACAAAAACGGTCGACCAGCCAAAAGAGAAGTACATTACATCATTGAGTGACGTTGCTAAAGTGCGATACTTAGAGCTCTTTAGTTTCAGAGTACATATTTCTAGTGGGGCTCCTATGTTGCAAAATCATTCAAATCATGCAACAAACACCAAATTAAGCAAATATGAAGAGTTTTATGTGCTTAACAAAACCTGATACAGAGCCATCGCGAAAAATAAAAAATGGGTAGTTTTTAAACAATTTTTCAAAATGGCCGCCAGTGTAAACGGTTGAGTATGTTAGGCATATTTCACTTCATGTGATTAACAGCAAATTTGGCGTAAATGGACATTTACTTTTGCTTAACAAAACCTGATACAGAGCCACCGTGAAAAAATTAAGAAATCAGTAGTTTTTTTACAATTTTCAAAATGGCCGCCAATAAAAGGGTATTTAGGCATTTTTGATGCTACAAGACATTCTCTTGCAATAGAAACTAACACAAACACATTTTTAAACAAAACAATACATGTATTGTTGGTGCAGAGAATGATTGGACGGTGTGGGTGGCAGGGTTGAAGAATTTGTGGATTACCTAAACTGTGCAAAAATAAATATATTGCACCAATTTTCATACCAAAACGAAAACATTCATTCCTGTGCTGTTATATTCAATGTATGCTATTGAGGGCACTCAACTTGGCTAACTGGAACACTTTTAAGATAAAAGGTGGCCTTTACATGGGTTATTTGACCGCCGCCCAAATAAGGGTACCCCCAAAATAAAACTGATAAAAATGTAATGTATCAACTCAAAAGTCGACTAAAATTCATAATCGCTGTATTTCGAAAACGTTGTTTTTTCTCATGTGTTTACACAACTAGCACATTCCGGCAAGTGTCTATACTCAAAAGAAACTTTGGCAGTACTTGAAACAACCATCTGTCATATATACATGCGAAGTCAAAAATATGTGGGATGTAAGTCAACAAACCTGTGGCAGTTTTTAAAATATTATTTCGTGAAGATTTGAAAGTGTACTCAAACGGTTGAACTACGCCTCGTGCGTAGACACACATTCCTGAAAGTTTCAACGCAACCCACTTGGTCATTGCTAAAATACATGGATTTTAGTTGACTTGGGTATCCCTCAAATTTGACACATAAACATCTCATCCGTGAGATCGACACATACATCAGTAGGTACAATGGCACAACACTAGAAATATGCAAGATGGCGAAATAAAACAACCTGTTCTGGATGGATAATCAAGTTGACTTTCTCTTCGTATACACCAGTGACCCAGTTGTGCCTCAGGAATTGTCGTCGGCTTTTTAAAAGGTACCCGAAGTTTTTGTCACATCTCTTTGTCACGTCAAGGGTATCCTTATTTTGACGGCGTAAATGATTATGTTAAAAAAAAATGTGCCAGATAGCGAAGATGCGAGCCTTTAATGGCATAGACAGTTTGAATAAAATGACACAGGAATAAAAGTTTGAGTTGGGGTATGAAAATGGGTGCAATAATATTTTTGCACAGTTTAGATGCTGACAGTTTTCACAGGCATGCAAGCACATTTGCAGAGAGCAGTGCTCTGCAGTCCTTCTTAGCAGCATTTGCAGCGTTTTGTTGTACAGCTCTTCTTGCAGGCACACCTCATGAGTTCTCGGCACACGCTGGATATCTCTTGAAAGCTCGTCCAGAATGACTCCCACTTTCCAGCCTTGAACTGCCAGCCCACAGAGTTTGGAAGTCTAATAGGTAGATGGCTCTTCTCAATCTCATGTCCTGCAGCAGCACCTGACTTGTAAGGGGATTATGGTCAATTTGGCAGCTCTTTTTACTGAAGAGGTACCGTCTAGCACTGTTTACACCCAGTACGTTGCTGGTTTTGTCCTACAAATGTACACCAAAAAGCTCTTGTGCTGCCCTGTCAGTGGTACTCAGCTTACAAAGAGGAGCAGACAACCTGAAGAAAGTTTGAGTGACGTCTTCAAATGCTTGCCATACTTCCCAAGCCTTCTGATTCCCCAATACCATTGAAGAACGACATAGTGTCACAGCCTGTAAGGCTATGCAAAATGGGCAGACAGGGTGACTTCTCTTGGCCAATGGCTTTGGCAATGTGGCGATACACTTCACGAGCAGAAAAAAACGCAACACAGCTGGAATGAGAAGCAGACTGTCTGGCCTCCTCTACATCCATGGTGCAGGAAATCAGCCTGTGGTACCCTTCACACAAAAGATGAAAAGTGACATTTTTATTTGAATGTATTTGAATAATGTTTACTATCTCAGAGAGTCGGTCAAAGCCGGGTTAGCAAGTCTTCACACAACAGACCAAAATGAAAGAAAATTGTATTTCATGAATTCGTATAATTCTTACTGTTTCAGGTTAAAAAACAAACAAACACAGTTTCCAGTGACCCAACTGATTCTGGAATCTTTCTGACCGCTACATTTATTCGCTTCAAACAGTCGCTAACAGAATGTTGACCATAGTGAGGGTTCGTACGTTAAACCCATCAAATTCACAGAGGTCGCTTACAAATGATGTGCAAACATGTTCCAATTAATACAAATAAAAAAATCTTACTGTTAAGATGTATTAGGTAACAAACCTTGATACAGTAGTACTAGTGAAATCGGCTCCCTTCTGTGGCACCGGAATAAATGCAGAACGCTTGTTCCCAGGAACCGGCATGTGGTGTAACTCTTGTATATATCCTGTAAAAATAAAATTCACACCAATGCACGGTCAACTTAAAATAAGCAAAAGGATGAGAAACAAGCAACAAACCAAAATTGTAAAACTCAAAGAGCGGTACCTCTTCATTTTTCAAAACCACTTATCTCATTTGATTAGCATACACTGTATGCTTTTGTCTGTTACCTACCGTCTTTGAAAGTTTGATCACAACACTGTAAAGACATGGGGAGTGGAGTGTTTTTATCTCCAGCTGGTCATCCTACTATCTGGCCTACCCTCACTCAGTTTTTGACTCTACCCCTCCCCACCTTATGGAAGTCCTTAACGTAGGCAGGACTAATCATTTATCATACCATGAACAATCTCTTTCTCCTCGCCTTTTATTCAAAGTTCGTTTAATCTGTTTAAAATCACCAGCGTGGCGATCATGATTTCCTTACTTGTAATCAACAGATAGATCTAGATCTATCAGCATCACAATCCAGCTTGATGAGCTATTGCAAGATTACTCTGCATTTCAGCGCTTCACCCGATGAATAACAGACCCCAGGGGAGAATTAAACAGTAAAATGATGTGACATTGGTGAATGGATGCGTATTCTTGAAAACTTACCTTCAGAAACGTTGTTTTCGCTCAAATCAAAACACGCAATGTTGCGGAGGCCGCCATCTTGAATTTTCATGCTGCGGATGTATACAATTCTAAAAACGATCAAATTAAATACCAGAACACAAAAATACCCATAAGAGTATTTATGTCATGCATGTGTTATCAGCAGACAACTTCTGGTGCATGGTAAACCATTGAATTTTACATTTGCTGAGTTGGGAATATTTACTGCTGAGCGCTTTTGGTACGAATTTCGTCTGCTGTAAATGCAGCCTTTTATTCCCTATCAAAGACAAAAAAAACGATTTCTGAAGTGGCTCTGTATCTGAAATCCCTTAAATAATTATAAGGAACAATACCACAAAGTATGATGTTTGTTGCAAGATGTGAATGATTTATGAGTGCGTCTGCAACATACGAGCCCCACTATTCTGCTTCAGTGTGTGTGCATGAGTTTTCATTTTGTTATTATTCAAGAACTTGTAGTTCTATTTCTAACTTTGTATGTTTATGTGTGACGCTCTTTAGTTTTAGATTACCTATTATTTCTGCTTCAGTGTGTGTGAGTTTTCATTTCATTGTTATTCGAGAAATGGTATTTCTAACTTTGTATGTTTATGTTTGGAGAAGCGATTCTTTTTTCCTTTTTGGGATCAAGTCTGGTGTCTGCTTTAGTGCTTACTTTGATATTACCTTAGAACATTTATTGTGAACCTGTAAATGTGTAATGTGTGTGTGTGTGTTTTTTGTTCTTCTTTTTTATTTTTTCTATTTCTTTTTACTTTAGTGCTGCTGAAGACAGTAACTAAAAAGTTTCCCTGAATTCAGTGTTACGTGTTTTTTGTTTTTAATTTTTATATATATGTTGACAATGACAGTTCAGTTAAATAAAGCGTTGAACACATTATATGTATTTTAATTTTTACCAATCTGTCACTCTGTGAATGTGAAGCTGGTGTGAGTGTGATATTTAACACATTACTTTTGATTTGTACCTAATCTCTGCCTTTGTTAGCTCCAGTAGGTGTGTTTTCAACAGTTTTGTTCAATTTTGTGAAACTTTACTGTTTTGAGACAAACCAGACACATATTTTTCCGTTTAGGACAGCTGGGCTCAACATATTAACTTTGTTGACTAAACAAAGGAGCCATTACACAGATACACACTCATTCTGACAATCACTCACCAGATTCTTCACAATTAAGAAATGTCTCAGATAAGACACACGCAAGCTTAAAAAAAAAGTCTTAAGAACAAAAACGTTACTGCAACAACAATGTATTTATTAGTTCTTACTAAAATCACATGCTTCAATAAAAAAAAAGCATAAACTGTACAGACATGCTAACCAGCACTGATTAAGGCACACACTTGGAGTCAAAAAGCTATGGCATCAACATAAGCAGTGTTGAATCTGTTTCAAATTGCACACTTCAGTCAATGTATGTCTCTGGTCGTACCAAATTTACACTGGATGCTCGCAGTTAAATATCTAAAGAAAGCAACTTGTGTAGTAGTAAATTTGGTGCGACACAGCAAGCGGCCATGTAGTATCCTCTTATGTTCAAAACAATAGATATTAACGCCGAGATAAAGTAGGCTATGACAACATCACACTGATGAGGCCCATGCGTTCATTTAGCCGCAATCACAATCTTCTGCTCCATCAAACATCCCAACAGCATACAAATAGCCTACTCAGAGAAGAGTTTTCAGATCAATTTTGGCACGTGCTATGCGGCTGGCAGCGCACGCGCACGCGCACATCTGTTGCCGCTCTTTCATTATGTTGATATATCCTAATGACCCCGAGGTCAGTATACCGAGCTGTCTGCCGCCGCAACAACACTGGGAGATGTAAGCGGTATTCAGTGCCCTCCTTGTCAGTCTGCGCGAACAAAACTATTTTCTAGCGTCGAACTGAGGGATAATGAAATGTTACAAGACCTTCTTTCTCGATGCTGACTGGTAATCGTAGGTGGATCTGACTGTCGGAGATTTCAGACTCGGATTTTGAGACGCACAGTTAGGGACAGCGAAGAAGAGAGATGCCGAAACCACGAAAAGCAGGGAGTGTGGGCCCTTCTGCCAGCAGAGGAATGGCGAACGTTCTAGGGCTGTGCTGTTTATGGATTGCTGTGTTTACTTTGCCAGGTACGGTTGTCTGTCTCTGTCTCTGTCTCTGTCCCTGTCTCTCTCTCTCTCAGTCTCTCTCTCTCTCCGTGTGTGCGTAGATTACGACGCGCTGATGGCAAAAAACCAAAGACTGCATGGTTTTATTTACAGGATTGTACACAGCAAATAGCTACAGACAATTAAAGGGTAATCACTTCAGATCTGTCTTGCTTCTTCGAAGATGACAGGAAGCACTGATGTGTGTGTGTGTGTGTGTGTGTGTGTGTGTGTGTGCTCAATTATGATGCTTAACTTATTACTGACCTACCTGTGCTGTGGTGTCAGTGAGCGGTGGCACCACGATGGGACCTGAACACAAACTGTTCATGAAGCTGTTCAACAACTACAGCTCTGAGTCCAGACCTGTCACCAACGCCAGTCACCCTGTCACTGTCAAGTTCGCCATCTCCTTCAACCAGCTTCTCGATTTGGTAGGCACATTCCTTTTTCTTTTCTTTTTACATTTAGTCAAGTTTTGACTAAATGTTTTAACATAGAGGGGGGAATCGAGACGAGGGTCGTGGTGTATGTGTGTGTGTGTGTGTGTGTGTGTGTGTGTGTGTGTGTGTGTGTGTGTGTGTGTGTGTGTGTGTAGAGCGATTCAGACTAAACTACCGGACCGATCTTTATGAAATTTTACATGAGAGTTCCTGGGTATGATATCCCCGGACGTTTTTTTTTCATTTTTTCGATAAATACCTTTGATGACGTCATATCCGGCTTTTTTGTAAAAGTTGAGGCGGCACTGTCACACCCTAGCAATCTTCGACGAAGGCCGGGGTGTGGTATTGTATTTCAGCTTGGTGGCTTAAAAACTAATGAGTGAATTTGGTCATTAAAAATCGGAAACTTGTAATTAAAATTGTTTTTTTATTAAACGATCCAAAAACAATTTCATCTTATTCTTCGTCATTTTCTGATTCCAAAAACATATACATATGTTATATTTGGATTAAAAACAAGCTCTGAAAATTAAAAATATAAAAATTATGATCAAAATTAAATTTCCGAAATCGTTTTAAAAACTATTTCATCTTATTCCTTGTCGGTTCCTGATTCCAAAAACATATAGATATGATATGTTTGAATTAAAAACACGGGCTCAGAAAGTTAAAACGAAGAGAGGTACAGTAAAGCGTGCTATGAAGCACAGCGCAACCGCTACCGCGCCAAACAGGCTCGTCACTTTCACTGCCTTTTGCACTAGCGGCGGACTACGTTCAGTTTCATTCTGTGAGTTCCACAGCTTGACTAAATGTAGTAATTACGCCTTACGCGACTTGTTTAATTTGATTTGATTTGTAATCTAAACAACGAAGTGACTGTGGTAAGATGAACAAAGTTAAAAAAAAAAAAAAAAAAGGAATTCTGTACTCACCAATGCAAGAACGAGACAAGACGGTACGAATTTTCGCTTATGGAAGCTTCATCAGGAAAAAACAAGAACACAAAAGACAACAAAAAGCAGACGCAACACGGAACGAACAAGGTTTGAAAGACTTGTTCGTTCCGTGTTGCGTCTGCTTTTTGTTGTCTTTTGTGTTCTTGTTTTTCCTGATGAAGCTTCCATAAGCGAAAATTCGTACCGTCTTGTCTCGTTCTTGCATTGGTGAGTACAGTATTCCTTTGTTTTTTAACTTTGATTTGATTTGATTTGATTTTTGATTTTTTTGGGAGGGGTTGATGAAGAGTATGGGTGGGTCAGTGGCTGTGGGGTTCATTTGGGTTCCAAAGAGGGTGCGGGGGGCTGAAGGGACAGTGTTTGCGAAGTAATACTTGGGTCCTGACACTGATAAGGCACTGCAGCTCCCTCTTCGCCCCAAGTCTCTCGAACTGGTATTTCAATTTGGATGCCTGTGAAACTTGGATTTGGAAATAAACCAAAAAGGTTGTAGATCCGTTTGTCTCTTGTCTCGACAGAAAAAGTGTTCAAGAAGTCTCTGAAAACGGGCACTGTGAGCTATATTTTCAATGATCATTTAATGCAGCAAAACGATGAATATATGAGGTACATGTTAGACACCAACTTTAGTTACATCATGCATTTTGGGAAGATGTTTAAGTAATATTTCTGAACCTACTAGCCTACCCTTCTTGATGTTATGAGGACCGTAGCTTTTGTCACAGTGTTATGATTGCAAAACTCACTGTAGCTATTTATCCGCCGTGTCTGAGTAGTTTCACTTTCCTTCGAAAAAATGTCCATTTTAAGTTGCACTGAGCCGTCAATGCGATCTTCCGAAATGTTAGAAAGAGCTTGTGCAAAAGAAAAATGTGTGGTCTTGTTGTGTGAGGTTTCAAAGCATCACATGTAACAATAAGGTTTTGAAGATGACTTTTCTTCTTTTTTTCAGGACGAGAAAAATCAGATCTTGACGACGTCAGTATGGATTTATGAGGTGAGCAGAATTACCAAGACATAAATATACATGTTGCATCAGAGACGCAGACAAATAAAACGGTGTTTTTTTCTCTACAGAATACAGAATATTTTATTGCCCATAGTTGGGATTTCGTTTTTGCGGATTAGAAACATTCACTCCAGTCAAGCACACCCATCACGCCCATCTATAAAATAAATCAACGACGTCAGTGTAAATTATACATACACTAAAATTAAAAGCATAATAACTCCATAACCTCTCCTAGCGCCAGTAGCAAGCAAGCAAGCTCACGCGCGCACACACACACACACACACACACACACACTGACACACACACGCACGCACACACACAGACACACACACGCACACACACACACACACACACACACACACACACACACACACACACACACACACACACACACACACACACACACACATTCTAAAACTGATGAAGTAAGGCACACTCCTTCGCATGTCAACGATTTGGCTCACCATCTCAGAGGGTCACCATGGGGGGGGGGGGGGGTCTGTGCACGTGCACGTTGAGGCCAAAAGTGCCATGCACGGTGATCCACGGTGCACGTTACGAACAAGCTCCATGCACGGTGCACGCCGGACCTCTGTGCACGGTGCACGCTACGAGAATTTCCCCATTCCCATGCACGTTACGTCCAAAAAGCCCATTCCCGGTGCACGTGGTAAAGCATCGCCCCCCTCATCTCAGGTCTGTCCAGGATTTTACACCGTAACACTACTTGAACACACGCCAACATTCAACAGTCTGCCTGCTCTCTGTGCCGCTTTGAACTGTTTTATCTATTTAATTCAGTTCCTAAAAAGTCACCAGTGGTTTGTGAAATTAGTTCATAAATATAATCACAATCAATGTACACATAGAGCAGTCTTTCTTTCTTTCTTTATTTGGTGTTTAACGTCGGCGTTTTCAACCGTTCAAGGTTATATCGCGACGGATAGAGCAGTCAGGCTGTTACATTTTGGAACGTGTGTAAGAAGTGGAATTGGACACATATTAAACTGAATCAACGGTGCAATTATGCGATTATTGTTTTGTTTCGGTGAATTCATTTAGCTGATTGACACAGGTGTCGCTTACGAAATTAATTCAACCACAAAATTCACGTTCTGCATAGCAAGCAGCCATGCTGTTGATTTTTGACTTGGGCATGAAGTTGAAGAGTGCTCTTATCCCGTGTAAAAGCCTCAAGAGATCTGTGATGGCGAACGTGGTGGCGAGAAGGCATACATGTACCTTTGTCTTATTTTCTGCTGCGTTCCGTTTGCATCAGCTTGTTTCTATGCTCACAGGACTGGATTGACGAAAACCTGATGTGGAAACCCAAGCATTTCAACGGTCAGAGATCACTGATGATTCCAGCAAACTACATCTGGTTGCCTGACATCTTTATCTTCAACATGTATGAACACATTGTTCGTTTTTTGATGGGGACTGTGATGTTTGGCTATCGAAAAGAGGATGGGTAGGGACGGTGGGAGGTTGGTTGAAAATAGCAATTGATATTGTTTTTTGAATTATAACATATTCATCAACTAGGCCTTGAACATAACACATACGCATGTGCGTTTATACCAGAAATGTATCAGTAAAAAAGTTAATTTTCTTTTGTTGTGCAAACATGATTGATATGTCATTCCACTTGAATTAAATTAAAGTACAGTGTATTTGGACACATGCACACTGCAAGATTATAAAGATGTCTTTATTTCACCGGCGTGCATGCTACTCGCCCACACTTTCTATTCATTGCAAAGATATAGCCAGTTGTCATGTGCATAGTTTTAGTTTATAGTCATGCTGTGACGCTGTAGGCCTACTTTAAATGAGAATGTTAAAGCTGGTAGCCAAAAGTAAGAGAACTCTTGTACTACATACACGATTTCGTATACCACCACCGGCAGTGCAGCCTTTTGCAATGTTTGCTTTTCAGAGCCGGAGAGAGTATTGACGGCTTTGTCAACGTGACCGGCAGCAAGGTGGCCGTCCAACACACCGGTCACGTCAGGTGGATGGTGCCGCTCATCGTCAACAGCGCATGCGCAGTCGACGTGACCTACTTTCCCTACGACCAGCAGATCTGCGAGGTCAAATTTGGTTCGTGGATCTACGACCTTGCACAGCTCGACCTTCGCCTAACCTTGGAGCGTCCTGACCTTGAACAATACGTCATGAACAGCGAGTACGATCTGGTCAACGTGTCGTTGATCCGGGAAGTGCTTGACAGCTCCTGTTGCCCCGGAGACGGTCTTCACGCCATGGTCAACTTCAAGATTCACCTCAGTAGGAAATCGCTGTACTATGACTACATCGTCATTGCGCCCACCATCATGCTTTGCGTGCTGACCTTGGCCTCCTTTCTGCTTCCGTGTCACAAGGGGGAGAAGATCGCCATCGGCCTGACAGTGTTTCTCACGCTGTACGTGCTGCAGCTGCGTATCGCTGACAACGTGCCCGACACCAACTCTACACCCATTCTCAGTGAGTTGTCCTTACATTACACCCCACAAAGCCTACCTGTCACTTAAATTCATGTTTCTCACAATAACGTTGTGTAGTAGGACCATTGATTAATATGGACCATTTGTGTTTTTTCTGTATTTAATTTTTGCTGAATGTCTATCAATGCTAATTCACTCTAATTAGACCTAACGGTTAACCCAAGAGAGAAGGACTACTAAACACGAAATTAAACTTCTTCGCAAGAAAACAAGCTAGTTATCAGCATGAAACAAAAAGTGGTCCATATTAGGAGCCCTTTTAATAATATGAAAGGACACACTCGGGACGAGCCAAATGTGTCCCTACAATGCAGGTCATGACAGCTCAACGGTGATAGAAAAGGGACAAGAGAAGGTGTCCTCTCTAGGGGGTGTCCTCTCCTCGTCGAAGGGGCATCACATCGCTAGCACCACTGTATACATGGGCATACTTATGCAGTATGATTTAGTACTGCGGAAGTAACTTCACGCTGAAAGAAGACCATCATTTTGAGATCAGTTCAGTCAGTGTGACCGGTGTAACACGAGAAAATTACTCCCACGAAATGTTTGCTCCCGAGAAAAGATTTCGTTCGAAATCTGTATTCCCCTTCACGAAAAAGTTACTCCCCCGTAGCACGAGGAAATTACTCCCCACGACAGGTGTACTCCTGAGTAAAAATTTCGTACGAAATTGTTACTCCCTTTAACGAAATAAATACTTCCTCGTAGCTCGGGGAAATTACTCCCCACGACAGGTGTACTCCCGAGTACACATTTCGTACGAAAATGTTACTCCCCTAACACATTTTGCAAGACATTATTATTCCCCTTACAAAATATTATTCCCCTTGTTACGAAGAATTTCTTCCACTCATTTTGCAACAGACTTTTACGTCATACTAGCGCCAACAGAAATGTGTGTGTTCGGAGCAACTCCCGGTAAATTACTTGGCAGACCTTCATGAAACTTTACATACACATTGTTCAATGGGACATCCCCACAAATACATGATGATCCGGTTTTTCAAGAGTTCAGACGGCAATAACAATTGTTAATTTATTCCAAGAATAACATGAGGAGTTACTTATTCTGACAGTAAAATACTCGTGGAGTAAAACTTTCGTACAGGGAGTACTTTTTTCGTACGTCGAACAAAAGGAAAGTACTCCACGAGATTTTTATTGGGAGTAAAAATTTGGGGAGTAAACATTTCGTGGAGGGAGTAATTTTTTTTTCCTTGGGGAGTACTTTTCTCGTACGACAGGTGTACTCGGAGTAAAAATTTCGTACGAAATTTGTACTCCGGAGTCAATTTTTCGTGGAGTAAAATTTGAGTTTCGTGTTACACCGGGGTTAAATCGGGATATTGCCGTGTGCATGAAGTTATGAGTTCTCACATGTTTTCTGGCTTGTGCTGCAGTCGTGTTTCTGTTCATGGTGATGACGTTCAACTGCATCTCCCTCATCATGGCTACCATCGTCATGAACATCAAAAAACGTGGCGACGAGAAACAGTGCCCGGATGTCCCGACTTGGATGTTGTGGCTCTGTCACAATGTTCTCAGCAAGTAAGTGTGTGTGGGGGGGTGCCACGGTGTGTGTGTGTGTGTGTGTGTGTGTGTGTGTGTGTGTGTGTGTGTGTGTGCCACGGTGTGTGTGTGTGTGCCACGGTGTGTGTGTGTGTGTATGTGTGTGTGTGTGTGCCACGGTGTGTGTGCCACGTGTGTGTGTGCCACGTGTGTGTGTGCCACGTGTGTGTGCCACATGTGTGTCACGGTGTGTGTGCGTGCGTGCGTGTATTAGTGTGTGTGTGTGTGTGTGTGTGTGTGTGTGTATGTGTGTGTGTGTGTGTGTGTGTATTTATAAAATAATTGACTATGGATTTGGTAAAGCTGGTATACGGTTTTGTAATCGGTTAACTGACATTGTTTAGCCATGGACGAGCTCATGTGCAAAAAGACGTGAATGACACATATAACATGTAAAGCTTTTTGGTTGAGAGCTGGCCGGTACCGTATGATTAAATGTACTGGCATTACATTTAGTGTTGAGACAGGCAGCAAACTTTGCAGATTAAATACAATTTCTGCAAAGCCTACATGTATGATATAAACCCAGTGTTTCTTTTCACAGAATCGTGTGCACCAGATATCTTTGGAGAGATGACATTCCTCAGCCAAGCAACAACGAAGAGGATGCTGTGTATGGCCATGTCATGGGCCGCGATGCTAACGTCATCACTGATGACACAGCCACGTCAGAGTTTCTCACGCCGATGACGTCATCAGCTACTTCCCACCTGAGACAGAGGAGGGGACAGAAACCGAGAGCAACTGACGAGGGCGAAGGGGAGGCCAGTGAAGGGGAAGAGGACATGATTGTTTCCCCTGCGGAGAGAATGTTTCACATGAAGCGGCAGTGGTTCTTCGTGGCGGAGGTGGCGGACAAGTTCGCCTTCCTCATCTACCTCATCAGCATGGCCTTCACTATCTTCATGATCTTGTACGTCGTGCCTGTCCACATGCGCAACGACCCCGTCATGACCTAAGTCTTACTCCCAACAGATGGAATGTGTCTGCCTGTTCGGGTACGGCCAGAGAAAAACCTAAATAAGAATAGTGATTTCTCAAATGACGATGAACACACGAGCAAACCAATCAGACATAGTCGTTTATTTTTGGCTTTGTCTTGGACACAGCTCGGACTGAACTTGCGACGAACGTTGAAGAGTCATCTCATGGATTTCAAGCACGTTTTTCAGTCTGTACCCCAAGAGACCTGTCTCTTTCTTTGGGCTCAGAACGGAGCAGCCATGCGGCAAAAGTCTTTGTACAGAATACTTGCATCACCGTTTCCCGTCAGTAGTTTGGGAAACTTACTTTACTTCCACAGACACACCCTTCACAGACATCGTATAAGTGCTAGTGAGATATGAAAACTTTAAAGGATCTCCCAGCACCACAGGATGCTGATAACTCTTCCTTTGTTCGAACCTGTGTCTTATCCCAGCGCACGGCCAGCTGATACGCTTATCAAATTACTGTGACCCCAGCTTCAAGCATTAACACATACATTTGTCATCATATGCAAAAGAATTTTTCGTGAATGATTACCTAGTCTTGGATCAGCGAGTATCTAACCTTGACTGGAATAGCGTGCAAAACCCACTTTTATAAACCTGAAGTTTGATCTGAAACAACTTTTTCATATGAAACACACAAAAATGACTTTTGACAAGTTCTGTTATGAAGAGATGTTTTTTGTGCTGGCTGTAAGTGCTGTCCTTTATGTGTTAAAGGCACAGTAAGCCTCCCGTAAACCATCACAGAGCTCCCCGAGCGTCTACATACAGTACAAGCATACTTCCATTTGAACGCTCACCGAACGGGAACATCCTGGCTGCTTTCTGTCGAGCGTGAGAAATTTTCAAAGAATTTATTTTCGTGGACTTGGTCCTCTACAACAATGGCGCCTCGTTTTGGTGCTCTTATGAATATTCAATACCGGAAATCACGCCCTGACAATAAGCCTCCCGTAAACCATCACAGATACTGTCAGGCTTTTACACACAGTACAAACACCCTTCCATTTGAACGCTCACCAAACGGGAACATCCTAGGTGCCCTACGTAAAGAGCGAGCAATTTTTAAAGAATTAATTGTGCAGATTGTCTCGAACACTTTTTGGACCCATCCTGAACTCAGGTCAAAAATGAGTTACCTACTTCCCTTCGGGTCTCATTCTATCGATGTAAACTGGCGATAGCCGTGGATCGATGATTATCAGAATGTTTTTGGACCGTGGTGCGTTTTTGCGCTAGACCTAACTTTTAAAATCTAAATAATAAATTGACAGCTTGATACACAAACATTCTTTAATCATAAAAGAATTCAACAAAAAAAAGCCCGGAAGCAGGGTCACGCAAGGGTCGTAGCAGACGACGGTTTATGCATATTGCCGTTCCTCTCAACAGTCAAAAGCCATCGCTAGAGTTCTTGTGAACCACAGCCGTTTGTGGACTGGGTGGCCGAGTGGTAACGCACTTGCGCTCGGAAGCGAGAGGTTGCGAGTTCGACCCTGGGTCAGGGCGTTAGCAATTTTCTCCCCCCTTTCCTAACCTAGGTGGTGGGTTCAAGTGCTAGTCTTTCGGATGAGACGAAAAACCGAGGTCCCTTCGTGTACACTACATTGGGGGGTGCACGTTAAAGATCCCACGATTGACAAAAGGGTCTTTCCTGGCAAAATTGTATAGGCATAGATAAAAATGTCCACCAAAATACCCGTGTGACTTGGAATAATAGGCCGTGAAAAGTAGGATATGCGCCGAAATGGCTGCGATCTGCTGGCCGATGTGAATGCGTGATGTATTGTGTAAAAAAAAAAATTCCATCTCACACGGCATAAATAAATCCCTGCGCCTTGAATATGTGCGCAATATAAATTGCATAAAATAACAATTAAAAAAAAAATCCCTGCGCTTAGAACTGTACCCACGGAATACCCGCGATATAAGCCTCATATTGATTGATTGATGGTTTCGTGCATAAAAACGTGCTATTGTAGATAAGCTCACATCGAGTCGCATTCAAATGACTAACTGACGACTACATTGTGAAAAAGGGACACTGGATCACACGGGTTCACGATGGCTCAGGGGTAAGATAAACCACGCAAAAATAAATTCTTTTAAAATTGTTCGCTCTTTACGGAGGGCACCTAGGATGTTCTCAATCGGTGAGTGTTTAAATGAAAGGGTGTTTGTACTGTGTGTAAAAGCCTGACCGTATCTGTGATGGTTTACGGGAGGCTTACTGTGCCTTTAAACGCATTTTATAAAAGAGTGTTTATGCCGTAGGAAGACATAGTTTTGAGACATTCACATGCGAAGATTTAGGACATCCACGAACTCCCTCCAAGAGAGTAAAGCTGTGAAGTTGTTCTTTTATGTTGTTAAAAGGTGTGAACAATTATGCTAAGAGGAAGTGATTCAATTTGCGTTAAGACTTTTGGCATGGGATCATGATGGAGTAAATGTGGACGTTTGTAGTTATTTTGGCACAAACATGTTTTGATTTGTTTTGGTGGTGTTTTGTTGTTTTCTGTATGCGTCCATCTCCTTGTTTTCTAAATAACACCTGAGATAGATTTTTGTTTGTACACGTGAATACTTAAAATCTAGGTATGGCTGCATAATTATTGTCTTCCAAGCCT
Organism: Littorina saxatilis; assembly: GCF_037325665.1. Taxonomy (NCBI): domain Eukaryota; kingdom Metazoa; phylum Mollusca; class Gastropoda; order Littorinimorpha; family Littorinidae; genus Littorina; species Littorina saxatilis. Next base: position 91,680,349 of record NC_090245.1, read on the forward strand.
AAGGCAAATAAAGGCATTTAAGTTCATATATTTGATTAACTGCATTCGAGCGCTGAGTACGTGATTGGATGAAGGGTAAATGATGGGCAAGGGTGTGTTGTCGAAAACAAACAAACAAAGAAAAAATAAAAGTAAATTAAGCTAAAATCTGGAGACAGACTCCAAGTTCTCACAACATGCTGCATCAGGTGACCTTGTTTATCCTTAGCGGATTATGACTTTATTCAGTTATTCTGCAGAAAAGACAAATGCTGGAGAAAAACCGTTCTTTTCTGCAGCATTTCTGCATAATGTCATCTTTCGCCGAAGCAGCGTTTTTTTCTGCAGCAAAACATTTTACTGCAGTAAAATTGAAATCAAGAATGCTGCAGTAAAACGGTGCTGTTGTTTATGCAGAAAACCTGTTTACATTTTTTCTGCAGCATTTTGTACTGGCTTTTGGCGGATTATGACATTATTCAGTTATTCTGGAGAAAAACCGAAATGCTGGAGAAAAACAGTCTTTTCTGCAGCATTTCTGCATAATGTCATCTTTCGCCAAAGCAACGTTTTTTTACTGCAGTAAAACAGTTTTTCTGAAGCATAATGTTTACTTGGTTTTCTGCAGCATTATTGCGATTAACTTTTTCTTCACAATAGTCTGTGACAGTTTTTCTGGGGAAAAACGAACGACCTTGTAAAGTAGCGTTTGTATTCGTCGCCCCCTGGGATAGTATAATAGTTTGTAACTATTGGTAATTCTGGATAAGTCCATCTCTCGACAGAGGGGGGCTCGCGTGCTCTAACATTATAATGAGCCAGTACAAAATGCTGCAGAAAAAGTGTAAACAGGTTTTCTGCAGTAAAACAACAGCACCGTTTTACTGCAGCATTCTTGATTTCAATTTTACTGCAGTAAAATGTTTTGCTCCAGAAAAACCCGTTGCTTCGGCAAAAGATGACATTATGCAGAAATGCTGCAGAAAAGACAGTTTTTCTCCAGCATTTCTGTTTTTCTGCAGAATAACTGAATAATGCCAAAATGCTGAAGAAAAAGTGTAAACAGCATTCTTGATTTCAATTTTACTGCAGTAAAACTGTTTTACTGCAGAAAAAATGTTGCTCTCGCGAAACATGACATTATGCAGAAATGCTGCAGAAACAAACAGTTTTTCTCCAGCATTTCTGTTTTTCTGCAGAATAACTGAATAAAGTCATAATCCGCTAAGGATAGTTGTTGGTCTCTGTGAAGTCATTAGGATCACAGACTCTCTCTTCCTCGACACATATAATTGACAATTGCGGTTTAGAAACAATCATTCCAGCCAAGCACACCCAACATACGCAGCTATAAAACAAATCAAAGACATCAATTAAAACTGATAAATACACTAAAATTAAGCAGGGCCGGACTACCGGGGGGGTTATGGGGGTTGCGCAACCCCCCCCCCCCCCCTAGCCTGAACATGTACCTTACTTATTTAAAACATTTTTTATTATTGCTTATTTTATGCCGTTTCATGCAAGGAGCGACCATTTTCTTTTCAGAATATGACCTACCCATCAGCTTCAGGGGGCTTCGCCCCCTGACCCCGCCCATGAGCGGACGAGGGGGGGGGGGGGGAGGGTTCTAGGGTTTCCGGACCCACCTTATAAATATAAAAATATAAAAATATAAAAATATTGAATGAGGTATGCATTTCTTTATTTTACATTGAGTTTCAATTTTGGGGGTTATAATCAGTGACAAAATCTGCTGCCTGAAACTGGTAATGATCATCCTCAGAATGCACCAGATTGCACCATTTTGCATCCTTTTTTTCAAAATTTTCCGGGGGGGGCATGCCCCCGGACCCCCCTAGCAAGCTAGGCGCTTCGCGCCGTCGGCTCGGCGCTTTGCGCCTTCACACCCATATCTTCAAAATATACTTTTGGAAACCCCCCACCCCCCCCCCCCCCCCCCATAAAATGAACTGATTCGCCCCTGCCGCCAGGGGTGATATCCCCCTGGACCACCTCTAGCAACCCCCCCCCCCCCCCCCTCCTCTTAGCCTAGTCCGGCCCTGTTAAGAACATAATCACTATATAACCTCTCCTAGCGTCAGTTGCAAACACACATAAGACATTTGAGTCCAGACATAAGACATAGATAATGTATTGTCCATACAATTAAGCAATGAAGAGATCGAAGTTCCAAAACTGAGAAGCGTCTTCCATTTGTACGCCTCGACTGCGGGACGTTTTGTGTAAAATACATGTAAGTAAAGTATGTAGCATAAACAGAATACTACATGGCTTGCTGTGTTGTACCAGATTTACACTGGATGCTTTTTTTTTTAAATATTGAAAAGCTCGCTTTTGCTCGCAGCTCAATATTTAAAAAAGCAACTCGTAAATCTGGTACGACACAGCAAGCCATGTAGTATTTTCTTATGTTCAAAACAATAGATATTAACGCCGAGATAAAGTATAACCACATCACATGAGGCCCGTTCATTTAGCCGCAATCACAATCTTCTGCTCCATCAAACATCCCAACAGCACACAAGTAGCCTACCCAGAGAAGAGTTTTCAGATCGATTTTGGCACGTGCTGTGCGGCTGGCAGCGCACGCGCACAGCTGTTGCCGCTCTTTCATTATGTTGATACTGATATATATCCCAATGACCCAATATATCCCAGTGTACCGAGCCGTCTGCCGCCGCAACAACACTGGGAGGTGGTAGCAGAGTATTCAGTGCCCTCCTTGTTTGCGTCAACAATACTATGTTCTAGCGTCGAATTGAGAGATAATGGAATGATTACCAGACCTTTCTCGATGATGACTGGTAATCGTAGGTGGATCTGACTGTCGGAGGTTTCAGACTCGGATTTTGAGACGCACAGAGTTAGGGACAGCGAAGAAGAGAGATGCCGAAGCCACAACAAGCAGAGAGTGTGGGTGCTGCCAGCTTGGGAATGGCGAACGTTCTAGGGCTGTGCTGTTTATGGATTGCTGTGTTTACTTTGCCAGGTACGGTTGTCTGTCTCTGTCAGTCTGTCTGGCCCTCTCTCTCTCTCTCTCTCTCTCTCTCTCTCTCTCTCTCTCTCTCTCTCTCTCTCTCTCTCTCTCTCTCTCTCTCTCTCTCTCTCTCTCTGTATACCAATGCTTATTCTGTTACCCTCGTAAAATAAAGCCGAATTGTCATTGTCTCCGTGTGTGTGCGTGTGTGTGTGAGAGAGTAGTTTACGACGCGCTGATGACAAAAAGCCAAAGACTGGTTTTATTTACAGGTCAAGTGTACACAGCAAATAGCTACAGGCAATTAAGAACACAAATGATAATAATTAAAGCTAAGCCTGGACGTTTACTCATTGGCAAACAAAGCACTCACCAGGACCTCGATCTATCTATCTCTTTGTGTCCTCATTATATTATTTTTATGTTTAAAGTGAACGAACAGGATCAACAACGAACACATTATAATGAAGACTAATCACTTGAGATCTGTGTTGCTTCTTCGAGAATAACAGGAAACACGTGTGTTTATGTGTGTGTGTGTGGTCAGTTATGATGCTTATTACTGACCTACCTGTGCTGTGGTGTCAGTGAGCGGTGGCACCACGATGGGACCTGAACACAAACTGTTCATGAAGCTGTTCAACAACTACAGCTCTGAGTCCAGACCTGTCACCAACGCCAGTCACCCTGTCACTGTCAAGTTCGCCATCTCCTTCAACCAGCTTCTCGATTTGGTAGGCACATTCCTGTTTTTCTCTTCTTTTTTTTTTTCTTCTTTTTTTTTTTTTTTTTTTTTTGGGGGGGGGGGGGGGGGTTGAAAGCGGGGTTGATGAAGAGTATGAGTTGGTCGGTGGCTGTGGGGTTTATTTAGGGTATAAGGAGGAGGCGGGGGCCTGAAGGGAGAATGTTAACGAAGTAATAAGGCTACCCACTTGGGTCCTGACACCGAAAAGGCATTGCGGTTCCCTCTTCGCCCTTATCTCTCGAACTGGTATTTCAATTTGGTAGCCTGTGAAACTTGGATTTTGAAATAAACCACACAGATTGTAAGTCTGTTTGTCTATTGTCTGACTAGTTACACTTTTCTTCTAAAAAAAAATCCATTTTAAGTTGCAGCCGTCAATGCGATCTTCCGAAACGTTGGAAAGAGCTTACAAGTGCAAAAGAATAATGCGTGGTCTTGTGTGAGGTATCAAAGCACCACATGAAACAATACGGTTTTGAAGATGACTCTTCTTTTTTCCAGGACGAGAAAAATCAGATCTTGACGACGTCAGTATGGATTTATGAGGTGAGCAAAATAACTGAGACAAAAATACATGTCTGAATTCAAGTCGCAGAGAAATAAGATAATTTCTTTTCTTCTAAAATGAAGTCAACCTTGATTGAAGGACCAACAAACAAACTGGCATTGAAAGGAAACGTGGGGCATCAATCGGACTGCATGAATGAGGTCTAAGCTATGAACAACTTCATTGGCGTCAGTTAAAGGCACATTCTTTCCCATGTAAACGATTTGGTTCACCATGTCAGGTCTGTTCAGGATTTTAGACGAGTTTAAGGCCGTAGCACTACTTGAACACACACCAACATTCAACAGTCTGGCTGCTGTGTGTTCCGCTTAGTAGCGTTTTGCTGATATAATTTCTTAAAAAGACACCAGTGGCTTTTATGACTTGACATAAGTTCATAAAAATAATCACAATGTACACAGAAAGCAGTCAGACTGAAATTGTGGAATGGTTCCAAAAAGTGGAAGTGGCATTTGACACATAATTAAACCGGCACGGTTGGCCTAGTGGTAAGGCGTCCGCCCCGTGATCGGGAGGTCGTGGGTTCGAACCCCGGCCGGGTCATACCTAAGACTTTAAAATTGGCAATCTAGTGGCTGCTCCACCTGGCGTCTGGCATTATGGGGTTAGTGCTAGGACTGGTTGGTCCGGTGTCAGAATAATGTGACTGGGCGAGACATGAAGCCTGTGCTGCGACTTCTGTCTTGTGTGTGGCGCACGTTATATGTCAAAGCAGCACCGCCCTGATATGGCCCTTGGTGGTCGGCTGGGCATTAAACAAACAAACAAACAAACAAACAAAAGACACATAATTATCAAAATCAAGCGCGTGGCTGCATTTTATTAAGAGTGGGACTATTGTTTGGTTTCGCTGAATTCATTTAGCCTGAGATTGACATAGGCCAGTGTCCCTTACAAAATCAATTAAGGCCAACAACAACAAAAAGTCTGTTTACGGTAACATAGGCAAAAAAAATAGGGTCGGTAGGTCGGGATTTTTTTTTCTCCAAAAAACCATATTTTTAAGTTATTTTGCCAAAAAACAAGAATTTTTTTTTTTCCCAAATGGCAAAAAAAAGTAGGGTCGCGCGAAAAAATAGGGTCGGTCGGGATAACGTAAACAGACTATTTTTTGTTGTTGGCCTAAACAACAAAATTCCCGCTCTGCATGGGAAGCACTTTAATGATAGCAGTTGATCTTTAGCTTGGGTTTGAAGTTGAAGGGTGCTCTTATCCCGTGTAAAAGCCTCAAGAGATCTGTGATGGCGAACGTGGTGGCGAGAAGGCATACATGTACCTTTGTCTTATTTTCTCCTGCGTTCCGTTTGCATCAGCTTGTTTCTATGCTCACAGGACTGGATAGACGAAAACCTGATGTGGAAACCCAAGCATTTCAACGGTCAGAGATCACTGATGATTCCATCAAACTACATCTGGTTGCCTGACATCTTTATCTTCAACATGTATGAACACATTGTTCGATTTTGGATGGGGACTGTGGTGTTTGACGTATCGAAAAGAGGGCGGGTAGGGACTGTGGGAGGTTGGTTGAAAATACAGTAGATACTGAATAATAACATATTTATCAACAAGGCCTCGTGATTCCACTTGAATTAAAATAAAGTACCGGGTATCAGGACACCTGCACATTACGAGAAAACAGTCTTTTTTTTACATCGGCGTGCATGCTACTCATTGCAAATATATAGCCAGTTGTCACGTGGATAGTTTTAGTTCAGTGAAGGGAAATGTTGAAGCTGGTAGCCAAAAGTAAGAGAACTCTTGTACTACCCACACGATTTCGTATACTACCACTGTCAGTGCAGCCTTTTGCAATGTTTGCTTTTCAGAGCCGGAGAGAGTATTGACGGCTTTGTCAACGTGACCGGCAGCAAGGTGGCCGTCCAACACACCGGTCACGTCAGGTGGATGGTGCCGCTCATCGTCAACAGCGCATGCGCAGTCGACGTGACCTACTTTCCCTACGACCAGCAGATCTGCGAGGTCAAATTTGGTTCGTGGGTCTACGACCTTGCACAGCTCGACCTTCGCCTGACCTTGGAACGTCCTGACCTTGAACAATACGTCATGAACAGCGAGTACGATCTAGTCAACGTGTCGTTGATCCGGGAAGTGCTTGACAGCTCCTGTTGCCCCGGAGACGGCCTTCACCCCATGGTCAACTTCAAGATTCACCTCAGTAGAAAATCGCTGTACTATGACTACATCGTCATCGCGCCAACCATCATGCTTTGCGTGCTGACCTTGGCCTCCTTTCTGCTTCCGTGTCACAAGGGGGAGAAGATCGCCATCGGCCTGACGGTGTTTCTCACGCTGTACGTTCTGCAGCTGCGTATCGCTGACAACGTCCCCGACACCGAGTCTACACCCATTCTCAGTGAGTTGTCCTTTCACTACACCTCGCGGAGCCTACTTGTCACTTAAATGCCTTAATTCATGTTCCCCACAATAACGTTGTGCAGTAACTGCGATAAAAGGACACATTCGAGACGAGCCAAATGTTCCCACATTGCAGGTCATGAGAGGTATATTTCGCTCAAGGTGATAGAAAAAGTGACAAGAGTGCCGTGTCTCTGGTTGTGTTGTTGCCTTGTCATCTTCATGTAATTTATGTGTAAGTCTATATGAGTATGCTTGAGTTGTTGATGCGAAAGAGTGTGTATGAGTGCGCCTTGAGCATGGTGAGATATGTGCGCGTTATATGTTCTCGTATTATTATTACTATTATTAAGAGAAGGTGTCCTCTCTTGGGGGTGTTCTCTGAACCTCAAACGTTCTGGGTTAGATCGGGATATTACCGTGTGCTTGAAATTATGAGTTCTCACATGTTTTCTGGCTTGTGCTGCAGGTGTGTTTCTGTTCATGGTGATGACGTTCAACTGCATCTCCCTCATCATGGCTACCATCGTCATGAACATCAAAAAACGTGGCGACGAGAAACAGTGCCCGGATGTCCCGACTTGGATGCTGTGGCTCTGTCACAATGTTCTCAGCAAGTAAGAACCTTTTGGGTTGTCTCAAGTGTGTGTGTGTGTGTGTGTGTGTGTGTGTGCGTGCGTGCGTGCGTGCGTGCGTGCGCGTGTGTGTGTGTGTGCGTGTGTGTGCGCGCGTGCGTGCGTGTGTGTGTGTGTGTGCTTGAGTGTGCGTGCATGCGTGCGTGCGTGCGTGTGTCCATTATACAATAATTGACTATGTATTTGCTATTGCTTGTATACGGTTTTGTTATCGGTTAAACATAGGTAAGCCATGGAGGAGGTTGTGTGCAGTAAGGCATGAATGGCACATATAACATGTAAAGCTTTTTGGTTGAGAGCTGGCCGGTACGCATGATTAAATGTACTGGCATTACATTTAGTGTTGAGACAGGCAGCAAACTATGATATAAACCCAGTGTTTTGTTTCACAGAATCGTGTGCACCAGATATCTTTGGAGAGATGACATTCCTCAGCCAAGCAACAACAAAGAGGATGCCGTGTATGGCCATGTCATGGGCCGCGATGCTAACGTCATCACTGATGACACAGCCACGTCAGAGTTTCTCACGCCGATGACGTCATCAGCTACTTCCCACCTGAGACAGAGGAGGGGACAGAAACCGAGAGCAACTGACGAGGGCGAAGGGGAGGCCAGTGAAGGGGAAGAGGACATGATTGTTTCCCCTGCGGAGAGAATGTTTCACATGAAGCGGCAGTGGTTCTTCGTGGCGGAGGTGGCGGACAAGTTCGCCTTCCTCATCTACCTCATCAGCATGGCCTTCACTATCTTCATGATCTTGTACGTCGTGCCTGTCCACATGCGCAACGACCCCGTCATGACCTAAGTCTTACTCCCTACAGATGGAATGTGACTGCCTTTTCAGTCACCGAAAAAAAAATAAGTGAGAATAGTGATTTCTCAAATGACGACGAGCACACGAGCAAACCAATCAGACATTAATTGTCGTTTATTTTTCGCTTTGTCTTGGTCACTAGTTCTGTTATGATGAGAGGTTTTTCGTGCTGGCTGTAAGTACTGTCCTTTAATTATGAGTTAAACGCATTTTATAATATATTATTTATGCCGTAGGAAGACATAGTTTTGAGAGGAAGTGGTTCACTGTGACTTTTGGAATGGGATGATAGAATGAATGTGGACGTTTGTAGTTCTTTTGGCACAAACATGATGTGGGTGTTTTTCTGGTGGAGTTTTGTTGTTTTCTGTATGCGTCCATCTCATTGATCTCTAAATAAGATCTGAGATGGATTTTTATTTGTACACGTGCATACTTAAGATCTAGATACGGCTTCATTGTCTTCCAACCCTAAGACAAATAAAGGCATTTCAATTCACATATATCTGATTAAATGCCTTCGAGCGCTGAGTACGTGATTGGATGAAGGGCAAATGATGGGCAAGGCTGCGTTGTCGAAAACAAACACTGAAACAAACGGGGAAAAAATGAAACTGCTAAACTAAACTAAAATCAGGAGACAGACTCCAAGTTCTCACAACATGCTGCATCAGGTGACGTTGTTGGTCTCTGTGAAGTCATTAGGCTCACAGACTCTCACTTCCTGTACACATACAATTCTTTCTTTATTTGGTGTTTAGCGTCGTTTTCAACCATTCAAGGTTATATCGCGACGGCACATACAATTAATAATTGCTGTTTAGAAACATTCATTTCAGCCTAGCACCCCCAACATACGCAGCTATAAAACGAATCAACGACATCAATTTGATAGATGCACTTACATTAACTATATAATCACTATATAACCTCTCCTAGCGTCAGTCGCAAACACACATAACACATAAGAGACAAGACATAAGACATAAGATAACTTATTGTCCATACAATTACGCAATGGATGGAAACGTGTGGTTTATCTGCTCTTAATACAACCAAACAACATATGACAACTCTAAACAAACAAAAAAAGCATAAAAACAGACGACTCGGAAGTAAGAACACCCCGGAAACACTCCAGACATGCACGTATGCCCATCCATACAACCCCCCCCCCCCCAACACACACACACACACAGCCACACAACCCCACACATACACATACACACACACACGTCAACAAAATGGTGATATCATTTAAAGATTCGTATATTCGTAGCGTTCATTAATTAATTCATATTGTTTACATGTGCCAATAATGTTATAAAACTGTACCTAAGGGGATATAATAACGATTGGCTGTAGCTTTCGAACACAGAAAAAAATATATCAGTATTGCAAAGTGGTGTTGATAGTGTCGAATGTAAACAGAACAGTCTCAAACGCCATCTTTGCCGTTTACGAAACGTCACGAAGTGACGTCAACGGTCTGAAAATAGCCCAAGTCCTGGAGAAGTGTTGCTAAACAATGCAATAAAGAATTAATTAATTCTCGTAATTGGTAAGGACTTCAAACCTAAAACTTTGCAGGAAGCTTAATTTATACATCCCCGCAACGATGGGAAAAGCCCTGGAAGTAATTAAACTAATTAAATAGGACTATGTCAGCCTTTAAGAAACATTATGTAAAACAAATTTCTGAGAAAAAAATATCATGGTAATCAACTGTCACTAGTGTCCTTGGGAAAATTATCACTCACTCAGTCATTATACACAACTCACTGTCAGGAACTAATACTGAAGTTATATTCTTTATATATATATATATGAGAATTAGAAGTACACTAGAGTACACAAGAGGAAGGAAGGAATCGTCCTCGGTGTTTCAGTGGAGATAGTTTGCCTATAGTGACTGAGAAAGGGCGGGAAACAGCTGACAATAGTAAGACTCTCTGCTTAATACGAACTTCGTTACTTCGACGGTGCTGGACTACACGGATGGACAGTTGATTATACATGTAATAACACAACAAGGGTCCCACAATTTCCACTTCGACTTTACTTTACTTCATGAAGTATAAGGGAGAAAACACACACACACACACACACACACACACCGTGCACACTGACACTGCACACACACACACACACACCGTGGCACACACTGACACACACACACACACACACACACACACAAGTGGCACACACACTACACACACCGTCACACACTGGGACCCATACTTAAAACAGGATACCGACAAAATCGAGACTGAAGATTCAACACAAAGCAGCGAGATTCATCTGCAAAGATTACAAATCCAGATAACCCGGTTGCGTCACAGAGATCAGTGCTGCAGAGACTGAACTTGCAATCACTGACTTGCAGACCGGCGTAGGCAACTTCGCCTGACGATGCTGTACAAGATAGCTGGAGGGTTAATACCAGCCATACCCCCAGAAAGTGTTCTCACCCCCGCCTGCAGACAAAAACAAGCGGAAAATCAGACCAACAAAGTTCCACGGGTGTACATCAGATAATCCAGTTGAAAAACAAGCCGATAACAACTCGAGGCCCTTCACTGAATTCCAGACAGTAGATCAGAACTGCCGTACAGGAACTCATTTTTTGTTAGGACGCCAGCCGAGTGGAACCACCTGAATCAGAAAGACCCTGTGGCGCCCGAGGCTCAGCAACTGCCAGCGCATTCACATCTGGTGTTGGCAGGCCTCCACCACCAAAGTAGCACCACTCGATTTTTATCCCCGAGTACGCAGTAGGAGGGTCCAGCAGACTTTAATTGTGTGTCTGTGTATCTGTCTGTCTGTCTGTCTCGACTTAACAGCTTAGTGCTGGGAAACTACTGGGCGCAGTTCGTTCAAAAGTTGATACACTAACTTGATAATAGGTCCGATTGATCGTATTAAAACTTCATAATGTTACCTGGGACATAAATGCGAAATATTCCACAAAAACGACTCTTAACGGGGGGAGGTTTGGCGGTGGGAGTACAACTGCCGTGCAGCTAATGGAACAGCCAGCTAGCTGGTGCGAATCACGTCCGCCTATGCCTAGGCTATGGCCAAAGTGATCCGGGTTCGATTCCCGGCATGGGCGGTCTAATATATATATATATTTTTTTTAATTCTTGTTTACTATTGTTTATTATGAACGTTTTAATGTTTTATTTCACTCTAATAAATTTTTTAATTGTGTAAAATAAATAAAAAAAAATTTTTTAAATTCTTGTTTACTATTGTTTATTATGAACGTTTTAATGTTTTATTTTACTCTAATAATGTTTTTAATTGTGTAAAATAATTTTTTTTTTTTTTTTTTTAAATCCACGTGCACAAGACGAAAGCACGTCCGCCTATGGCCAAAGTGATCCGGGTTCGATTCCCGGCATGGATGGTCTATTTTTTCTTTTTTTTTAAATTCTTGTTTACTATTGTTTATTATGAACTTTTTAATGTTTTATTTTACTCTAATAATTTTTTTAATTGTGTAAAAGAAATATTTTTTTTTTGACAAAAACTTTCATACTGGGGGAGCGAGCCAGTCTGAAGAGTACTCGGGTCCAGCGCCAGCGTTTTTTTTTTTTATCCATCACCAACCTGGAAGGGCATGTATTGCAAGACTTTTAAACATTTTAACACCTTTTATGCTGCGCAGCCGCTCTCTCACCCGTTGCGACGATAGCCACTACTGGTTCCTGACACACACACACACACACACTGGCACACACACACACACTGACTCGCCGCTCTCACACAGACACACGCAAACACACACTAAGTCGCACACTAAAACAAACAGCCGGGCAGACAGAAAGATAGACAGACAGATACACACCAGGGCCGGACTAGGCGAAGAGGAGGGGGGGGGTTGCCAGTGGTGGCCCAGGGGGATGTCCCCCCTGGCGGCAGGGGCGGATCAGTTCATTTTATGACTTGTTTTTTTCAGAAGTATATTGTGAAGATATGGGTGTGAAGGCGTGAAGCGCCGAGCCGACGGCGCGAAGCGCCTAGCTTGCTAGGGGGGTCCGGGGGCATGCCCCCCCGGAAAATTTTGAAAAAAAGGATGCAAAATGGTGCAATCTGGTGCATTCTGAGGATGATCATTACCAGTTTCAGGCAGCAGATTTTGTCACTGATTAATACCCCAAAAATTGAAACTCAATGTAAAATAAAGAAATGCATACCTCATTCAATATTTTTATTTTTTGGCTGGGGGGGGGGGGGGTCCGGAAACCCTAGAACCCACCCCACCCCCCCTCGTTGTGGGGGTCAGGGGGCGAAGCCCCCTGAAGCTGACGGGTAGGTCATATTCTGAGATAGGAAAATGGTCGCTCCTTGCATGAAACGGCATAAAATAAGCAATAATAATAAAAAAATTAAATAAGTAAGGTACATGTTTAGGCTAGGGGGGGGGGGGGGGGTTGCGCAACCCCCATAACCCCCCCGGTAGTCCGGCCCTGCACACACACACGCACACGGCGGCACATGACTGACTGACACACTCACACACACCCGTCACGCCGGGTCACGCACATACAGACACACACACACACACACACACGCAACAACGTCTGATCCCATGAAGCCGGTGTCTAATCCCATGAAGTGTTCAATATTTCCCCTTTTCTGGTGAAGGACAATTTAGCCTCAGTGTAGGCACGTTTTGTCCGCTCACCGGATCAGCCGCATCGTTTCGAGCAGACGATTCCCTGCAGTCCCGTTATTTCTCGTTGTGAGTCACATGATCTCCATTTCGCCAAGCATGGCGGCTGAGAGCAAGAACGAAACGGAAAACAAAACAAACTTCCGGCGATCTTGACGGTGTTGGGGCATGTGGCGAACGAATCAAAGTTGGGATGGTGATGTTGTCAGATAGCAAACGGCCCAAGCGATGAAAAGAGTTGCAGCTCTTGGAATTGACTCCAGAAACGATGCTGATCGGGCAAAACGTGCCTACAGGTAGTGCTAAATTTTCCTACACCAGAAAAGGGGGAAGGGAAATATTGAACACTTATGGGATCAGACTTCAAAAATAATAAGTTATGTCAGTTCACTTCAAAGCAATTTCGCGTCGGGATTCGTTTATTTGGTTTTGTTCTTTGGCTGTGGCCAGAAGCCATACAGTGACAGTACCGAGTGATACTGATTGATACACATGAAAACAAAAACCAGGATGGCAGGAAAATGAAAGTAAAGGAGCTGTTGTCAGAAACACGTCTTGTGCAGGTTTATCAGTATTGTCAAAAGAAGAGTTAGTAGACTGTTGGTTCAAAACCGGATTTAATAGAGTGCTAACTGGTTGTTATGACTCATGTACAGGGATATGTTGCTACAAATTTATACCTATAGCAGTATAGGACAAATCTCCTAGCTCTTCAGCATCAATAGGACATTTGACCGCTTTCAGGAATTTCAATTGGACGTCAGAACTTTTTTCATTTTCAAGAATGACGCTCGCCGTGTTCCACACTGTTTTTGACTCGAATGTAGCACAGGATGCCGTTGAATAGCCAAACGTGTTCAGCTTTTGTTGACATTTGGCAGGCTTTATTTTTATTTTTCGGTGGCATAACTCAGTGCGCTTCGTCAAAATGTATCGAACTGAAAGCAATAGCAGACGCAAGACTTAGTCAGTTGGAGTTGTCTCCCATACTCCTAACTTTACTGTGCTGCAGACGGGTGTCACCCAAACGCAAGATCCGCACTGCATAACTTCAGTGCACCTGTACGCGAGAGTTCGCGCTGTCCAAAGGAATTGAGTTATTATCGGACAATGCCAGCGCTCAGTTGAAAACGATAGGACATCTGACCGCCATGCGGCTAAGTGAATCGGACATTTGAGCCTCTTAATTGGTCTATGTCCGATGTCCGACGCCTAACGACATCCCTGATGTATATGATACTATATATATCATTATATGTTGTGGTTGGAGAACCAAGAAATACTTGCACGTACAGTTACACTCAGAGCCCCCACGCTCGTGAACCAGTGTAGTTGTCTTAAGTTTTCCTGGACTAGCTTTCTCATTGGGTCACTGCGCACAACTTTGCATTGTCTGTTCAGCCTCCATTATTGATATCTCACTTTATCGGCAGACATGATCAAAGGAACACTTTACTTGACTACACATAAGACATGCTGAGCATGTGTTGAAGTTAAACACTGCGCTATGTAGACCCTATCGGTATTCCAAGCTCTCGCAAATTTCAAAGCATAGTAAAGCATGTGTACAGCTATCTCGTGCGAGCTACGAAAGCCGAGGTTCGGTGTTCTTGCGACGTTTAAAGCATAACAAAGATATATATATGTACCTCGCGAGAGCTGCTCAAAATCAAATTCCAAAAAGGTCTAATGTTAATTCCATTTAAATTTAGATAAATTGTTTGCATTAGTAAGTTTGTTTTTAAACTGTCCCAAATTTGTTTTATGTTTGATGATGTAGCAAAGTTTCACAAAATCTACGAGGAGATCAGGAAATGAACTTGACACTTTTCCTGGTACCAGGGGCAATATATATTATATATATTATAGGTTCCATGCAGTAAGAAATGCCTCGCCCCATTTTTTTTTTAAGTGTGTTTGTTTTTGTCGAGGTTTTCAGCTGTTGCAGTGCAGGTTTCACCACTCCTAGTCCTAAAACACACAGATAAACACGCCTTGCTCCATGTCCAAAACATAATTTTGATATACCTGTTTTCATGTCATTAACTTTTTGATATATATATATTAAACATGTCGTGGTGTCAATTTGTCATTGTCTTTTAAAAAAAAATCTAAAACCTGTCATTGATGTTTGACAGAGGGGCAGTTGAATCCATTCGGTGCCTGGAGGAGATCTACAAGCAGAAGAAGAGTCTGAGGGATGTCTTCAACCAGGAAGCAGTTGGTCTCAGAAACAGGTTGGTAACAAACACAGACAAAGATGGACTGACTTTTGTGCTTCAAGTGAGTAAGAGAAGGAACTGTTCCAGGGGCTCACATCCACGAGAGGTGGCATAGGACAAATGTCTTGGACAATGCAAAAGTGATAGGACATTTGTCCTGAACAAAAATAAATCAATAGGACATTTGTTTTTTGCAACAAAACGTAAATTAAAACGTTAAAAAACGCGAATGGGGGCAACTGTCAACCGGCTTGGAGCATTGAGAGTTGCGACCCTTGGAAGCTCTTCTCTATAAAAAGCACATACAGTCTCCCCAAGTTTCGTCTGCTTGGAGTGACACATCGCTTCGCAAAACATCGATGAAATAGCAAAATCAAACTACTGTAAATTGGAAAGTACTGACAATGTCCGGATCAAATGACAATGACAACTTTGTGACAAAAACAATAGGACATATGTCCTCTTGCATGAAACATGTTTAGGACATTTGGAAAAAATATCCGTGTATGTCCGATGTCCGACGTGGATGTGAGCCCCTGCTGTTCATTAAAAAGAAGGTTACATTATAATTATATATTAATAACAATACATCAAAACAAAAAGTAAACACAAAAGAAACCAGTTTTGCTATATTCTTCATCAATATTTTGCAAGTCTGTCGCTGACTTCTTCAGGTTGGTATTCTTCAGCAATACATTAAACTTTATTTTAAAGGTGAAAATTGTCTTCAACACATCCAAACATGTGCTTTACAAATTTGAAGAGATTGACACGCTGTTGTTGTATGATTGTGCAGACTGAAGGACTACTGTGAGCGTCTGATGTTCCTGAACCCCGTGGAGTATGGCCGTAAAGCTGAGGAAGTGCTGTGGAGGAAGGTCTTCTACCAAATCATTCAGATGCTCAAACACAATAAGAAGCTCAAGGTAGATACACATATAAGGCCTAAAAAAAAAATAGGTGTGGTTACGGTAACCCGACCTACCCTATTTTTAGGGGCCGACCCTATAACTTTTTATTACAATTGTCAAAAAAAACCCCACAAAAACCAAGAAAACGAGTGCAGAAAACGCAATGAAAGCGAAAGCGCCCGAGTCGCACACTTATTTCGCTGTCAAGTAGGTTTAATTTGTACACATTAGAAAAAAAAGTTTAAAAAAAAAAGTGATTGCCTACCTTCCTACCCTATTCTTTTTGGCTATGTTACCGTAACCACACTTTTTTTTGTTTTGTTTGCCTAATGAGAAGGAGGGAAGGGGCATGTAACTTAGTTGAAACAAGATTCTGTTCATTCAAGTTGGATTTTTTCAAACGATTTGGTTGGTAAAAAAGGGAAAAGGAAATAGTGATAATTTGTTGCTCTTGTGGACATAATACAGCAAAAGTGTGTGAAGCTTATGCAATGCATACAAGAGTAACAGAGTAACATACAAGAGTAACAGAATGGGAGGTATGTGGTCCTTTATAGGTTTAGAGGCCTTTGATGATGTAAATTGTAATTATCATTAGAAATAGAATTAGAAGACAAAACAAAAAAATCTGTTTTGTAAAGACAGACACTGAAGTATTTGTTCTTGTGTCTATGTCAGTGGGTGAGAGAGAAGAGTGAATATTTGAAAGCAAACATACAGGTGTGCATTTAAGTCTGCAGTGCCTGATTCTGTACAAAATATGTAGTTTAGGGCTTGTTACCCGATAACGTGATTGCCTTACGTCTGAAGTCAGCTCTGATTAACCTTCTGTCTCTTTGCTTCTCCCAGCAGGTACGTCATCATGGGTCACTGGAGACGGCATACCGCACTCACCTGGCAGCAGCCATGGGGTACTACCAGCACCTGTTGTTTCGCCTGCAGCAAGAGTTTCGTCTCACTCTGGCGGGCGTCCTGGACTTTCACGTTGTCCCCGACACACGCACACCAGGTGGGAACAGTCGCAAGATGTGGACCAATGCAGCACAAGAGTGGGCACAACGGGCTTGTCACCGATGTCTGATATGTCTTGGCGATATTGGTTAGTATTGCTCAGTTTTTGACTCACCTGAGTAATCACAGGAGGGTCTTAGTAATGAGCAGTGTTAGGCCATCCCTGGACAAAAACTTAACGTTGAGGTTTTTCTGGGTTGTTTTTTTTACTTCGAGGCTCCAATTTTACACACTGGTAGGTTTTGATAATCTTCAAACAAGATTAACATTTGGTGTACCCTTGTCAAATGTTGATGTCACGCTCACAGCAGGGTCATGTGAGATGTAAAAAAAATGGAAATTTACCAGTTTCTCAAGCGTTTTTGAAGAAATATCTTTGAAACTTCACACACTACCAGGGTTTGATTACTTTCATACATAACCCAAGTTTGATTGATCCATGTCAAATTTCAAGGTCGCAGAGCGGTCTTGAAAATTGAACGTTGTTATTTTCTTGAATGTTTTGTTTACCATGTCTTTAGAGGACCTAAGATTTTCAATAAACTTTGAAACCTAGCTGAAAATGAAGTCTATGAGTGGAGTGAAATATGTTCAAGTCAACACTTTTAGCATTGTTATGGTTAACATGTTGATTGTACTGGAAACAAGTCATAAATCAAACAAACTTGCATTCAAAGTGAGCAGAGTATGTGAAAACACATGAAGTAACTTTGACACATTAGATTTTATACCTTTTTTTTAGCATGTTGTGATTATATGCAAAAAGCATGTTGAAAAGTACAGCCACTGGGAGTTTCTTTCACCAGGTCTTTTGTTCTATACAAGAAGACTTGTGTTGTGTACCATCTTGTAAAATTTGCGTGATTAACACCTGGGTCTTAAACTTAGTCCTTAAAATATACGGTTTTGTATGCCAGCTGATGAAATGTGTGTGATAAACACCTGGTTCTTAGTCCTAAAGTAATACTGTTTTGTATGCCAGCTGATGGAATGTGTGTGATTGCAGCGCGCTACCAGCGAGACGTGGACCCAGTGGTGAGTGCAGCCACAGCTCAGAGGTTCTACCACCAGGCCTTCATGCTCTTCCCAGAAATAGGTAAAGAGGCACACATTCCGCTCTTGTTTGTTGTACTAAACAGTGCTCTTTGAATTACATGTACTGGGGTTCATTCCGCGTAAATGGGGAATGAGTGGTTGAACAAACTGACCAGGGAAAATGTTAAATCATCAACAGGTTAGACCTACTTTTAAATATCTTGTTCAGCAGATTTTCATGTGCAAATGTAATCTTGTTTTTGCAGGTATGCCCCACAACCAGCTTGGAACCTTGGCAGGATCCAGGTTCTTCTCCTGTGAAGCAGCTTACCACTACTTTAGATGGTGAGTACTGGCTACTGTGTACCTGCGTTTTAAACACATGTTGAACTTATGAAAATTTTAATGATTACCATTTGTGGGGATGGATAAAAGATTGAGCCTTCTGCTGAAGAAGCTTGCATTTAGAAAAGAAGAAAGGAAATTCCAATGCATAAGTCATTGAAACCTACTGATCTCTGAGATACAGATCCATGTATATATATGATGAATATTTCATATCAACTGCTTTCAGCAGTGCAAATAACTGAAACAGTTTACAGTGTTAGAGTGATTGACCTGTTGAACAATAATGCAGGGATCGCACTAGCTTTTTAAAAAACGCGTAAGTCATACGCAACGAAACGAAAAAAACGCGTCACAGACCAATATTTTTGCGTACTACGAAAACACGTACAGACACAAACAAAACACGCACGAAAGACTTAAAGACACTCCTTACCTAAATACGGCGAGTTTTCCTGTCGAACTCCGCGCACGCCTGTCGAATAACACCCCTGCTGTCTCCAACCTTCGGGCCTTGCGAGTTTGTTTCCCACTCTAATACGACTAGACACACTTTCTGCCTTTTGGAAGCGCGAGATGGGAGAGCAGCTAATGTCTGTTTCATTATCCGACAAGACATTATCTGGTAATACCCTCGTTACGTTCGTTTGCGATACTTCGATGCAAAAAGAAACGGACTTTAGTTTTGACGCGCAGATTTCATGTGTGTCGTCACTTCTCGAGCCCTATAGTCAGTTTCAGGATCGGGCGATTATTAAGTCAGAGCAAAAGCGCTGCGTGAAGACAAGAAAAAGTTACAATATTTTTGCGTATGGCTTACGCGGCGCGGCGAAAAAAACGCGTCAGCGACTTTTAAAATGCGTCAAATACGCAAAAATCGTGCGTAAACGCGATCCCTGATAATGTTTCCCTCTCTGTGTGTCTGACCTGCAGTCTTGCCTGTGAGAAACCGTTTGACGGGGCGCAGGGCAACCTGAAGCGTCTGTTTGAGAAAAACCAGACTCGCGTTCAGCATCAGAACCATGTTGCCAGGGATCTACCACCTGACATGCAGAGGTAGGAACGCTATTTGTGTTTCAGTTTTGTTGTTGTCGTGTTTTTGTGTGTTGGTATAGCTGTTGTAATTTTATTGACTCTTGTCTTACACCATGTGTGTATGAGTGCGTGTGTGCGCATGCATGTGTGTAAAATTGGAAGCGGAGTTAATATTTGTGTAAGAGAGGTGTGCATGATTTTGTTTATTCCTGGTACATGTACATCAAAGTTTAGAAGAAAATGCGGGTGGGGTTAATTCACATCATTGAGTGCATAGGTGTGAGGCAGTTTTCAGTTACAAAAGAGTAATCTTAAGGTTGAGTGTAATAGCAAGTGAGCTTCTTCTTCTTCTTTCATGGGCTGAAACTCCCACGTTCACTCGTGTTTTTTGCTCAAGTGGTTTTTACATGTATGACGGTTTTTACCTTGCCATTTACTTTAGGCAGCCATACACCGCTTTGGGGGAAAATAGCATGTTAGCTGAATAACAAGCAATTGAGTAAAAATGTGGATCGGCTATTTGAGTAAAGAAGCTTGTGAATTATATGTATGTACATCAGTTAATAAATCTGGTGTCAATTGATAAGAGACACTGGAGGCGAAAGAAAGAAATGTGAAAGAAGTTTTAAGCAAGACAAGTGTGATTACAGGCCTCAGGACATTCAGCGGTTCTTTGTGGGCTACCTGCATCTGATGGAGGTCTTTTCGGGTCCTGAGGACAGGTAAGTTGGATTTTTGTCTTTAGAGTTATTTTTTCTGATATGTTCAGTTTCTAAAATGTTTGAACGTTAGCAGCCTAATCTGGTTTTTTGATTTCTAAAATGTTCAAGGTTTTGAAACAATGTACATCCATTTCATCTACTTCTTCATGTGTTACTAACTTCGGATTCTGTCTCATTGATAAGCTCAAACGTTTGTGTCTCTTACTGACATGGTGCTACCTTGGCGTTTGGGCCAAAAAAAAAAAAATAGGTGTGGTTACGGTAACATAGCCAAAAAAAATAGGGTAGGTAGGTAGGCAATCACTTTTTTTTTTTTTAAACTTTTTTTTCTAATGTGTACAAATTAAACCTACCATACTTTCCGGGTGACAAGGCGCTTTGTTATCTAAGACGCACCCCCTTCTTTAAAAAAAAAAAAAATGTAATCCAGTCACCCATTGGACGCAGGGGGCCAATAGGGCGCACCAAAATGACCCAGTTTTTGCCATGAGAGGTGGTTCCCCTGTCATATCTGAGAGAGGAAACACTTCCTGCATCGGGGTCAGTGACCAAAGGCATTGTGATAGCTGGGTGGCCTTGTTAAAAGACACGACCTTCTTCCCAGGGGTCAATGACCCAGTTTTTGCCATGAGAGGTGGTTCCCCTGTCATATCTGAGAGAGGAAACACTTCCTGCATCGGGGTCAGTGACCGGTCAGTGACCGAGTTTAACAGAGTGGAAATCTGTGTGTGCGGCCAGATCAAAGGCAGGGCAGTACCTAGTAGCTGAAACATGCATTATCACAAGTTGTTTGACTGGTCTCTTTGATTTTTTTCGTATTTCATACACGGATTAGGCGCTTCGTTATACAAGACGCAGGGGTCGAACTCGAGGAAAAAAGTCGCGCCTTATGGCCCGGAAAGTACGGTACTTGACAGGGAAATAAGTGTGCGACACGGGCGCTTTCGCTTTCATTGCGTTTTTTGCACTGGGTTGTTTTGGTTTTTTTGACAAATGTAATAAAAAGTTATAGGATCGGCCCCTAAAAATAGGGTAGGTCGGGTTACCGTAACCACACCTATTTTTTTTTTAGGCCTTATAATAAATCAGAGTATTGGTAAGGGTTTAAGATGGCAACTTGTTCTAGAATGGCTTTGCAAAGGTTGAAAGCACACATTAGATTTAATTCATAGTTTCTACTGATATTGATATGCATTCTGCAGTCTCTTTGTGGTAAAACTGTATACACAAATTCTGCAAATAAATTCAGAGAGAGTTAAGGCAGTCCTTTATTGAGCAAGAAGTTGACTTTGCGAAGACTGCGCAAAGTCTTTTTACCAAAAACTCAGTGCTAAAGCTCTGTACGGCCAGCTTCCCGAAGTATACTGCAAGTAGTGGACTTCGCTCAATTTAGGACAGGCTTTATAGACACATGATTGTTCAGATGTATTTTATGAAACAACTGGGCTGTTTTCTGTGTCAGTGTGAGTATAGCGGACCTTCAAGGAATGTGCCAACAGACCCTGCAGGACTTCAACCTGTGCATGTTTTACGAGCCCAGCACAAGCGCCAACTGTGCTGACCTTGATGTGGGTACGAGGGAACACCCTTCCTCGGAGCCCACACAATATCTGGATAATGACATCGTTTTCAAGATCGTTGCAAGCCTCATCAGTCAGATCCATCTGCTGCAGAAAATTGGTGAGAAATTTTTCGAGGATATTTTCTTTATGTTCTGTACTTTAAACTCTCTCTCTTACACTTTAACCCACTTAGTCTGTTTTATAAGTTAAATTGGTGAGACCATTCTCAAGGAGAAAATGTTAGTGTTTGTGTTCTTTTCTCTAAGCTTTCTCTATTCTCTATTTGATTCCAGTCTTTAATTTTTCTTGATTTAGTTTTATTTCACTTGAATTTAACAATATTACTTCTTTGGCTGATAAAAGATTGTTAATTTTTTCTGTCTTATGAAGAGCAGAACAGTCTGTCAGTCTGTGTACAGATTAGAGATGGGATTGAGTTGAAGCCCACCAAGTGGGGTGCATAGGCAAGAGTATCTGTCACTGCTGAAGCTGTAGAACAACAGGAAAGCTCACTTTTTCAACAAGTTGAAGATTGGCCTGAGGTTTGCCTCTGAGACACATCTCCAATGACTGGAACACTTGCTCCACAATGGCCCATGCCCACTGCAGGACCAACTCCACCGGACCACATGGCCACAGCCAGTGTCAACATGGCAAGACTCCAGAGGAGGGCCGTCTTCGTGTAGTGAACTAATATGGTGGCTGTTTGGTTGTTCAGGGTCAACCCATGTGACAGTGGCTACAGCGTTCCTCCTGGCTCTGTTTTCCCACACCCTGAATCATGTCATCATCAGACTGCAGAGCGCCCTCTATGAACGACAGAACCCCAACAAGCTGCTAGAATCCGGAATGACAGAAGGTGAGTCTTGAAGGCCAATATCAGTTGGCATGCGGGTTGGACAGATACAGGTCTGTTTTCTCGTGTCTGGACTACATCTGTTATTGTTGTTGATGACACATAGTGTAGCTCTGTGGCCTTCCACTATAACAAGGCTTGATGTCCTGGGCACAGGATGTGTGGCTTTAAGCTCTGTATTGGTAGCCAAGTCCATGCTCTGTGGACACCATTAATTTTCTGTCCTTCAACACAAGCCTTGCCATGGAAGCCCAGAAGGCTAGTATGAGTTAAGCAGGCAGATGTCACACAAAAATGTGATATTTTGTGTACACCGATTCTCAGAAAAATGACACCATAGATCTTCAGGAAACTTTACCTGTGAGTTCTTCCAGATGATATTCCCAAGAGTTTTTAATTTTTTTTTATATTTATTTGAATTGATATTTTGCTCAGAAACACCAAAAATCTGTTTCATGCAACTTTAGGTTTCCCTCTTTACAGCACTGTCTCAGACAACGGGGTTTGGTCAGCCAGGACTCTGATGTTAGGCGTACAGATTGACTGATTGTTTTGAATGCTTTACTCGACTTGTTTTGCAATGAGACTGAGAAAGATGGCAAAACTTGTCAACATCTCAGTGACTTTTTGTGTTGCAGACATTCATGATGACGCTTCTTCAGACTGTCTGGACGACCCCCCACCCACTCCCCCTCTGAAGGTGCGTGAAGGAGAGGACACGTACAACCGACGTGGCAGCGATAGCTCTGGACCCCCCGCTGGGACAGGGGAGACTACTGGGGCAGGGGACACAACTGGTGCAGGGGAGACCACTGGGCCAGGGGAGACCACCGGGGCAGGGGACAGCAGCAGAGAGGAAGGAAAGCAGCAAAATAAAGTGAGGTTTAGAAACACAAGAATTTAGTGATATGGATGAGGATGTGTACATTCTGACAGGTCAAGTGTTCAGTAATACATGATGACAGACGAATTGCGTAACAGGTGTTACCCTACTGCTGTGCATTTGAGTGAAGTTGTCACATTGTACACACTGAAATGCATTTGTGGCAACACTTAGCACTCAATTACTTTAGCCATGGCAGCGTTGGTATGGTCACCTTAAAGCTGAAGATGAATCTTTCTTGATAAAGTTGTGTCCTGGACTGAACATGGGCCTAGTTTGCTATTGTAAGGAGCTGAAGAACTGATCAAGATGCACTAGAATGGAATTTGATGTCCTTTTATTTGGAGTTGGACCATTGTTTACTTTTGTGTTTTTGTGGTAATCCTGCAAAAACTTTGCTTGTTTCAGAGATATCGTTCTTTCAAGCTGAGAAATCTGCGGCGTCGAAGGCGTCGTCATCAGAGTGACAGCAGCAGTGACCTCTCGGAAATGTCGGATGAATCTGACCTCAGCGAAGGTCAGTTATATGGCTGTCGGTCAGGTTTTCTGTTCATGCTGTGTATTTACAATTACATGCTTGTTCCTATGAGGACTTTTACACACAGTAATGATATAACATTAGGTTTGGATGTCTTCATTATGAATAACTGACCAGAGTTACCCTCTTTGCTTCAAATAAGTAATTGTCATTTATTCAAAGTATCAAGCCGGTATCAATAGGAACTTTGGTCTGGCGCGAGTACAGTATCAACTTTATCTTCCTTTTTTTTTAGCGCAATTCTGCAAGCCTAATATTAATTGGGCAAAGTGGACTTTGCGAAGTCTACTTCACAAAGCTCTCTGCACGAAGCTTCGGCACTGATTTTGCGGTAAAAAGACTTGGCGAAGTCTTTGCAAAGCCAACTTTTGGGTCTACGAAGGAAGGCCATTAGCTGAGTGTTGAGTGTTAAATGTGTGTGTTCACTGCCCAACAGGAGAAGACAACGATGAAGAGGAGGAGAACATGACGGAAGAGTCGGAGGATGACCTGGCAAACTACTTTGACTGCAACGACTCAGACTCGGACTTGTCAGACTCGCAGGAGACGTCTTCCCAGGCCACGGCTACAACCTCCCTGAGCAGCTCAGAAACCAAACAAACCTCGCCCAGCGCTAACGGAGACTCCAGGCAAGCCGTGCCAAATGGTAAGACAGCCCTGAAAGTCCAACAAATGGTGTACTTGCCTTTGGCTAGTGATTCTGAAAATTTACTAGCCAGAGAGCAAACTTTACTAGCCAAACCAACAATTTGTTTCAGCAACTTTACTCGCATTTGGCGAGTAGATGAACATTTCTACTCGCCAGTTACATGTTTCTACTCGCCATGGCGAGTTAAATACTCGCCACTTTCAGGCCTGTAAGAGGACTGTGTCACTGTTCGTTAAGGTGTTCCGATTGATCACTATTTGTTAAACAAGCATTTCACCACAGTAATTGTGTGCTAATCGATGTTTAAAAATAAATCTGTCAGGGGTTTGTATACACTGTGGAAGAGTTCTATTCCTTGCAGGTGATGCAAGGTGTAAACATGCTGGTAGTGGTAGCATCACAGTGAACAATGAGCTCGTGGTCTAATTTAGCTCACAGAGCTATTTCTGGAAACGTCTATTGAAGCTGGACATTTTCAAAGGTTGCATTGCTCCCTGATGACTTCATTAGCAAAGAGAATGAGTTTGTAGAAGCTGATGCATGATTTTCTGTAATACCATTCTGTGGCAGCAATGTCTGTTGTCCTAATTTCTTTATCCTAAGTGTGGTTATTTCTGACCTATTTGATGATGCTGGTCTTTCACCCCAATTCTCGAGAAATGAATAGAAAAGTGAAAATGACGATCATGCACAAGTTTCTGATGAATTTGTAGAAGCAGATTGTTGCAAATGAGTTAACGTACAATTTTTGTTACAAAGAAATGACATGACCAGAAGCATGTATGGAAAATCACCTCAAGAAAATTCTTCCTCTCCTGTTGCAGCTTCAGGCAGGAACAGAACTCATCTTCGTAACAACAGTAAAGGGGGCAGTGGTGACTGGTCAAACCTGGCAGAGCGACGTTATCTGGCCGATGTGTCTTCCGAGCTCTTCTCCAACTCCGGCCTCTTCTTGGGTCAGAACATCACTGTAACCAGCGACCCCTACACTAACGGAACGAACTCGCATTGCAACGACGTCATGCAGGGCAAGACTCATGTGTCTGTGCCTCCTGGTAAATTTGTGTGTGTGTTTGTGTGTGTGTGCAGAGCTGCCAGCTGTTGACCTTTCGATAAAATCTAGATTGTTACACTTGAGGCTTCAATCAATCAATCAATCAATATGAAGCTTATATAGCGCGTATTCCGTGGGTACAGTTCAAAGCGCTTGTCGAAGAGTTGTCAACACAGGACTAACAAAGAAACTAACATCTACAGACGGACACGAACCCTATCACACACTAGCAAACCCTGATAAACATACAACAAACAACGTTTAACAACAATGTACACATCAATAGCTAGGTCCAAACAAAATAATATTAAACACAAAGAAAACACCTCTCACAGAGCAGAGCACAAGAATGTCTTTTGGGGCACAACACATCACGTCGAACATGAAAGTCGCAGCCAGCTACGGGAAGAACTGAGTCTTCAACCTACTCTTGAACGCGTCAAGAGAGGGGCTCTGGCTTCACAGGGGGTTGGCAGGTCTGTTTGTCTGTGTTGTGTGAGGTTTGTGAAGCAAACATGGAAGGAAGGGTTGTTCTCTTTTAAGAGTAGAGGAACTGATGCTTTAACAAGCTTTTGGTAAGTGTGTCTGTGAACCTGTGTTTTAAAATGTGATTGTGTGTGTTAATTTCTTCTCGGTTATGTTTTTTATCAATCTCTCTGTGATGTATAGTATGGTTTGGATGGACTTATGCATAGGAGACAAGAGAGAAAACAAGATCGGTGTGACACTTACTTTCAAAAATAGCTTTTAAGATAGCTGCAAGTTTTTACGCGCTGTATTTAGAGCTCTTACTTCCCTTTATTTCTCAGACCTTCCACGTTCTTGTCAGGAAGTGTATCCGCAGAGCAGCCACACCACAAGCATGTTGTGCTGTATGTTGCAGGCTTTGTGTCGTCAGAAGAAGCCCGCCATGTAGCTGACATCACAGAGAAGCTGGCCAACTTTGTGATAGAGACTGACACAGAGGTCAGCACAGCTCCCACAGACACTGGTCAGTTGATAGAAACACTTCATGCAGTGTCATTATCATCAGTGCATTGGTTGTCAAGGTACAGTGGAACCCCCCTTTTAAGACTTCCACAAATCTGAGAAAACCAGGTCTTAAAATGGGGGTACATTAAGGCCACACAAAAAAAATAGTCTGTTTACGGTATCCCGACCGATCCTTTTTTTTTCGCGCGACCCTAGACTTTTTTTTGGCATTTGGGGGAAAAGAAAAAAAAAGTCTTTGTTTTTTGGCAAAATAACTTATAAATATGTGGTTTTTGGGGGGGGGGGGGGGGAATTTTCCCGACCTACCGACCCTTTTTTTTTTACCTATGTTACCGTAAACAGACTATTTTTTTTTTTTTTTGCCTAACAGGGCTCATGAAAAAAAAAAGCAAAAAGTAAAGGTCTTAAAAGGGGGTGGGGGGGGGGGGGGGGTTGAAAGGGGGTTCCACTGTATCACATCACATGGGCAGTATTCCGATTTAGCCCCAAGCTACGTTCTCACATTGAATGAATCTTAAAATGTGCACTCTTCTTTCAGTATGGGACGTCACTGACATATCTGGAGCTTGACATCACATGTTCCTTAGTTTGTGAAGTGCTTTTGTTGGTTTAAACAGTGTTGTATTCACCAATTCACAGATACAATATATTATGAGCATGTTCAGAATCAACACAAGCTATAAGCTTATAGTGGTGATCCGAAAAGAAGTAACAAACACACGAATGACAATACCGTGCGGCTAAGCGCCTTTGTTGTGTAACCGTGTGTAATGCTCTGTGGAAGGTTGTGTTTACCCCTCTGGTGTGTCAACAAGCAGATGTGTACAACCTGTGTTTGTGTGTGTGTGCAGAACAGTCAGCTGTGACCGACACAGACGATGCTGACAACGAACAGAGCTCTTCCAGTGCTGCTGAAAAGTATGTTGTGACTATTCTGACTATTCTGACTGGCACATGTATATATTTGCATCAGTGTGGGAATAGATTCATCATTTTGAGTGCAAAACTGAATGTCACCATTACAACCCACTTACAGAAAGAAGTTTCTTGTGAGAAATTAGGTCATATCAAGTCTAATAAAGCGATAACAAAACATATAGTCAACCTTTTGGCCTTAACATCAAAAGTTAACTAAAATGTCATCGAGACTAACGAAATCTCATGTCAACAGCATACCTAATTTGCATAAAACGCGTTTTTCGTTGTTTGTGAGCACAATATCAATTCAAATGTAACATCTACCCTATTTTTGGGACTATAAGGCGCTTCGTTATAAAGAGTGCAGCCCCCACTTTTAAGGTAAAAGTGAGAAAATTCCACACAATAGGCGCTTCCGGTATATTGGCCTCACATGAAAGGAAGACTACAGAGTGGATATATTTTTGCTACCGATGTGCGGTGAGATCAAAGGCAGGTGCATTGTAATAGCTGGTTGGCCTGGTGACCTCGGGTAAATGACCCATACTTGTCAGCTGAAACCAGCTGCCTGCCCCAGTTTACAGACACTGACCTTCTTACCCGGGGTCTATGACCAAGTTTTACCTATGAGACCAATTCTTTTGATGTTTGAGAGGAAACTCGGCCAGGGTAATAGTAGCAGAAACATGCATACCACAAGAGAGGGAGTGTTATGTTTCATTGCATAGCATGTGAGTACATGTGTACTATCTTTAGCCTTACAGAAGGCGGTACAGGTCAATAGGGCACAGGGGTTCAAGTTGAGGAAAAAAGTTGCGCCTTATAGTTATAGTCCCAAAAGTACGGCATATATTTTTGGATTCAGGAAAAAAAACACATTGCAGTGGAATCACTTTTGTGTGTGTTATCGCAGACATGAGCTGGGAATGCGACAACTTCAACAGGTGCTGGAAGTGATTCAAGGTGAAGGTCTCCTGGCCCTGGTCAAGGTCATGTGTGACTGGATGATCTGCCAGGCAGCCATCATCACAGCCTGTGCTCAGGTGAGGGACTTGACCTTGTTGTTTTTGTGGCTTGACTTTGTCTTACCTGCAAGCTTTGTTAGGTGAGTTTGTCTGTAAGGTTGTTCTTAGTATCTATATATCCTGATTTAGTTGTTTGTTCACATCTGATGGTGTTATTTGATTCAATAATTCCCCCGAAAGTGGCGTTTGGCTGCCTGAATGGTCGGGGTAAAAATTAACACACACGTAAATACCCACTTGTGCAAAAACCAGAGTGAACGTTGGAGTTTCAGCCCATGAACGAAGAAGAAGAAGATTCAATAATGATATACTCTTCCTTGTTGGATGACCTGTCCGCTTGTCCTTGTTCGCTGCATTGAAATGTCTCATCTTGTGTTCTCAGTGCAGGTATGTTTGGCTGCTATATTCTGTCTTTCAGAGTCTCGGTTCTTTACTGAGGGTGTGTAGGTTTTGTTAACAACGGTTCGGTTAATACATTTCTTTGTATGTTCTCAGAGCTCTCAGTCATTGTGGAGTCGCCTGGCTGTTCTGCTCAACTTTCTTCCCCATGAGAACGATCTGGTACAGCACGGTGAGTAGATCTGCTTGTTTTGTACCGGAAAAGGGTATTCAATTTGTTCTGTGAACAACAAAGTGCAGACCGTTAGAACAAGAAGACAATTACCCAAACTTGTAGAAAGAATTTCTGAACGTTTTTTTTATGTGATACAAAAATGCCTTGGTATTTGTTAGCATCATTTGGGTGGGGAAAAAATTGACAGTCCAAAATGTGATCCAAGTGTAATTTTGAACACAGTTCTACTGCAGAAAATGTTTTCCACCGCTACCTTCCTAAATACTGTCTTCTGCTTTCCTACGTTTTTACATCAGTGGACATTAGGCAAACTTTGAAAACTGAGAAGAGCAAGTCAGTTGAAATCGAAAACTTTCCATTTTTCTAGCAATATTTTTTTTTACTTTTGGATTCCTGTAAAGCCGTTCATGAGTGCTATTCCTGAAACTTGCTTGGCATGAAAGTCACTTTCTCAGAGCAAGTTTAATGATTGAAGTTTTGGTGTTGAAATTTAAACATGACTAAATTTTGAAGACCCCCCTTGTCCGTAATTTAGATTGCCTCCCCTTGACCATCTGAACCAAGAGAAAATGCATTACAGCTAGTTGTGCTTTCAGTAACTTTAGCTATTTCTTTTATACCATCAAATAGGTTAAAGTTTTCAGTTGTTCCCCTATTTGGTGACTCCATCTTCCGCACATCTTTTCCTTCCCCCTTCTTTTAGTTACAATGGGTTGATTCAAAAGTGAATGTTATTATTGCTATCTGTTGCGGGTTTTTTTCCCAGTCTGTCTGTGCAAGTTGTAATGCTTAGCACATTGTTTGTCTTCAGACGAGGGTAACGTTGACGAGCTTCGTGGTGTGCTGAGAGTTGTAACGCTTAGCACATTGTTTGTCTTCAGACGAGGGTAACGTTGACGAGCTTCGTGGTGTGCTGAGAGTTGTAACGCTTAGCACATTGTTTGTCTTCAGACGAGGGTAACGTTGACGAGCTTCGTGGTGTGCTTAGAGTTGTAACGCTTAGCACATTGTTTGTCTTCAGACGAGGGTAACGTTGACGAGCTTCGTGGTGTGCTGAGAGTTGTAACGCTTAGCACATTGTTTGTCTTCAGACGAGGGTAACGTTGACGAGCTTCGTGGTGTGCTGAGAGTTGTAACGCTTAGCACATTATTTGTCTTCAGACGAGGGTAACGTTGACGAGCTTCGTGGTGTGCTGGCCAACACACAGTGGGGTCAGTGGGTGCAGGTGTACCCCTTGACGGAGGACATCGAGCTGTGCCAGTTGCCTCCCCTGGCCGAGGGGCATGCTCACCTGGACTTCACCACATCACACCGCGCCCAGCTGTCGGAGATGCAGGAGGTCAGACACACAGAGTTTTGTGTAGAATAGGGATTGACTGTTGTATGTGTTACGTGTGTGTGCGTTAAAGCTGCAGCGGTACAGTGGAACCCCCTTTTAAGACCCCTGATTTTGGATTCCCTCTGTTTTAAAACCCTCGTTTTCTCCGATTTTCTGCTCGTGACCTCAGTAAATTTTCCCCATTTTCGGACTACCTCGTTTTCTAAGATTTTTGGCGGTCTTAAAAGGGGTTTCCACAGTAAGCTATTTCCTGCTGTGAAAAAGTGTGGCAACGATGCGGAAACTGGCATTGTTTGGGGCAATTTGAAATAAATGTCAGCGTTTCACCAACTGTCAATGTAAAAAAAAAAACAAGTCGCGTAAGGCGAAAATACAACATTTAGTCAAGTAGCTGTCGAACTCACAGAATGAAACTGAACGCAATGCCATTTTTCAGCAAGACCGTATACTCGTAGCATCGTCAGTCCACCGCTCATGGCAAAGGCAGTGAAATTGACAAGAAGAGCGGGGTAGTAGTTGCGCTGAGAAGGATAGCACGCTTTTCTGTACCTCTCTTCGTTTTAACTTTCTGAGCGTGTTTTCAATCCAAACATATCATATCTATATGTTTTTGGAATCAGGAACCGACAAGGAATAAGATAAAAGTGTTTTTAAATTGATTTGGAAAATTTAATTTTGATCATAATTTTTATATTTTTAATTTTCAGAGCTTGTTTTTAATCCAAATATAACATATTTATATGTTTTTGGAATCAGAAAATGATGGAGAATAAGATGAACGTAAATTTGGATCGTTTTATAAAAAAATAATTTTTTTACAATTTTCAGATTTTTAATGACCAAAGTCATTAATTAATTTTTAAGCCACCAAGCTGAAATGCAATACCGAAGTCCGGGCTTCGTCGGAGATTACTTGACCAAAATTTCAACCAATTTGGTTGAAAAATGAGAGCGTGACAGTGCCGCCTCAACTTTCACGAAAAGCCGGATATGACGTCATCAAAGACATTTATCAAAAAAATGAAAAAAACGTCTGAGGATATCATACCCAGGAACTCTCATGTCAAATTTCATAAAGATCGGTCCAGTAGTTTAGTCTGAATCGCTCTACACACACAGACAGACAGACAGACAGACAGACAGACAGACAGACACACACACACACACACACACACACATACACCACGACCCTCGTCTCGATTCCCCCCTCTATGTTAAAACATTTAGTCAATACTTGACTAAATGTAAAAACCACTGTCCCTGCATTGTAATCATCTTCTCGTGTGGTTACTTTCTTTTTTTTATTTTTTTTTTATCCCTGTGACCTTTTTGAGACCTTTGAAAACTGAACGCAATAAGGCAGCTAAATTTCAGCTGTGTTTTGTGTGTATGTCACTATGTGGCTAAAAACTAACCTTTCACAGCTTGGCTCCGCCCTGTCAGTTATTTGAGTTGCTTCCCTTTGCCCACTTGAACCTGTGTGAATGCATCGCGTTCGAGTGTTTGACTGTTATTTTTGCTGGAACGTGTGTGTGTGTGTGTGTGTTTGTGTGTGTGTTTGTGAGTGTGTTTGTTTGTGTATGTTTCTAACTATAAGTGTGGTGTATGTCAGAGATTTGAGAGTGTCTTGTGAAAGAAGGAGAAATACATTAGGCAAAAAAAAAAAAATAGTCTGTTTACGGTAACCCGACCGACCCTATTTTTTTCGCGCGACCCTAAACTTTTTTTGGGCATTTGGGGGAGAAAAAAAAAAAATCTTTTGTATTTTTTGCAAAATAACGTAAAAATATGGTTTTTTGGAAAGGAAAAAAATAAAAAATAAATCCCGACCTACCGACCCTATTTTTTTTTACCTATGTTACCGTAAACAGACCTTTTTTTTTTTGGCCTTACAGTAAAACCTGCGAGCAAAGGACGCTCTTGGGGAGCCTTGCCTTTGTCCTTTGTAGCAAGGTGTCATTTCTTATGAATATGAATGCGCCAACATTTTTTTGGATTAAAAAATAACCAACAGTCACTGATTCTTTTTTGCCACAGTGATTATTAAAACTCAAAGTTTTGAAGCCCTCAAGTTTTTTTGTTTTTTTTGTTTTGTTCAAAGAAAAGGAGAGAGAGAGAGAGAGAGAGAGAGAGAGAGAGAGAGAGAGAGAGAGAGAGAGAGAGAGAGAGAGAGAGAGAGAGAGAGAGAGAGAGAGAGAGAGAGAGAGAGAGAGAGAGAGAGAGAGAGAGAGAGAGAGAGAGAGAGAGAGAGAGAGAGAGACACAGAGACACAGAGAGAGAGAGAGAGAGAGAGAGAGCGCAGGAAATTTAATGCGAGGCCACCGGCATATACGCATGGGGGTTTACAAAAGACACAGGAAAAAATAGGAATAAAAATCAACAACAAAATTTCATGGTTGTACAGAAGCAAAACAAAAATATATATCGTGGCACGAAAATTTACAAATTTTGTCTCAAAGAGAGAGAGAGAGAGAGAGAGAGAGAGAGAGAGAGAGAGAGGTGCAATCGGTTTCTTATCTGAAGCAATGGGCCATTCACTGGAAGATTCTTTGATTGAGCTGTTGAAAACCACTCGAAGAGTTCTTTGTTCAACTCATCATAGGTTGTTTTTCACATTTTGCCGTCGATCTGGCACCGGATTCCCACTGACTAAGAATTTTGTATTTTGTACGCCAAATTATTATCGGTACGCAAATACGCGACACACGCACAAAATACGCATAAGAAAAAGTCTAGAATACGTTTTTCGGTGTTGGTATGCTGATTACGGGATGGTACAACTGATACCGGTTTCGGTCGAAGGGAGATAACCATGACAGCGAGTCTTCAGCTGTGGAAACCTTGTTCAGTTGTTGGCACGTGCGATCTTCTGGACAATTGTGGCAAAATGAAGCGGTAAAATGTGTCAGTTTCGGATGACTGTACCAAGTCTAAACAGCAGAAGCAGCAGATTTTCTTGGAGAAATATAAGAAAGAGCGAGGAATTGTGGAGTCTACTATGGGAAAAAGTCATGCACACCGCAAGTATTGTAAATCAGATTTCTCCGTTGCCCATGCTGGGAAATATGACATCGAACGACACTGCGGCATTTCCAAAACTCACCTGGACAACGTTGCTGCAAAGAAATCGACTGAAAGCTGCCAAGGAATTATCAAGTTCATTCCCGCAAAGCAAATCCTGCCAGAAGAAAAGGCTGTAGTCCGTGCTGAAGCAATGTTTTCTGAGATGATTGTAAAAATGTACTTGCGGCACTGTCAACCGCAGATGTTATTTCACGAACTTCATCTTTTCATTATCAATCTGTTTGGAAGACACTGGTTATAATGCTATAAACTGACAGGTAAATAAAATTGTTTTATCCCTGTTGTATTGGAAGGAGTTAAATTCTGAAGGTGTTCACAAGACATGCTATTCTTACACAAACATGTTTGCATCCACGCGTACATTTTCCCTAGCCCATATGGCTTTGCTTGCAAAGTACACCAACGTTTTGAAAAATACACTCAACTTTTTGGGAAAGTACTCTTGCCTCGGGTTTAGGGTAAACAGGTCTGTGTATAGCTTCCTGTGAGTTCAACTGCTCATTTATAAGTTGCAAATTCCATATATATATCTTAAAAAAGCATATTGTTTCTGTTGTGAAGCTTTACTTTAGCTTGTACTTGTCAATACGTAGAAGGCAGTGTTCATTTCCAATTGAAGGAGAAACAATGAATGTTTTTTTTATTGAAACAAAAAGAGGACACAGCAGTAGCCAGGTTAGGTCTTTCTTTATCAATATTTCGGCAGCGACAAATTGCTTTCTTCATGATGGTATGATCAAAGTTTTTATTTTTTATTTAATCTTTAAATTTATCTGTGTATTTGTGCAGATGTTTGTGAGGGTGTGTGCACTGCGTCACTTTGGATACTTTCTGGCGGACATGGAGGGTGTGGACTTCACGTACCGTCAGGACCAGGCTGTGTTCTTCGGCCCCATGCCGCGAGACGACCAGAATGAGGGAGACGAAAAACTGGCTCAGGAGAGGATGGTGAGTTGTCTTGGGTTTGATTGTTTGTGTGGATCAGTCTTCAGTAGAGTTTTGAGACGAGCATTTGGCTTTGACTTAGCCGCTAGGCTCGGTGTATTTTACACCACTTTGCATCAGTCTGCCCTGAAGGCGAGGACAGATGTCAAGAACAGCACGGTGCAGTTTTCGGTATAGAACTGAAACGCATCAGCCGCGAGGGTGCCTGAGATAAACATTGACGGGTACGGCTCACAGCCCAGCACACGGCACTGTAAACATTCCCCCTCCCATCAAATCTCTCGCAACCATCCGCCCTACCCTTGGTCTCATAGCAAAGTAGAGTCTGTCTGCCATGGGTGGCAGTGAGACTCGTTTTTCCCACAATTCAATGTGTAAAAATTATTCTGATTAGGCACCATCCACTTCTTTGTGTGTCTTGCGGACCCACTTGCTTGAACATTGTTTCGTCAAAGTAATGAAGAATAAACGACGTTGCATCAATTGTTTAGTGTCAAATATTCTTTTCATGATTTTCCTCTCTGATTGGCATTAATTCTGAATCTGTCGTTCTGTCTATTTCTGTGTTTATCATGCATGTTCAGTCAGTTTCTAGTGAACGACGAAGAAGAAGAAGAAGAAGTTAGTTTCTTAGTCTCTCTATGCAAACCTAACCATAATTAGGACCATATCAAAGATAAAAGGAACTTTGAAAGATAGAAGTGAGGTAGACATATTTAGAAAGGTATTTTATTAGAAATTGCGCCAGTGAGGTGCGCGCTCATCATCGTATCGTCTGCTACGGAGTAGATGTCTCCCTTTGTACTGTTCTAGGTTGTTTCGCTATGCGGTGGTTAGAATGTTTAGGGTAGCGAAGTGCACTTGGCTACATAACAAAAGACCTAACAATTTTGGGCATCAGAAGCTTTTTCCTGAACAAATTATTGAAATATGACACACTCCAAAACAACAACAGGAGTTGTATGTGTGTGTGTGTGTGTGACTTGTATGTTCAGTTGCTTCTTGTTTATTTGTGAGAATGTTTGGCTAAATTGTTGTTGTTGTTTTGTTGTGTTGCATACTGCTGGTTATAAGATCCCCACCCTTCCAACCCCACCCTCTCCCTCTCTTTTACTGCCAGCATTTTCTCTTTTGCACTGACTTCTTCTCTAATCTACTCTTAATTAATCCCCCCCCCCCCCCAGTTTTTCCTATCTTGTACCACAGCCTTCTTACTTTATATGACCCCCCCCCCACACACACACACATACACACATACCCTCTCCCTTCCTCTAACCACAACCATCCCACCCCCTCGCCCGCCTCTCACTCCCTGTTAAAAGGAAGTGTTATCAAAGTAACACTGACAGTTAGTGTTAGGATTGCAGCCAGGAGATTGACTGTGTTGTTGGCTGCACTATCAGTGCCAGAGACTGCCCCAGCTGGGGAGCTGGCTCTCAGACTCCCCCCACTCTAAAGATCGGTCAGGGGTTAATTAGCTGAGGATTGCTAATTGAATAGGGAGGCTTGTAACTGGCTGTGATGGGCTTGTTCTGGGTGTGATTAGCGGGGGAGGTGTTAGCTGGTGCTGGCTAAGATGAAGGCTCTGTGCATGTTCTGGCCTTGCTTTGGGCTTGCAGGGGATCACATCCATGAGAGGTGGCTTAGGACAAATGTCCTGGACAATGCAAAAGTGATAGGACATTTGTCCTGAACAAAAATAAATCAATAGGACATTATTTTTTTTCGCAACAAATTTAATTGAACTTTACTATGTCCGGATCAAATGAAAGTATAATTGGACAATCACCACTTTGTGACAAAAACAATAGGACATAATGTCCTCTTGCATGAAAAACATTTGGAAAAAATATCCGTGTATGTTTGATGTCGGACGTGGATGTGAGCCCCTGGGCTTGCATGTCTTCAAACCCTCTTCGCACTCCCCTTCATGCCATTCCCACCCATCCCCGTTTCACACCAAACAAAGGAAATTGATAACCCATGAAAAAGTGATGTCACACGCATTCCTTCTTTGCCACTACTAAAGCAAACGTGTGCAAGATTGTATGTTGCACGCTTTGATGCCGAAATCAATTATTTTGATTATGCATTTATTTCTGAAAAATTGTACCTTCACATACATTCAGTCACTACCTTAAACACTTATGTTTTCAGTATTCATTTCAAGTGATCACGAATGTAGAAAAATGGGTATCAAAGTGTTGTTGTGCATTCTGAATAGTGTGCCAACAGGCCTTGGTCAGTCAACCACGTTTTATCTGTGTACTTCGTGTTTGACGGAAAAAGAATAACACCAACCCTGTTCTCCTGTATATAACTGAAAGGCACATTTTCTTCTTCATTCAATTTCTGTTTTCAAAAGCTTCGTCAACTTTCCACTTACACGACAAGCTCCCTTTACCAAGCTTCAATTAAGAACCCTGAATACGAAAGGTCAAAACAAAACAATAGGTTCTACTTTCACTATCGTCGTCTGCAATGAAAACCGAAAATGGCGAAACGCTTTGCTACGTACACAGAGTACGAAATTTCAAAGAAAAGATCGAACCTTACACCTGTGACTAGGAAAAGTTGCATAGACAGTTCCGTGCGGATCTCACCACGTATCAATGTACATCCAATGCTCAGGACCTACATATTTCCTCCGAAAACGGCGTATGGCTGCCTAAATGGCGGGGTAAAAAACGGTCATACACGTAAAATTCCACTCGTGCAAAAAACACGAGTGTACGAGCTAGTTTCAGCCCACGAACGCAGAAGAAGAAGGACCTACATATAGGTGATGCTTTGGCGATTGAGGCTTCGTCTTCAGCTCTAACACGCACGCAGATAGTCAGGCAGGTCTAATCTGCACCAGCGGTGTTGGAAGGTTTTGATTTAGAAACACTGGCATGTTACTTCGACGAGATAAACGAACCAAAAGTCAAAAGTGTGCCCCAAATTCGTAAAATATTCTTTCAAAACAGCACTGTAAAAACCATCAACATCACTGTGAGAAAATAAACAATACAAACACAACCATGAGTTCCCCTGTGGAACATTTCGGGTGGACTTTCCCACGACCTGACCTACAAAAATCCTCCGTGTTCGTTCGCGCTTTGCATTCAATCTGTGTTAGTGCGCGTGTGTGTATGTGCTGTTCGGTTCAAAATAAGTTTATCTTTTTTCATTGAAAGATTCAGAAACGTTGGTTTATACTTTGTTGAATGCATTCAACCAGAAAAGACACGGAACGCATTGAATCTATCTTCTGCGCGCACGCGTGTGTAGGGTATGTGTTAAAGGGCAATTGTGTTTTTGACTCACATGCGAAGCAAAAGTGAGTCTATGTACTCACCCGAGTCGTCCGTCCGTCCGTCCGTCCGGAAAACTTTAACGTTGGATATTTCTTGGACACTATTCAGTCTATCAGTACCAAATTTGGCAAGATGGTGTATGATGACAAGACCCCAAAAAACATACATAGCATCTTGACCTTGCTTCAAGGTCAAGGTCGCAGGGGCCATAAATGTTGTCTAAAAAACAGCTATTTTTCACATTTTTCCCATTTTCTCTGAAGTTTTTGAGATTTAATACCTCACCTATATATGATATATAGGGCAAAGTAAGCCCCATCTTTTGATACCAGTTTGGTTTACCTTGCTTCAAGGTCAAGGTCACAGGAGCTCTTCAAAGTTGGATTGTATACATATTTTGAAGTGACCTTGACCCTGAACTATGGAAGATAACTGTTTCAAACTTAAAAATTATGTGGGGCACATGTTATGCTTTCATCATGAGACACATTTGGTCACATATGATCAAGGTCAAGGTCACTTTGACCCTTATGAAATGTGACCAAAATAAGGTAGTGAACCACTAAAAGTGACCATATCTCATGGTAGAAAGAGCCAATAAGCACCATTGTACTTCCTATGTCTTGAATTAACAACTTTGTGTTGCATGACCTTGGATGACCTTGACCTTGGGTCAAGGTCACATGTATTTTGGTAGGAAAAATGTGTAAAGCAGTTCTTAGTGTATGATGTCATTGCTAGGTTTAGCTAAAGGTCAAGGTCATGTAAAGGTCAAGGTCAAGCATGTGAGTCGTATGGGCTTTGCCCTTCTTGTTCAGTCTTGTTTTGTGCCTCTTATTTCGTCCCCAAAAACTCATTTCTGTCTTTCTATGCCTATGCTGTGAGACATAATCGCGATTACGAGTTAGTCGTGTGACAGAAAGTTTTCTTGCACACTCGACTGCTGCTGTCTCACTTCGGCTACGCCGTCGTGAGACATCTACAGTCTCGTGTGCAAGAAAACTCTGTCACACGACCGACTCGTAATAGCGGGTAATATTATGCACCAATAAAGACAAGTAAACCTAGGGGAGTTGCTAGCTGGTGCTGGATAGAGTAAAAGATTTGTGAATGTGCTGGTCTTGAATTGTATTCAAACATATTTTTCCCCATAGTTTTCTTTTCTTTGGATGTTGACTCTCCTGATTACTTGGGAATGAGCGTGTTAGTGTCTTAAAAGGGAGGGAGTCTTGTTTTGGGGGTGGGGTTGTTCCACTGTAATGGACATGAAGAAGAGAAGTCGTATTTATAAAGCATTTGCTTTTATTTTATTTTTTAGTATTTCTTACTTTCTGTCCTTTCTGTTTGTTCGTTCTTCTTTTACTTTTCTTTCGTCTAGTTCTACTTGCTCTTCTGTATTTTTGTTTAGTTTTTTGTTATATTTAGTCAAGTTTTGACTAAATATTTTAACATCGAGGGGGAATCGAAACGAGGGTCGTGGTGTATGTGCGTGTGTCTGTGTGTGTGTCTGTGTGTGTGTGTGTGTAGAGCGATTCAGACTAAACTACTGGACCGATCTTTATGAAATTTGACATGAGAGTTCCTGGGTATGAAATCCCCGAACGTTTTTTTCATTTTTTTGATAAATGTCTTTGATGACGTCATATCCGGCTTTTCGTGAAAGTTGAGGCGGCACTGTCACGCCCTCATTTTTCAACCAAATTGGTTGAAATTTTGGTCAAGTAATCTTCGACGAAGCCCGGACTTCGGTATTGCATTTCAGCTTGGTGGCTTAAAAATTAATTAATGACTTTGGTCATTAAAAATCTGAAAATTGTAAAAAAAAAAAAAAATTTATAAAACGATCCAAATTTACGTTTATCTTATTCTCCATTATTTGCTGATTCCAAAAACATATAAATATGTTATATTCGGATTAAAAACAAGCTCTGAAAATTAAATATATAAAAATTATTATCAAAATTAAATTGTCCAAATCAATTTAAAAACACTTTCATCTTATTCCTTGTCGGTTCCTGATTCCAAAAACATATAGATATGATATGTTTGGATTAAAAACACGCTCAGAAAGTTAAAACAAAGAGAGGTACAGAAAAGCGTGCTATCCTTCTTAGCGCAACTACTACCCCGCTCTTCTTGTCAATTTCACTGCCTTTGCCATGAGCGGTGGACTGACGATGCTACGAGTATACGGTCTTGCTGAAAAATGGCATTGCGTTCAGTTTCATTCTGTGACTTCGACAGCTACTTGACTAAATATTGTATTTTCGCCTTACGCGACTTGTTTGTTTTAGTTTCTTTTGTAGGCAGGTACTTGAAGGTGATTACCGCATTTCTTTGAGAAAAGCGTTTGGCGGAGGAGGTTGTTTGTTGTGGAAGAGAATGTTCTATCCTGTGGTATGTCTGCAGTTTGTGTCAGACACAGTAAACTCCTCTAGTACTTTTTTGGTCCATTTTCTTGTTTTGTTTCTGTTGCGTCTTGTCTTTTACCACGACTGAAGGAGAGGAGGGAATACTCTTGAAGCAAAATGCGAAGAAGTTATTGTTGGTCTGTGAAGCTTTAAACATTGCACTGAAAATCCCTTGACAGAAGTGGCATGATCATCATGAGTGTGGTTTGCTCTTTTCTTTTCTCTTTCTTCTTACAGCCACCCACACTTCGCTTTGTGAACACAAACAGCTAGCTATTTGTTGATGCTGCTGTTCCGGGTTGTTTTCTGTGTGGGTTTTTTCTTCGTGATCGTTTTGTTTCATTGACATGGCTTTTTTTGTCTCTGGTGGTTTTTGTTGGGTTGATTTGGGGTTGAGTTTGTTTCTTCTTTTCTGTCAGTCTCAATATGAACATGTGTGCATACGTGCATGCTCGTGTGCATGCATATGTTTTTATGTACAAAATTTAGGAAGATGAATGAGGTTGAGGGAAGAGATTTGGTGGAAAATAGAAAAGAGAGGGGATAAGCCCTTGTAAGTCTGTTTTGTTGGTATGCCTCACCTGTGAAATTGAAGGATGAAGGAGCTTGATTGGGATGAAATCATTGGATAGGTGACAGATGGTCTAACAGATTGTTTTTAATGATCTCTTCTGTATTGCATCAGACAAATGGCACACGATCCTGTTGAGAAAGCAAACAGAAACCATCAGGAGGGGGGTATGGCCAAGGGGGCACAAGGGGGGGGGGGGGGTTGGAGAAGAGGCGGTATGGAGAGGAGGTAGGAGAGGAAGGAGGGAGGAGTATAACTTCTGGCAGTCACAAATCTTCTCCTATCTCGACAACCTCCAGCCTCTAGTTTGTTGTCAGGTGTACCTGTCTACAGGGCTTTTATCTCTCCAATACACAGACCCTGACTCCTCCTTCCCCAATCCCCCCCCCCCCCCCCACACACACACACCCATCTCTCTCCACCCCCTCCCTCATACCTGGCTGTGCCCCCCCCCCCCACACACACACACCCATCTCTCTCCACTCCACCCCACGCCCCCCCCCCCCCCCCCCCCAGGTGATTGCTTTCTGAGCGTGCTGGCTTAATCACACTCAGGTGAAATTCCACCTGCATTGCTATGCTCTGCTACATCGCCTTGGGGCTTGGGGGAGCTGGGTCCATGGAAGGGAGGGAGGGGGGAGGGAAAGTTAGTGCAAGGATGGTTTTGGGTAAAGGGAAGTGTGGGTTATTTGCCGAAGAGAATGGGTGATTGTGTTTGGTTGCTTGAGTTTCTTTCCTGTTTGTTGTCTTAGTACTGTATATGCTTGGCTTTCAGCTAAGTGCCCTGATCTGTTTGGAGTTCATTCAGTAGTGAATTAGCTTCTCTCTCTCTCTCTCTCTCTCTCTCTCTCTCTCTCTCTCTCTCTCTCTCTCTCTCTCTCTCTCTCTCTCTCTCTCTCTCTCTCTCTCAAAGGTTTATTTGTGAACAAACACACACACACACACACACACACACACACACACACACACACACACACACACACACTCACACACACACACACACACACACACACACACACACACACACACACACACACACACACTGCCTTTAATTGCATGATGGATGAGATGGAGAGAGAAAGAGTGACACAGACAGTCAGACAGACAGACAGACAGACAGAGAAACAGACAGATGAAGAGGGTACCAGGTACAGTGCAGAGACAGTCATTCATACAGAGAGCAGCATCACAGACCAGCCAGTAAAGCCAGAACCAGAGAGGCAGGGAGCAACAGGTGCAGACAGTCAAGCCCCCCACACATGAGACAGGGGTGGAGATAAGCAGAGATTAGCCCCCCTTTTATATAGCTTAGGATTACAAGTCATCAGATGATCATTCCATCACACCTACCTGCTATGCCTTATCTTCTGCATCACTTCATCCCATCTCCCCCCTGGTGGACCCTTGTCCCCCATATTTCCTCCTTCCTGCATTGTGTGCCTCACAGGCACTCCACGCAGCTTAACTTTGTGGAGGCTTTGCTGAAGGAAAGGAAACGTGAATCCTGTTGAATCTTGTTGCCATAAAACCTAATTCTCTTCTTTTGGTCTCTAAGCATAGACACTAATCCCCCCTCAATAACCCTACCAACCCTATTTTCATTTGCTGATTCTGACACTCGTTCAACTCAACATAAAAAAATTAAAAAATTAGGTTCACATACAGTGGAATATTTTGCACTCCATGCCCATAACAAAAAACGACTCCACATTCAGATTTAGACAAAAGAGAGAACAAGAAAGATATATGACATGCTATCGCAACTCGACTTTTTTTCCCTTTTGTTTGGGGCGGGGACATAGCTCAGTTGGTAGCGCGCTGGATTTGTATTCAGTTGGCCGCTGTCAGCGTGAGTTCAAACCCACGTTCGGCGGAAATTTATTTCTCAGAGTCAACTTTGTGTGCAGACTCTCCTCGGTGTCCGAACACCCCCGTGTACACTACATTGGGGTGTGCACGTTAAAGATCCCACGATTGACAAAAGGGTCTTTCCTGGCAAAATTGCTTAGGCACAGTTAATAATTGTCTACCTATACCTGTGTGACTTGGAATAATAGGCCGTGAAAGGTAAATATGCGCAGAAATGGCTGCAATCTACTGGCCGTATAAAATTTCATCTCACACGGCATCATTGCAGAGCGCCTGGAACTGTACCCACGGAATATGCGCGATATAAGCGTCCTATTGATTGATTGATTGTTTCCCCAATCCAACATGTTCATGTATGTGTGTGTGCCCACAACAGGTTCCCAGTACTTTCTGAGGTCACGGGGCTTGCCTTAGTTGTCAAGTGGTGTCTTATAAACATTTTTCCCGCAGTCATGTATCAATTTCATTGATTACCTCTGAGCAGTTTCTAAAAATGGTCCAAATGACACATTTTTAGCAAAATCACTGCCGCACATTGCCTTAAAGGGACTTCATGTGTTCTTTTTGGGAAACTAATAATAATAAATAACTTTTTTATAGCGCGAGTCCCATCAATTGGCTACAGGCGCTTTACAAATTCATTCTAAAATAAACTAGCACAAATCAAACAAGCATAACTAGCCTGGGGCACAGGCATCCTGAGTCAGTGAAGCCATGCAAGACTAAATACAGCACCCCTGGCAATTACCTTTATTTAAGACACGACTTTATATAGATGACATTCAGAAATAACTCTGCTGAGATTAGTATGCAGTGTCCGCTCGATCTGATAACTTTTTTTTCTTCTGAAAGCATGCACATTTAAGGTCATTGTTCAGTGTGATGTTATTGGCGTGTTTGCGACTCACCTCACCTTCAGGGAATATAACTCTTCCCGTTCCACAACGCATGCATGTGTGCAACTTTTCCTGCTAGAAGCCGGAAACCTGATTTTAAAAAGATACCAACCCAAAACTTTAAATTCTTGAGAATTATAAATAAATAAATAAATGGTTAAGAATTTTTTTTTTATTGAAATCTATTTGAATTCCTTATACTCGTTGTCATCTTAGATTTAAAAGAGAGAGCTTCTAGCTTATTTTCATTCTTATTTTGGGGGGGGGGAGGAGGAAGGGGGGGGGGGGGGGGGCAATGTTGCCCTCTGCCCGAACACTCAAGTCTTTAATGGCAAAAAAACGTAGGACTTGTAATACCAATTTTACTACTAGGACTCTGCCCCTGTACCTCTGCCTTTCAGTTATTGTTTTTTATTTTCAGAAGTTGCATGCATGCGCATAATAACATGATAATAAAAGTTATATCTGGAAGACGTCTACTTTAAAGAATACATGTAGAAAGCAAATAAAGTTTACATGGCCTTCTGTTTTCTGTACAGTCACAGGTTTTATTCAGGTGTATTTTTGCTTGAATGAAACTTTTGCTAAAATAAATGAAGAAAATCTCTTCAGGACAGGAGAGAAATTTGTGGCTGTTTGTGCTTGTTCTGACAGGACCTTGCTTCTTTGTTACAGAGAGATGCAGACACACGCAGAAACCAGCTGATGAGAGATATGGCTCAACTTAGATTGCAGGTATGTAACTGATAATGCCTGTACTTAATGCAGACCACTCTGCTGCTCTAAGAAGAAGCGATAAGAGATGACAGTAAGTAGTGGGGGGGAAATGAAAGCAAAAATGTGAAAACCACGGAGAAGGACATTGACTTAGCATCCTAGCTTGGATTGGGCTCATCGGCTGATTAAAATCATGAAGAGAATACCACCTACCTGCACAGTCCTATAGTTTCAAAGTCGAGGCTGTTGGTGGTCAGTTCTGGGAACTTTACAGTACTTCTTATTGTTAACTGTGCTTCTGATTGTTAACTGTGTGCATTCTGCATGCTGTCCATCTTGCCTAACAGGAAATACACAGTGTCATGGTTTTGAATCTTCTTCAATTTCTCAGTGTGAGATGATGATGTAGGAATTGAAAGTTAAGTTAATGACAGTAAAAGATTAGACAACAACCCCACCACCTACGCC
This sequence comes from Littorina saxatilis, assembly GCF_037325665.1. Classification (NCBI taxonomy): domain Eukaryota; kingdom Metazoa; phylum Mollusca; class Gastropoda; order Littorinimorpha; family Littorinidae; genus Littorina; species Littorina saxatilis. Next base: position 91,725,086 of record NC_090245.1, read on the forward strand.
TCTCCCCACCACCCCCTACCCTCCCCCTGCTTTTCTCCAAGTATTCTGAGGTTTATTCTGACAACTTTCCCAAGCTGAAATATTTCACTGAATCTTAGAAATGTTTTGATATTGGATATGAAGTTTACACCAAAACCAAGTTTATACTTTTGTAGCGCCATTGCGCAGACTTCAAATAAAAATAAAAATATTACTGCGATATGTTCGAGCTGTGATATTTCTTATTACCGTGACAACAGGCGGAAGTGAGTCAGTTGGAGGGGCACCTGGAGGAGACGCAGCAACCACACTTCCCGCCCTACGTCATTGTGGACGCTGCCTCTCTCTCTTCTCACCTCACGCTGGTCAGAGAGCTGGCCCAGAGCGCTCGCTGCATCATCATTATACCCCTTGCTGGTCAGTGGATTATGTTGTTTTGGGGGGTTAGTGTGTTACTGTGTTTACGTGTGGGGATGCAAGGGGGCGGGGGGATAGTGTGTGATGGTGTGGGTGCGTGTCTGTCTGTCTGTCTGTGTATCTTATCTGTGTATGTATGTTTATTTGTTTTTGTGTATCTGTCCTCATAATTATGTGTGAGTGCGTTTGTGAGTATGTGTGTGAGTGTCTGTGTGTGTGTGTGATTGTCGTGTGTGTGTGTGTGTCTGTCTCTCTGTCTCTGTCTCTGTCTCTCTCTCTGTCTCTCTCTCTCTCTCTCTCTCTCTCTCTCTCTCTCTCTCTCTCTCTCTCTCTCTCTCTCTCTCTCTCTCTCTCTCTCTGTGAAACAAGACCTCTCACTGTGTATACACTGACTGTGGTGAGAGCCAGATAGGTTTTATACCTCACCTCCACCTGCAGTGCTTGGTATGTATCACTGTGTTGAGCTTCACATCCCTGGTAACATGTCGTAGTCTGGGTGGGCCTACATGCCTTTCTGCAGGTAGACTCATTGACAGTGGGCGTTCACTTTTGGCCTCTAACACACACGTATGCACGCATGCACACACGCATGCACACACACCGGCACACACCGAGGTCAGTATGCACGAATGCACTCACACATGCACACACAAACACATGCTCACGCATGAATACACAGACAAACGCACACAAACACACACACACACACACACACAAACACACACACACACACACATGCACGCACGCACTTTTAGTGGTCAGATTATGGGTCATAAAACATTGTCCACACTAAAAAGTGGCACTGGGCACTGGGCACTGCGTACACTCTTTATTGGCCATCATGTTTCTGCCTTCCAAATAAACTTTTCGAAAATGTTCTATATTCTTGCGCAAAATAGCATCAATGCCGATGTGCAAATATGTTTTTGACAATGCTACACTCAAACACCATTTGCTGAGCTGAAAATCTAAATTGTTACACTTGAGGCTTTAGAAGGGTTGGCAGGTCTGTGTGTGAAAAAGGAAAGCATTTTTCTTGTTTTGAAGCTGCAGGCCTAGTTGAACCAAAGGACTGACTCCATGTTTGCACTTACATATTAAATACACCTCTGGTGTTCACAGTGGCCCACAAACAAGCAGCACCCGTCAAGTTGCTTGTCTTGCAACATGCGTTTAGCTTTCTGTTTCCCCCTTGTCAACCCCTCTTCCCCCTTGTCAACCCCTCCCACCCCTATCCCTGTCCCTCCCCACTTGTGAGTTCCTGGTGGCTTTAATTAGTCCTCAGTGACAGCTAACAGCACCCCATGTTGTTCTTGCTTTGTTTAACTTGGAGTGGAAATTAGTGACAGGTAACAACAGCCCATGTTGTTCTTGTTTCGTGTTAACTTAAAATAGAAGTTAGCCGGTGGATAGATTTTTTTTTGGGGGGGGGGGGGGGGGTTACTTTATCTTTACTAATTTGAAAGTGAGCTTCGTGTGTCTGATATAGATCTGTGACATTCTTTTTTTTTTCAAACTTTTTTGTTGAGTCACTTGAGAAAAAGTGACTATGTAATCGGTCAGTGTTAGTCTGTCCGGCCGGCCGGCCGGCCGGCCGTAGACACCACCTTAACGTTGGACTTTTCTCGGAAACTATCAAAGCGATCGGGCTCATATTTTGTTTAGTCGTGACCTCCAATGACCTCTACACTTTAACGATGGTTTCGTTGACCTTTGACCTTTTTCAAGGTCACAGGTCAGCGTCAAAGGAAAAATTAGACATTTTATATCTTTGACAAAGTTCATCGGATGTGATTGAAACTTTGTAGGATTATTCTTTACATCAAAGTATTTACATCTGTAGCCTTTTACGAACGTTATCAGAAAAACAAGGGAGATAACTAGCCTTTTCTGTTCGGCAACACACAACTTAACGTTGGGCTTTTCTCGGAAACTATAAAAGTGACCGGGCTCAAATTTTATGTGAACGTGACTCATTGTGTTGTGAATAGCAATTTCTTCCTGTCCATCTGATGCCTCATATAATATTCAGAACTGCGAAAGTGACTCGATCGAGCGTTTGCTCTTCTTGTTTAACTTGTGGGAAATATTATTTCTGTCTCTCTTCTCCGTGACTTTGTTGAGTATCAGTTTTGATTTAATTATTCATGAACTCTGAACAGAAATTCTTGTGAATGCCTGGGAACTTTTTCTGAATGTTTTCACCACATGAATGCAAACACGTTGTCAAGGAAACACAACGCAGACTAAGTGGAAACAATGAAGCATATGCGCGCATCTCTGCAAAGCCGAGTTTAATACCTGCAGTGGACACCACTGAGAGTCTGTCTTCTTGTCCAAGTCACTGGCCCGTGAAATTCACCTGCTTAAAAAGTAAATTTTAAGGGGCTTATTGTCCGTCAGGTCTTAATTGCCTATATTGGACATGAATTGGTTTATACGATTCGAGTTTTTACGCCCTCACGGCTTTTGATGTTTGCGTGTTTAGGTGGTATCAGCCATCTGCACTTATGGTAGAATGACCAAGATCTTTAACGTGCCATTGTGGTGACACGGGGGTGGGAGATGGATACCGTCTCTGGGTCTGCACATAAAGTTGACCCGTGTCCGTCCCGGCCCGGATTCGAACCAGCGACCTCTCGATCACAAGTCCAGTGCTCTACCACCTGAGCTACCCGGGCCCCTCACCTGCTTAGTATGCCACTCTCACCTTAGTAGCTTTCTGCTCCAGTGCTTGTACAGGATTGTTTATTGTCTTGTTGGCAGATCATGATTGTTGTCTTGTTGGCAGAGGATTGTTTATTGTCTTGTTGGCTATCTGAAGCGGTCTATTCCTGGATAGGCAGCGGTCACTCTCTTCTCTCAACTGTTGATCTGTGTGATGTTGGAGAGCTGGAAGGAGGGTTGAAAAAATACAGTGGTACTCTCCCTTTAAGAACACCAAAAATCAGAGAACTCACGTCCCCTAAAGGAAGGAATCTTAAAACTGAGGTAAATTTACAGAGGTTATGAACTGAAAAGCTTAGAGAAAGCAGGGTCTTAAAAGTGTGTGTGTGTGTGGGGGGGGGGGGGGTAAATTAGGGGACCTTTACAAAGGGTTTCACTGTGTATTGAGCCTCATGCATCATATTCATACATTTTTTTGCACAGTGTTAGGCTGAATATGTAGGGCTTCTCAGCATTCATTTGTTCCCTTCCTGAGGGGGGTAAGGAGTGAAAGGGGGTCATGTTTTACACTCAGAGGATGTCACAAGTTGCCTGTTGATCTGTTTAACTTGATGTTGAGTGATGTTGAGTGGTTTACCCTGTCTGGGCAACAACTATTTTATAGTCACCTGGGACAGCTTGGCTTGGCTCATTACACTCCGTCAGGTGAGAGGCATGTATGTGACAAGAGTTCTGGCCACAGATACAGAAAGGAAGAACATGATAAAGAACATTTTAAAAATGCTACTTGAAGAAAAAGTTGCCAAAAGTGAAACAGAAGTTTTATCAGATTAATTATATCTGTTACATATAGCGCAAAGCCTGTTCTAAAAACTTTGCTTTGAAGCATAAGAAAAGGATAACAGTTGACACGTATTGTAATTTATTACTGTGCTACAGGCATTTGGAAAGCTGACTTCATGTATTTGTCACCTTCATTCTTCACTTGTTTTATCATATCTTGTCCCCAGGTTTGACGGGCGCAATAGTCCAGTGGTAAGGAAGTCAGCCTACAATCTCTCAAGTCAGATTATGGGAAGACCTGCCAGTGCCTTTTCCCCCTTTGCATGTGCACATATAACCAAATACAGACCCAAAAATTCCCATAATCCATGTCAGAGTTTGGTATGGTACAAAAAACAAAACAAAAACTAGCATCTATCCACTTCAAAATGGAGTATGACTGCCTAAATGGCTAGTTAAGTTGGGAAAACGGCCATACAGGTAAATGGCTAAAATGCCCACTCACAAAAGAAAAAGTTAGTGCATGTGGGAGTCGCAGCCCACAAACAAGAAGAAGACGACATCCCACTGATATTTTTTTTAAAGGGCTTTCCTTTCAAGTGTCCAGCTTAGCTTTACGGTACCAAGACCTGCCAAAGAGGTATTACTGCAACCTTACCACTGAGTTTTCAAATCATTGTCTTACTACAAGCTGATTGCTAGCATTGCATATCATATTACTGTATGTTTCAGGCTGATTGCTAGCATTGTGTATCACAGTACGTTTTAGGCTGATCGCTAGCATTGTGTATCACTGAATGTTTTAGGCTGATTGCTAGCATTGTGTATCACAGTACGTTTTAGGCTGATCGCTAGCATTGTGTATCACTGTACATTTTAGGCTAATCGCTAGCATTGTGTATCGCTGTACGTTTCAGCCTGATCGCTAGCATTGTGTATGACTGTATGTTTCAGTGATAGACCAATTGGATGTACAGAAGAAGGAGAGCAGTGGGGCGAGGGAGGCCATACGATGGCTGGAGGCAGAGTTTCGCCGAGGCAACAGGTACATCCGCGCACAGAAGAGCAATGAAACAGTCAGCTCCAACAACCAGCGCATCTTTAAGAAACGTCATCGAGAAATATGGTATGAACCTTTTGATGTCCTTTTTGCTCAGTGTGTTACTTTTGTTGTGTTCACAGTTATATTCCAGGCATTACATTGGTTTAACTGCAACCAAGTCACATTAAATTTGGTTACGTATGATTCATTCTTTCGATTCATCACACTATTTTGTTGTACACTTTGTGTTACTTGTTTTTTTTAACTGCAAAGTTAATGCTTGTCGCACTCTTATATCATATGTTTCATATTTCAGGGATTTCGTCTGGCGTCTGCAGTTGACAAAACACCTGGACTTCCATGTATTTCCAATCACTGGAAATTTTGCCATTAGTTGAACTGACCTGCCCAACTTTTTTGATGGTGGGGGAAAGGTGATGCCGAGCTCGGACTGCCTTAAAATTCAGAGAAATCCTGACATTTTTATGGGAAAATTGGGCAAATTTGCTGAAGAAAATAGATCTTCTTTAGCAACATCCTTCACTGCTACGTGTTGTGTTGCAGGTACATGATGGAGGTGTTGGGGTGCGGACGTTACCTGGCCAGGCAGAGCAGTAACTTCACGGCGGGCTCTGTGGTGGCCATTCTGACCGCTCACTCCTTCTTCGCCGAGAACCCCGCCCCGGTCGTACAGCAGGTGTGCACTGCCAGTCAGGAAGAAGGTGGGTGTACTGGCTTGTGTGTGTAGGGGGGAGGTGTGTGTGTCACTGTGTGTGTGTGTGTGTGTGTGTGTGTGTCACTGTGTGTGTGCGTGTGCGTGTGTGTGTGTGTGTGTGTGTGTGTGTGAGAGAGTATAGGAATCAAGAGAGAAAGAATGTGCACTGGCCTATGTGTGTAGGGGGGAAGGGGTGTGTGTGTGTGTGCGTGCGGGTGTACATGCGTGTAGGTATGTAAGTAAGTGAGAGAGTGTAGGAATCAAGAGAGAAAGAATGTCCAAAACTGACACTGAAAGCGTCAGACCTTCATTCTTTTTGTCCAATTTAGACACTTCTCTTTGGCTGCGGACTTCGGAATCATCAGTTCTTTTTCTTATTTCATTGGAAACATGGGTCTGCAGAGTTAATTCTGTCAGTATGTGCGGATCAAAAAGCATACCTGAATATGTGTTCATAGAACTCTTTATTCAGGTGTTGTTTGGGACCAGGGTATCCATTGATATTTATGCATGTTTGTTCTTAACAGGGGTTTCCATCGAGATGATGAAGGAGTTTGTCAGCAAGTGGCGTCAGATCTGGCAGAGCAACGGGTGACGTGTCAGCAGCCAGGGGGTCAGGCCGACCCTGTGCATAACGCAATCTGTCAGAACCCAGCAGTGGATAGTGCTCTGTCTGACGAAGCCGTCATTGCCCGACACAACTACCACTGTTCAGCTCCTTTGTGTAGCCAAAGCGGGAATCATTCAAAACATAGGCGCTAAAAGAGAAAAGAAAGAAGAAGACCAAAAAATGATGGACATATCCCAGAAGAAAAATCAGTCATAATGCGGAAAAGCATCTCAGAATGCTGTGATCCTGTGCTGGCAAAACAAGGGAACTCTGAACTGGAACGGAAATACTGAGAACTGGAACGGAAATACTGAGAACTGGAACAGAAAATACCGATGCATTGAAATAACAAAAAGTTCTGAGCAGCGAGACTCCATCAGAGAAGGATGGTCAGTATAATTTGGTGATGTTTAAAATGATTGGAACAGAAAAGGAGTCTTGTAAGATAAAAGTCTGCGCAGCAGTTGTACATGAAAGTGAGCTGTAACAATCATGATCTAACTTACTAAGCTAAGATACATGTATCATGATTTACTTTGAGCTTTCTAAGAAAAGCCAAAAGCTTCTCGGATTAATGGTAATTTTCAGATTAAGATGTGCTGTAATTTTTTTTTTTTTTTTTTTTTTGCACATCAAGCTGCTTGTGCCTGACTGAAGGATTTGCTAAATATAGCCAGCAGCGGAGAATACATATGAATTGCTCTGGCAGACCAGCACGATGATAGATCACCTTGAAAATGAAATTAAAAAAAGATTGTCAGAAAAATGTCATCTTGCACAATAGAAGTGTTTGATGTTTAAAAATACTGCTCACATAATATGGACTTGATCAGTTGGCACTTTGCTGTCGACCTGAAAGATAAGTTTGCCGGAAATATGTTTCAATGGTTAAAACCTTTGATTTTATGAAAATACAGTTTACATGGTGTGGGCGTGCGAGACCAGCTGTTTGTTGCTAAACTGGTAGGATTAGCAAATACTGCTTGTTTGGTAATTTGCTACAGTGAAACCTCGATTTGAAGACCAACAAAAATCTGAGAAAAACAGATCTTCAACAGGCATGGGAATTGTCTGCCGAAAGGCAAGTTTCCGCCGAAATTTGTTGTTTGTTCTGCCCAAAAAGCGAAAGTGTCCGCCGAAAAAATAAATGGGCGAGGCAAAAATGGTTCTAAAAACTGAATTTAATGGCAAACTTGGAGCTCAGATGACACCAAATTGCACCATTTGGGTTCTTTGGAGAAAAAAATAATCCGGGGGGGGGGGGGGGGGCATGCCCCCTGACCCTCCTGGTAACGCTAGGCGCCGTCTACTTCGCTATTACTTAAACATGTTCAGCCTTTTTTACTTTTTTCAATTCTCATGCCTGCTTCAAAGAAAAGGAGTCTTAAATATGAACTTTTGAAAAATCAGTCCGGCGCATCTTCCGGTTCCTGTGGATCAAACACAGGTGGCTGTTTTGCTCGCTCCAAGAAAGGATCATAATCACTGTCATCTACCTGTTTCCAACGAATCGTCCGAAAGAAGATCTCCCCCTTCCCCTGTCAGTATCCATAATCATTTGCACCGCCTGTAGCGTCAGTCCGTCTTTGTTTTTCCCTACTAGGGCCTGGTCGACTGTCACCGTTAGCCATTTTGACGAGTCGAGCTTTCTCTCCCCTTTCCTGCCCGCCAAGGCTGAAAATAGCCTTTAGACGCAAAACCGCGTCACCATTTATGTTTATTCATGAGAATGAGGTATCCTACCAAGCCATTGGCTGCTATTTGTGTATCAGCAGTGACGTAGCATTTCTGGAAAATTCCTGAACGGAGAAAACAGGTTTACCCGTCCTAAGGCGCTGCGGCTGCACAAGCGCATGACGGGTATACCCGTCATAAGGCAGGCAAGGGGTTAAAGCGGAGTTTAAGTAAAAAATGCATGTTTTTTTTAACAGAAAGTCTGAAAAAGCAGGGGCTTAAAAGAGAAGTGTTAATTGTGAAACAGGGGGTTCTATATCTCTGTGGTTCCACTGCATCTTTAGTCATATAAAGACTTTCGAGATTTTAGTCAAGCAGTATGTGGGAAATGTTGAGTCCTTTGTGCTGGAAACTTGCATTCTCCCAGTTGCAAGCCCCTGGAGAAATTTTTTTATTAGTGCTTTTGTGAACAAGAAACAATTAACAAGTGGCTCTATCCCATCTCCCCCCCCCCCCCCCCCCCCCCCCTTTCCCCGTCGCGATATAACCTTCGTGGTTGAAAACGACGTTAAACACCAAATAAAGAAAGAAAGAAATGCTCGAAAGAGGCATGAAATGTCTCTTTAACTGAAATCTGTGTGCATTATCAGTCCTATTTAACTCATGAAATAGCGTGTGTGTGTTTTTGTTGTTTTCTTTTTTTTCTGTTGGCTCTCATGCAAAGAAAGAAACCCTCTGCTGGAAATTGAGTGTAGTGTCTTGAGAGTGATTTTTATTATTTCAATAATGTCACTGGTATGGGTAATTATTTTGTCATATGTCTCTGATTTTAATTACAAAATAAGGTATCAACATGAATATCTTACTGTATACTTTTAAGTTGGTGCTTTTAAGTTTTGGCTCACTGGCTTTATCTCTGTAAGTGTCGCATTTTAAGTTGATCGTGAAGGGAGGTTACTTTCTTTTTCTTTTCTTTTTTCCTTTTTGAGTCACTTGAGAAAATGTGACTCTATGTAATCGGTCAGTGTTAGTCTGTCCGGCCGGCCGTCCGGCCGGCCGGCCGTCCGGCCGGCCGGCCGTCCGGCCGGCCGTCCGTAGACACCACCTTAACGTTGGACTTTTCTCGGAAACTATCAAAGCGATCGGGCTCATATTTTATTTAGTCGTGACCTCCAATGACCTCTACACTTTAACGATGGTTTTGTTGACCTTTGACCTTTTTCAAGGTCACAGGTCAGCGTCAAAGGAAAAATTAGACATTTTATATCTTTGACAAAGTTCATCGGATGTGATTGAAACTTTGTAGGATTATTCTTTACATCAAAGTATTTACATCTGTAGCCTTTTACGAACGTTATCAGAAAAACAAGGGAGATAACTAGCCTTTTCTGTTCGGCAACACACAACTTAACGTTGGGCTTTTCTCGGAAACTATAAAAGTGACCGGGCTCAAATTTTATGTGAACGTGACTCCCAGTGACCTCTACACTTTGACGTCTGCTTTGGTGACCTTTGACCTTTTTCAAGGTCACAGGTATGCTTCAGGTATGCATTGTGTTGTGAATAGCAATTTCTTCCTGTCCATCTGATGCCTCATATAATATTCAGAACTGCGAAAGTGACTCGATCGAGCGTTTGCTCTTCTTGTTTAAAATTGTACTGAGGCACCCCATTGCATGACCCCCTCAGCTTATTTCTTCCCATGCTCCAAACATTACCGAGCCCGTCACCTCTCTCTCTCTGATTAGTAGTTACCAATGCTTTTGATGGGTTTTTTCGCTAAGTGATTGGAGTTGAAATATTTATCATTGTACTAGCAATCCATGTTCCATTTAAGTTTTGCCTTTTCAACCTTTCCCAAATTTTTTCCTAATTACAAATGATGTTGGCACAAAATCTAAAACAACACAAGCAGGCAGGATGCTTCTGTTTTATGCCAAAGCAAGCCCTTGCACCTTTTATGATGCGAGTTTCTTATTTGTCAAATGCACACACACACACACTCACAACACACACACACACACACACACACACACACACACACACACACACACACACACACACACACACACACACACACACACACACACACATACACACACACACACACACATATACACACACACACACACACACACACACAGTCAAATCAATCAAGACTAAAAATGTTACTGTCCTTATAAAAACAAGGAAAATTGCCATACAGTGTTGGGTGGTTACAGACATAAAATACATCACATTTACTAAGAATTAAGAATTGCACTTCCAGTAATTTTATAACACAGTAGACTTACATAGTGAGATGGGTACTGTACCAAAGCTTACCTGTTGCTTTTGTTGTTGTTGCAGAATTAAGAACATTGAACTGACAAGAGCATTTGTGTATGTTTGGCATCTTAACAGTATTCAGGCATGGGAATTGTCCGCCGAAAGGCACATTTCCGCCGAGTTTTTATTTTGTTCCGCCAAAAAAGCCGCCGAAAACAATAATGGGGGAGGCAAAAGAACTGAATTAAATGGCAAACTTGGAACTCAGATGACACCAAATTGCACCGTTTAGGTTCTTTGGAGAAAAAGTTGCGTTTACATAAAAACATTCAGCCTTTTGTACTTTTTTCAATTCCCATGCCTGAGTATTGTTTGTCTGTTAATTACTGATAAAAAGATCAGGAGAAACGAGTTTTAAGATCGCAAATCATGCCAAATCGCAAGGTTGTGATTAATACTCTCATGGTGACCTTTATGAATGACATTTTATGAACGTTTGAGAACAGGAATGGGTGATTGTGCTCCGATTGTGCTGATAGAAGGGTCCTTTCTTGATGCTCAGTTGTGCAAGCTTTGCTTGTCTGTTTTATTAAAAGTGTGCCAATATGTTTGTTCACTGATAAGAAATGATTACACTGTGTGTGTTAACTCTCAGAATTGCTATGCCAATTCCAAAGGCATAGTTATAAAGAATATTGCTTTCAGTTGCTGTTCTTGCTTCTATTTTGTGAGTGATTGAAAATATTACTCTGTTTTTTAAATGTATGTGTTCTTTATTTTGTAACGTCTGCATTGTATATGGTTTTTTTTGTTTGTATGGGTTTTGTTTGTTTATTTTTTTGTTTGTTTAACATACTGAGGCAGACATGCAGCGTTCATGTCATAAGACTACCAACCACATAATCTTATATGCATGAGAATTTTCTGACAATGTAGAACATACAAATAAATCAAGATGCTAAAATGTGGGCCAGGTATGTCAATACACACTGACACACACACATGCACACACACCATCAGTTTAGAAAAGATTACACCGTAAAAGGTATTTTTTCTCTATCTATATAGGTGTCAGCTTTTTCCTTTACCAAAGACGAAAGGAAAAAATGCCTCATCTACAACCCATAAACATAATGGAGTTCAAAAACAGTCCTACAGTAATCCATGAATGAAGCCGAAAGAGGAGAAGCTCCATCCTCTTGCACGCACTTACAATCCCCGCAGGCTTAGATCTCATGAATATTAATGCCTTGGCCTCGGGACAGTGACTCGCTGAGTCAGGCATGCGTAGCGACATGCTGGAAACAATAAAAATGTTCCCTTTGATAATGGACTAGTTTGTCTAGCCCCGGGCAGCCATATATCATCTGGGGGACCATTAAAGTGTGCAAGCCATGAACGCCTGATCTTGATGGCTGCAGCTAAGACAAGATGGCCGTCTTTGATAGATCGCTTGGCTTTTGCCCCAAGGTAATCAATTGCATCTGCTGAGGTAATGTATGATTACTTCAGTAAAACGAGGGGAAAAGGACGATGACGACGACGAAAAGTTGAAATAGCCAAGGGACGTAAATCAATGAAGTAAACTCGCCGCTTAAGATTTTAGTTGCTTCCCTTCCATCGAAGGTCTAGTCGCTGGCCACTGACTCTACTTGCTCTCTCTCTCTCTCTCTCTCTCTCTCTCTCTCTCTCTCTCTCTCTCTCTCTCTCTCTCTCTCTCTCTCTCTCTCTCTCTCTCTCTCTCTTCCCCCCCCCCACCCCCTTCCTGAAAAGAAGAAGCCCAGATCACTTGTTTGTGTCCCTGTGATTTAACTAAGATTGTCAGTGTTAGAATCATCCTTTGGATTTCCGAACTGTTCAAGATTCTAGGAAAGTAGCAGCGTTTGTAGTCTGCTCTCTACACTCATGGATGCGCTGCTATTTTCCACGTAAAAACACGGATTTGTTTTATTTATTTGTCTATGTGGCTGTTCATATATTGGGTTTTGGACCTCATCCCCAGTGTTCCGTTTATTACAATCTTAATTTTCTCTGATGCCATTGGCGTTGGCTGACCGTTAGTTAGCACGGTAAGTGAGTGTGTTTATGTGTGTGGGGTGGATGATGGGTGTCCGTGTGTTTGTGTGTGTGTGTGCGCGCGCAGTCTGTGTGTGTCTGTGTGTGTGTCTGTGTCTTTGTCTTTGTTGGATTTTTGAATTACATGAATAATCTAAGCTGCTCATTTTCCCCCTATTTATCACAACTAAAGAAGTTACATGTATCATCAACTTCAGAGGTTCCAACTGGCGTTGACTGATGTCAGTGTCAAAGACTAATGTCATTCTGTGCCATTAACCAAAGACTAATGTCATACCTCGCCATTACCGGTGTATCGCCTCGTTCTTCAAATCATGGCTGATGTTTTACATGCCTATAATGGTGTAGTACTGGTTAATTGGTCAGACCAACACTCACTCCAAGGATCTTGACCCCTACTAGCCCACCTATACCGGCCGCTGGAGGAGACTATTTTACAAGGCTGTAAAAGCCAGACCTATCAGGGACAGGTAGAGCTGTCGTAAACGCAGCCATAAGCTTTCGCGGGGACTCCCAACATTGATAGCAAAGAGGAGTGAAAATCATTCAAGCGCATCGGTAGAAAGTAAACTCTCAATATCTTTACGGTCCAGTGAACACTGAACCTCAGTTTCTCAGACGATGCGCACTCTCTCGTCACGGTCTGGTAACCAGGATTTCATTGGATGATCTGCCTCGGACCAAACCACGCCCCCGTCTCAGGTGTTTTTAACCAACCAACAACCTCGTTAAAAGGCGACACGCTTGAGAACGTGTTGCTCAGCGAAGGGTGACGGGTCGTTGGTGCGGAACAGGAGCGACAGGCGTTAATACGGGCGTCACAAGCAAGTCACGGCTGACTGCGTCGCACTCGACAATCTGTTCCCAATGAAATCGCCTTCAAAAGACACAAGATACTGCGGACTACGCGCCTAATGGTGGTCGGTTGGCGATTCCCAGACTGTTTCACATTATTGTCCTCGGGGCCTTCTTCCTTTTTTTGTTGTTTTTTTCTTCTCTTTATTTTCTCCTTTTTTTTTTGGGGGGGGGGGGGGGGGCATGAGTTTCTCTCGGGAGATTGCGTGCGTGTATGCGTGCGTGTGAGCGTACGTGGGTGCGTGCATTAGAGCGTGCGTGCGTGCATTAGAGCGTGCGTGCGTGCATGAGAGCTTACGTGCGTGCGTTTGTGTGTGTTTGCGTGTGTGCGTGCATGAGAGCGTAGTACGTGCGCGCGTTTGTGTGTGTTTGCGTGTGTGCGTGTGTGCTATACTGAATCTTTCCTCTTAACTTTTGAAAGAAGGAGTAGAAGACAAAGACGAGAAGCGAACCAGACTGGTGAGAGTCCTGCTTGGAGTGCCTGAGCTGGTGCTTGAACTTGACAATGTCCTCAAGACACGGGCTGTGTTCAGGTCCAACAGACTACTTGTAGCGGCGCAGAGCTGGTCTGGTGGCGATAATGAGGGAGAGGTTCCTCTGTTGAGCAAGAGGTGTGTGTGTGTGTGTCAGTGTGTGTGTGTGTGTGTGTGTGCCACGGTGTGTGTGGTGTGTGTGTGTGTGATTGTGTGTGTGTGATTGTGTGTGTGTGTGTGTGTGTGTGTGTCAGTGTGTGTGTGTCAGTGTGTGTGTGACTGTGTGTGTGTCAGTGTGTGTGTGTGTGTGTCAGTGTGTGTGTGTGTGTCAGAGTGTGTGTGTGTGTCAGTGTGTGTGTGTGTGTCAGTGTGTGTGTGGGTGTGTGTGTGTGTGGTATGGGTGTTATTAAAAGAGTGAGACAGACAGACAAACCGAGAAGGAGAAGAGAGGGCGAGACGACAGAGAGAGACAGAGAGCGAGACTAAGAGAGAGAGAGAGGACAGATAGAGACAGCGAGTGAGACGACAGAGCGAGAAAGAGAGAGAGAGAGAGAGAGAATAAACATGAGAGAGAGAGAGAGAGACTGAGGTGACAGAGAGAGAGGGGGGAGAGAGGGGGTGGGGGGGGGGGGCGAGAGAGGGAGAGAGACAGACAGAGAGAAAACAGAGGGATATAGAGACAGAGTGAGGCGACAGAGAGAGAAAGAGAGAGACTAAACATGAGAGGGAGAGAGAGACAGAGAGAGATAGGGGGCGGCAGAGAGAGAGAGAGAGACAGAGAGAGAGACAGAGGGACAGAGAGAGACAGAGAGAGAGACAGAGAGAGGGAGAAACCGAAAGAATGGAGGGGAGAGAGAGAGAGACGAATGACTGTGGTCCCGTTTTGCTGAAATGTTAACAGATTGCCGTTGCCAGTTGCGTCGGTTGGGAACAAAAGGAATTTTTCAAGACTGGATTTCAAATGGATACATTGTGCAACTAACGCAGCAAACTTTACAAATAAAATTCTACAGGCCGTGGATAAAAATGGAAAAAGAAAGCGTGCTTTCCCAGGTGGTCCTTGACCCTTTCTTCGTCGCCCTTCCAAGACTCTCATCTTCTCCCTCAAAGCCACCCCCAACCTCCTACCCCCTCCCACGGTTCCCGTTACCTATCGTCCCCCCTGTACAGGACCGAGGGATCAGGTATCTTACCTATCATCTTGGGTTGGCCCCCACATCAGCCACACCAGTCAACCTGGGTGGTGGCTGAGCCCTCCGAGTCATGCCGAAAGACTAGCTTGATTTAGATCGGCAGGAATTTTTCTCCTGGAGACACCTCCACTTGCCCCCTGCGTTATCAGAGACTCGGACAGATGATACCTAAACAATCCGCAGTGGCCGAGGGAAACTGGGCCGTGGCAGCTAATTGAATTAGAATGCTGCCTTTCCCTACTCTTTCTTTTTCCAGTCTTTCTCGCTCTCTGTGGCAGCAGTGGCGTGCACAGACACAAGCATGTACGCACACCTTACATTCTAAACTGAAGACACTTTTTGTAACGAGTTGTGAGAATTGTGTGGAATTCTTCATAACTATATTTGCAAAAGTACCACGCATTGTAAACACTATTTTGTGTTTACTATATGTTCTACTTTTGCGAGTAGGGTTTTTATAGTCTTACGCACCAGTCTACACAACTCGTTACAAAAAGTGGAACGCTTCTGTTTACACTATTTACAGTGTACAAACATACATGCAAACACAAACACACTTTCCCAGAGAGCGAAAAACACATGCACACAAAAACCGTTACTCACGTGCGGTGTGGGTGTTTGTGCGTGTGTGTTTGTGCGTGTCATACGTAGCAGACTACACTGAAATACGACTGCATCAGTTCAGTAAATGAATGGTTTCCGAATTATTATTTCAAGGCAAGAACAATCGTAATCGAAAACGTGTAGGGTTCAGAACGTTCTTACCATATATAAGACTTATTACCAGCCTGCCTCATGCGTGCAGACTCAGTGCAGACTGCAGTGGTTCCATTGCCCTAGCCTGGCAGTAGCAGACGACATAAACCCCGCTCAGCAAATTAACATGTTGGGCAAATGTGAACGAAAAAACGATGGGGATATAATACGTGTAGGGTTCAGAGCATTCTTACTGTTCATATTTAGTATCAGACTCCCCGATGAGTGAAGATACAACACGAGAAATATGCCACATTTATTTTGAAAATGTGCTAACCGTCGAGTCCTTCGACTTCGAGTCAATTCAAGGGGAGTCACTCCGCACAGTCAATCCGTCGAAGCTCGACTGGAGGTTTCGAATCGCAAATAACGAAGAGCACAGTCCTTTCTCCGAGTTCAAATGAGGTCTCTCTGAAAGATCATCACTGTTCAGCTTAACGCTACACTGGAATTTACCAACAGAAATTAAAATGCGTGTGACGAAAGCACGACACACTTGAGACACCCCACACAAAAGTAGATCTTACTGTACACGACCTGACCACACAGCTATGCCTATTCAAATGCGCGTAGCAAAATGTGCGTTTGGAATCTTCTTTTTTCTATGGGGGTACTGACAATATCGTTATTGAAACATTCATGATCCCAGTGCACTAAGGGATTTATAGAGCAAATCTCGAAAATAATTATTCAACTCAGCGCTATGCGCTTCGTTCAATAATGAATTTTCTCGATTTGCTCTATAAATCCCTTAGTGCACTGGGATGTCTCAATAACTTAAATTATGAGGTTTTGGCACTAGTAAGCCGTCATACTGAAGAGCCTCGGAAACCTCCCAGTCCGACATGGCGAGAAGTCGTGACATATATCCCTCGACTCGGCTCGTAAACACAGATGTTCCATCAGGAGATAGCGGTGTTCTTTGCGTGTTTCTCGTTTCAACGCCTCGTTTATAAATCGTCCCTGTGATACCTGCCCCTCCTTGCAGGTGGAAGATGAAACACGATTGCGGCTTTGCGAGATAGAGAAAACGGATAGGCTTACACCGGCAAAGGTTAAATGCGTTTGTGTCATGTTTCGTTTTTAGTGGATAAAATGCCTGGCTTACTGTCAGGGTAATGTTTTGTCAACCACATAAAAGAGATGGAATTATGATCTAGAAGAATTATTTCAGAGTGTAAATGCGCAAAAAAATGAACTGGGAGTATGCACTGAGCAGCTTTGAATATTTTAATAAAAAACGCTCGCGCTGGACCCGAGTACTCTTCAGACTGGCTCGCTCCCCCAGTATGAAAGTTTTTTGTCTTGTGCACGTGGATTAAAAAAAAAATATATATATATATTATTTATTTATTTTACACAATAAAAAAATTATTAGAGTAAAATAAAACATTAAAACGTTCATAATAAACAATAGTAAACAAGAATTTAACAAAAAAACAAAAAAAAAGAGATCCGGATCATTCTGGCCATAGTTGGACGTGCCTACCACCATTTCACCAACTCTGACAATTCTATCAGTGAAATTTAAAGCTATTGGGTGCTGGCAGGCTGTTCTATGAGGCTGGCTGTTGCCGTTTGAATTCGTCCTACGCCAAGTCGTTTTTGTGGTTTATTTCGCATTTAGGTCCCAGGTAACATTATGAAGTTTTAATACGATCAATCGGACTTATTATCAAGTTAGTGTATCAACTTTTGAACGAACTGCGCCCAGTAGCTTCCCAGCAATAAGCTGTTAAGTGGAGAAAGACACACACACACACACACACACACACACACAGACTCACACACACACACACAGACACACGATTAAAGTCTGCTGAGCCCAAGTACTAGCGTACTCGGGGATAATGCATGTATCTTGGTGATAGCACAGGCGTTTTGATTTTCTAGCGTTTGGGTTTCATTTTGAAGATACTTTCACGTTGAGTTTGTCAGCATTGCATTACGGCTTTTGAGACTAGAGGTAATGAGGTGGGTTTTTTACCAATGCGTTTCAGCATAGAAAGTAGGCCGATGCAAAACAGATTTCAATTTTCTTCAATGCTCTTCAAAGGTCGTTTATTTCAACCTGGTACCGCACATTTTGAGTCAAAATGGGGTTCTTGTCACCGCACCAATTGACCTATAGTGCGATAAACGCCAAGCCATTTTGCAGCTTCCAATTTGGTGAGATCTTCAGCGAGATCTTGGCGAGATCTAAGGGAGATTAGCGTCTTCGTCGTGTCGTCTGCATGCAGGATAGGCCTACCCGATCTGGTGTCGGTGTGGTGGTAAGTGGTAATGTATACTGACATACTAGTCGCGTGAGTGCTAGTCGCGTAGACATGGTTTACGTCTTTTGACACCTCGCTTTCAGGTTGGACCTGTAAACACACACACACACACACACCGTGATGGAGGAGTTTTAATGGCTATGGGAAGAGAGAGAACTTCTCTGTCCACCTCTTACAACCTCTACCTTCAGCACAACGAACCATTATTATTTACATATCTATGTCAATGTCTCGCTGCGCCTCTTTTCGGCTCTTATACATCAGAACGCTAAAACTCGCTGATTCTCTAGCCATAACAAAGCACATCTCAAAGGGAAAGCATTTGGCAATGTCACGCTACTTCTCGCGCGATCGGTACTCAACGTGATTTGGTTTCAAATTTCTAAAGCGTGCGTCAGTTTTAGCAGCTGGTTGCGGTCAGGATGAGCTCACGAAGAACCATTTGACGACACCCGATAGCTTCCTTGTATGGTAGGAAAGGGTAATTGAGGGACTTGTCACTAGACGATGATGACATAAAACTCCTTTTAATGTGAACTATAGCCCTTTAAAGTGGAAGAGTCACTCAGCGAGAGGGCAGCGCCAGTAGGATACTGTATAGCTGATCTTTATTTTCTTTTTAATCTTCTTTACGGTCTGTTGGGGCTTGGCCGGTTTTCTCATTAACAGCTCATTTGTTTCAGGCGTAAAGGTATTGAATTCAAGACGTTGTTCATTAAACGAATGGAAATACAGGTATTACGATTGCTGGATAGAACATTACCTTCTGAAAGTTCAAATAACGTTCGATTTTACAGGCATTAATTTATCATTTCTTTGGTTGCGGGTCAAAAGCTGGTTCCTGTCAGGTGCATCATGTTTTGTCTTGTTTTCTTTCTCTTATTGCGTTCAGCTGAGTTGCAGGTGCGCATGACTTTTCCTCAAAAACAATTGTCCGAAAAGAAAGGACACTCGAGTTCGGAAATCTCGACCACTGATGAACTAGTGAGGGGTTGATTGCGACCTGTGTGCGTCAATGGTGGGGATGGTTTCCACATGTCCATGTACATGTACTGTCACCTACGCTGCTCCCAACAGTTTTGTCTCTTCGCTCTCTCTGCATCACAATACTAACTTTCTGACTGTAGCTTCTTAGAAAGAATGCCAAACGCACAACACACAAAAATAGTGAGGGTACCAATACGTACCCGCAACCGCATCACGAGCTCTCAAATATGAAACTATCATGAAGTAACCTTCATGC
Organism: Littorina saxatilis; assembly: GCF_037325665.1. NCBI lineage: Eukaryota > Metazoa > Mollusca > Gastropoda > Littorinimorpha > Littorinidae > Littorina > Littorina saxatilis. Next base: position 91,744,113 of record NC_090245.1, read on the forward strand.
AAACATCACTGTGACGGTATTACTTACACTCTAATCACGTTGAGGTTAATCTTAGTCGATCAGTTTTACGCAGGAGTAATCAATTCCTCGGGTTGTACAAATGATACCTGATGAAATGTACCTGATTAGATTTCTCGCTAAAGTTCAAGCAAGATTGTGAAGTTAGAGCTTGACAGCTGTGGATGAACATCTGCTGATCTAAATACAATCAGTACAAGAAAATTGGTTGATTAAAATCAACATGGCAGAAGCAATGTTTTCATAAAAGAAGCGGTATTGTACGGGCACATGTTGAATTTGGGTTACATGTGTTGCAGAGTATTTGAAAATCCGTAGGCATAAAAACATGCAAAGAAGAGTGATAGGTCCCTGTTGTGAATATAGTCAAGTGGATAAATTGATTACTTATGTTTCACACTAGTTTTGCTGTTAGAGAGAGGAGACGGTTTGGCGGTCATGGGTTGTAGGTTATGCAACTTTAAGAGCAAGGCGCATGGTGCATGTTCTTGTGATCGTTTTGATGAAAGCGTCATGAAGAGGGTGTTACAAATACAATGTAAATTTTGTTTTTGATGTTTGGTCTTCGTTGTGGTGGTTATAAGATTGTGATGTGTTTAACCAACGAGATACAATGCTATTTGGGACATGGTAATAATTGGTTGCCGGTATGGACGATATTCTGTGCTGTTACGGTTTGAGATTGTTGGCAGGGGTGAGCAAAAGTGTGACCGACTCAGCGCAGAGATGATCGAAGAGATTGTTTCGTAGTCTATTAGTGTTGTGACGAGCGTTGGCTAATGGTAACGAGTACATGATATGTGTGTAGTTGTATTTGACCATACAATGCCGAGCCTTCAATCAGAACATTATCCTAATCAGTAGGCTGAATAACACTGAGTACGTCGTCTGTTGACGCCGGTTGGTGCACAGTCATTTGTCAAACCTGAAAAGAACAACAACGCAGCCAGCACAATTGCCGTGCACTGACGACAACGCACCGGATCAAAAATAGCACAACCTTGATGTAAATTTGCAAGTAAACTTCTCCTTACCATCGTTGCTGTTGAAAACTGACTTTGAAGCAAATACGTAGTCTTGGGCCCAAAGACTGAAGACCAAAGTGCTTTACCCCACTTCTGACTCGAATCACCCCCCTCCTGCTAGGTACACGTGCACTCAAGTTAACCTCTGCTTTGACCTGTGTGCCAGGAGTCGGATGGGAGAGAGAGAGATCGAGAGCGAGAGGGAGAGAGAGACACACACACACATAGACAGAGACAGACATAGAAACACAGAAGCGGAGAGACTCAGAGGGAGACACTGACAGACAAAGACATACATACAGAGAGAGAGAGAGAGAGAGAGAGAGAGAGAGAGAGAGAGAGAGAGAGAGAGAGAGAGAGAGAGAGAGAGAGAGAGAGAGAGAGAGAGAGAGAGAAAAACTGTAACTGATCTCGTGAGAACGGTAACAAAACGAGACATGTCAGCTCTCCGAACGCATTGCAATAGATGACCGCTCCTGCGGCCATCAATAATCATCTACCATCACAATCCAGGCAATCATCTAAACATGTGTGTGTGCGTGTGTGTGTGTGTGTGTGTGTGCGTGTGCGTGTGTGTGTGTATATATATATAGTCGTCCCGCTAGTAGAGTCGCTGTCATGAATGTCGCTTTAGTAGTATCACGCCAATCATGCAGGCAATCATCTACAATCATGTATAGGTAGTTGACTGCATAGATGCCAACAGGACTGACAAACCAGGGTGAGAAAAACACAGCCTGCACCGTTTTCACTCCGCTGTCACTGGGCCCGCTTCATCACGCGTCGTCGATTCTCTCACCTCACGCGTCTGCGGTTGTTGCATTCTGTCGTGTTGTTCTCAGTCCTCTGTTTCTTTGACACGATATTTCGCGAGTTGGGCGAGGAAGTAGCGTTTCTTGGTCAGTTCTTGCCGCGAGGAACGCCAGGATTTGGCGAGAGTAAGCGAGCATACCTTGGAGGTTAAAGCTACGCTCTCAAAAAAAAAACAAAAAAAAATGGAGGCCGCACGACTGCCAATCCGATTGGCTGTTCATGACTGTTTACCGACTAGTGCAAACGAACTTTTCGGTATAAACCAATGGTGTTTAATTCTTGCGTAGTTAGCTATCAAACCGTTTCGTATAGTATTACAGTCTCGCTGTCTTGCATAGCGAGCGGCTAGCCACAAGCAATTCTCGCGTGTAAGAAACACTCGTCAGAACACGCCCAAAGTTTGGCCGGGAGGTGGGTGTAAAAAGGTTCTTATTCGTATATATATATATATTGGATAAGACAGAAATACTAGACTATACAACGTAGAAACAGCATTGTCCTAATTAGGACCAATTGGACCAGCGAAGATGTAAAGCTATTTTAGTTTTGTCTGCATGTTGGCCTGTCGTCTGACGCGTGTTTCTGTCAGGCGAGACTTGCTGGCGGCTTGCCGCTCGCGGAGCTAGGAGTCGCGAGTGTATGTGAAACGTTTTGATGACTAGCTACGCAAGAATTAAACACCATTGGTTGATACCGAAAAGATCGTCTGCGCTCTTCAGTAAACGTCCATGAACGGCCAATCGGATTGGCAGCAGTGTGGCGGCCATTTTTTTTCTCGCGTAGCGAGCACCTCCAAGGCATGCTAGCGTCCTCTCACCAAATCCTAGCGGCGGGAATTGTCCAAGAAACGGTACTTCCTCGACCCACTCGCTCCACTCGCCAGTTCTCACCAAGATATGGGGGACTGGTGACTGGAATCTGTAAGGAAAGGTTTTTCGAGCAAGATGTGTTGACAGAAAAGAAACAGTGACATGAGGGGATCAGGAGATGAGTTATTTTTTTAACGATCTGAGAAGGTGGTGTGAATGGCACAGAGAGAAAAAAGACATTTGCCGCAATTTCAAAGACGTCGGTGTGATTGTCCATCTGCACGTGCACATCAGGTTGGAGAAGCCCAAGGCACACCAAGGACCCTGAAGGGAAAATTGAAGGAAGTTACATACAAGGGTATCTCATATAAGACACAAAAACAAGAGAAGCGTGAAAAAAGGGAAGGAAGAAGTACAAGAACATGATTAAAGTACAGAAGAAGCCAAACAATAAAACATGAAATAAAAACGATTCCCTTTGCAATCTCAGATTGCTGCTTGGTATTTCCTTCCCAGCTCGACACTTCAGGCTCAACATTTTTTGATTTCCCCCCTATACGAATGGGACTTCTTCGACACAGTTCTCAGTGGTTCGTTTGCTGCGCTGTTTGTCTCGCTTCGCTTTACAGCTCGACGAAGAGCCAGTGCTCTCAGTCAACTCTATTTCCATTGCGCCGAGTTAGATCTGATGATGATGATCATTTATACACAAAGCTCAGTCCACAAAGAGGAGCGCGGGCTGCAGTCGACCGTAACGACGCCTTTGCTTGCTGTTAATGACAGAGGGTGAGACAACGCGTTTTTACGGTTCGCTGATCAAGAGTAGACAGGAAAACACATTTTCCGGGTTCCTTACTTGCGGACTCGCTTGGCCCACCCCAGAATACTGACACGGGTCGCCGGCTCCAAGACCGCAAGCTCCTGGCCAAGAAACTGCGTCGACGGTTATGGTTGAGTTGGCAGAGTTTATACATTTCATCCAACAACCCGAGAGGCTGAGGAGAGGGGGAGGGGGGTGGGGCACGCATAGTTGAACCAGTGGTCACCATGCAAGCTCTGTAG
>NC_090245.1:91752839-91777839 GCF_037325665.1 Littorina saxatilis
GTACGAAAGTAATCATAGGTGAATGTTACCTTTGAGTGCATTGAAGTCAGTCAGCAGGTAGGTTGTTGCAAAGGCTGACGTAGGGAAAGAGCTAGGTCGGAATGATCAGGATTGATTGGGACAGCCAAGCAAAGGTGAATGGGGAGGGGTCGTGTGTGTGTGGAGAGGGGTTGGGGGGGGGGGGAATCAGAGGTTATTTTTCTTCCGTTCCTTGGCCAACTACATTTCCCTTCATTGTGTAAAGCTTATGCCACGTTACATTTTTGTGTACCTTATTAATTCTGTCATCTGCAGATGAGAGGTCAGTTAGAAAATGTGAGTACTGATAGATTTGTGTAGTTGTATACATCGACGCCTTCTGCGACTTGTACTTGATGATCATTTTGGTCATGTCAGTAACAGCTAGCTATCCACCAGATGATGATAAAGAATACTCATGTCCTACAGGCTGAAACTGTTGCCTCGTAATGACCACCAGACCGTCCCGGAAACTGACATGCCTCCCCTCCCCTGCACCACTACCTTCACTCGACGGCACAGCATAGGGGAGACAACTTTGTGTAACTATGGGTCACCAGGGCGCTGAATGGCCCAGATTCACCAGTGACGAGCTATAGGGGATACAGAAGCCAGGGGTGGACTCTCAGGCTTGGGGCATAATGGTGTTGTTGAGCGGTGGGCCTGACAAAGACCTTACAGCTCTTCAGACACACTCACACCAGCACGGCCCCGCCTGTCGAGAGGCCCTCCAAGACCTTTGTGCTCACCCAGCCGTGGCTGAATGTCCGGCCAGGTGACTCATGTAGCTTAGCCACGATTAATAACTCTGGGCCGCTTGTACTTTCAATAGCCCCCTCGATTACCGCCCGTTTTTTGTTGACACGTTTCAGCCCGGGTTTGAAGTTTAAATTAAACCCTCTTGTTTATTTTCTTCACGCTTGGCTTCTTGCGGGCTTTAGTGGCGATCCTCGCTGGTTTGACAATCGCACGCTAGGCTGCCTAAGTCTTTCTTGTCAGTTGATCCTCGGGGGTTGACTGAAGAAGACTTTACCTCTCTTGTTTACTTTCTGCACGCCTGGGTGGCTCGACGGTTATCTGAGTTTTCACCTGTGGTTTTTCCCTGTGCTCTGTCACCTGTAGGGGTTTCTTTTTTAGTTCTGTGTTGTGGGTTGGAGACCACGGAGCGTGTCGCTGCATAGATCTGTGGGGATCAGGCCCAACGTTATGGAGATTCTGTCCTGCCTGTGGTTGCCTTGCAGTCTCTGCTGACACAATGGTTCCCATTCATTCACTGGCACTTCGTGGCCCGGCCGCCTGTGTGGAGGAATGTCTGCTTTTGTGGCATACCATTCTCCTTCTCAGGGGTGTGTTTGTTATCCACTCTACTGTCCTGCAACGAGATTTTTTTTTCTTATTCTTCGGTGAATTCGTCCCTTTTGTGACTGAGGGCCCAGACTAAATATTCATTATTGTCAGCGTGCGATTTGATGACGGGTGCTGTTACGTCAGTCATTTCAACAAAAATAATGGAAAGATGATTTTTGTTTGGACTGGGTACTCAATTGTGCATTAAGCCATCGGATTCGGTAGTGTCATTTTTTTTTTAACCCTGGACTTTGATTCAAGATTTGTTCTTTGCAACAGTTCTAACGAAGAAATACTTGAAGAACTAACCCGTATACCGATTACAAAAAGAAACGCATTCGTTCGGTTTTGTATTCAGGGGAGCTGTGATATCACATTTCAGTGATTCTGCAACTAAGTTCAGAGAATCATGTATACGCATATATCTCGTAGACTAGTATGGATATTTTGCAGTTCAAATGGTCTACTGGTGAAGTAACGCCCATCCATTCCGGAAGCAAATTAAGCCTATACGCATGTCTGTCACAGTTAATATTTCTTGCGTTTCGCAATAAGCTTTCAACAAACTCTCAGCTAACACACGTCACTCAATGGCAGCTCGGCTTGTCAAATAAGAAATATACCGCATTTCCGCGAGAAAATCTCTCCCTACATCCGCACAGCGCCGCCATTGTTACCAAGGCTACCCTGTGTGTGTGTGTGTGTGTGTGTGTGTGTGTTAGTGTGTCTTTCTGTGTGTGTGTATGTGTGTGTGTGTGTGTGTGTGTCGTGTGTGTATGTGTGTGTGTGTGTGTCCCAGGTTGTGTGTGTGTGTGTGTGTGTGTGCATGTGTCTTTATGTGTGTGTGTGTGTGTGTGTGTGTGTGCTTCTGTTTTATGTGTGTGTGTGTTTCTGTTTTATGTGTGTGTGTTTCTGTTTTATGTGGCGCGCGTGCAGTAGGTATATATGAGTGAGAAGATGATCAAAACATAAAAATAAATGGATGAATGCTTTAAAACCTGACCAGAATTCTTAATAAATCACAGACTGACTAGCACCATTCGGGCCCATGTTTATCGGGTCAGTGTCGAGGCAATATGATTAAGAAAGGAAAGAGGCCCTTCTCTACTATCATTAGCGATATGCTGACGCCTGCAGGCGCACACGCGGATTACTCCTTCTCTTGTCCACATAAAAACAGCAGAAAAAGGGAGACACACAGGGAGAAACAGAGGTGTCATCTCTGGTTTTAATCTGCTTATTTCGATATGCCCCTCAGTCTGTCTGGCTTGCTGGCTAGCTGGCTGGCTGGCTGGCTGGCTGGCTACCTGTCTGGCTGTCTGGCTCGCTGGCTGCCTAGCTGGCATCTGCCTGTTTGTCACCTTTTACACGAGCGTACTCCTGCCTCAGCCCTATCAGTTCTTCCATCTTTTGTGTATGAATTCAGTCTTTGATTTTTCCTCTGTCTGTTTGTCTATCTGTGTGTGTCTCTCTCTCTTTCTGTCTCTCTGTCTGTCTGTCTGTCTGTCTGTCTGCCTGTCCGTCTGTCTCTCTCTTTTCCGCACCCGTAGACAAATTCTCACCATCATTTCCCCCTTGACTACTTGTCTCTTTGCTCGTCCTCTCATTTTATATCAGAACTTCTCTCTCTCTCTCTCTCTCTCTCTCTCTCTCTCTCTCTCTCTCTCTCTCTCTCTCTCTCTCTCTCTCTCTCTCTTTCTCTCTTTCTCTCTCTTCAAACAAGTGTGGATGAAATCACTGAGTGGTGCGTTTCTCAGTAATGCTATGATCATTCATCCGATTAAAACAAAGAGTATGGTGATAACCATGAGACAAAAACACCAATTAAGTCCTTTACAACTACAACTGTCAGTTGGTTCAACTCACGTGCAGCAAGTTAGGGAACATAGATTATTGGGTGTTACTATTGATCAAGAGTTGAAATGGCAAACTCATTTGAGTAATATTTGCAAACTAGTATCAACGAATTTGTACCTGTTATCAAAATTAAGGCATTACGCAGATTCCGCAGCAATCAAAATGTTCTATTACGCCCACATAATGCCTCATATAAACTTCGCATCGACACTTTGGGATAACTGCAGTGATATTCATTTAAAAAAAACTCAATTCCCTGCATCGCCGAGCTGCACAATTATTCTGCATGATTTGAATAGGTCCACGGATGATAAACTAAAGCTCCTGAATTTCCTCCCCTTGAAAGATCAGTTGACGTTAAACAAGGCTGTTTTCATGTATAAGATTCTAATACGACTGTCCTAAATATTTGCAATCACATTTCAAACATGACACAAAAATATATGGGTCCCAAAAAATCATCCCTCCTATACCTCGCATAGACCTCTACAAATCGAGCTTAGCCTTCTCGGGAGCGTTTCTCTGGAACTCCTTCCCCCAACAGATAAGAAATGCAACTTCAGTGAAAATGTTTAAGAGACAGTCACGTTCACACATCATTCGTGAATGAAATGTCTTGTTCGATTGTTATTTTGTTAAACATTTTGTACTAGTGTTAACGGATGTGTAGCTGATCGGAGCAACTTTATTCCCAAATGAAAGGTATAACTATGTCAATGTAATTTTGTAATTTTTGAGTTCTCCTTATGTAATCCATGTATTTCTGTATTTTATATGATTGATTTTTTGTTTATGTGCGTCTGTCTTTATGTGTTGTATAAAGGACAGGTTGGAAGAATAGGCTTTGCCTAAAACCTTTATCCTTTTGTAATAAAGTTCTGAGTCTGAGTCTGAGTCTGAGTCTGAGTCTCTCTCTCTCTCTGTCTCTCTGTCTCTCTCTGTGTCTCTCTCTCTCTCTCACACACACACACACACACAAACACACAAACACACATACTCACACACACACACACATACACACACACACACACAAACACACATACTCACATACACACACACAAACACATACACACACACACGCACGCACGCACTGACACACACACACACACACACACACACACAAACACACATACACACACACACACGCGACCGTGAAGGAGCGGGCGAGGGCTGGAATGAGATTAGAAAGCCTAATCTCGCGGGGATTAGTACTGATTGGTCCTGAGCCGGATATAGCTGGCACGCCGCCCCTTTTCTTAGTGCCATATGCCTGAGAGCTTTTCACGTCTCAATGAACCCCACTAGGAACACTAGCTCTGGTCGATGAATAGGGGGGGATTGAGGGAGCAGGGTAGGAGAGAATGGAATGAACGGATGGGGGTGGGGGGGGGGGTAAGACGTGGGATAGGGGGCATGAGAGAGAAGGTGAGGGTATCATGGTGTGTATTACTGTTGTGGCTTGTGTTAATTTCTTGGGCTCTCTGGTAGTCGAAAGACATCTTTCTTTATTTGGTGTTTAACGTCGTTTTCAACCGTTCAAGGTTATATCGCGACGGGGAAAGATGGGACGGGGGGGGGGGGGGGGGGAGCAGGGGCTTGCAACGTAATACAATATATGACCTTACTAAAAGAATGCAAGTTTCCAGTACAAAGGACTTAACATTTCTTACATACTGCTTGACTAAAATCTTTACAAACATTGACTATATTCTATACAAGAAACACTTAACAAGTGTAAAAGGAGAAACAGAATCCGTTAGTCGCCTCTTACGACATGCTGGGGAGCATCGGGTAAATTCTGCCCCCTAACCCGCGGGGGGTGTCGAAAGACAGTGGGAGTGGCTTAAAGAGTATTACAGTAAAGGGAGCAATCAGTCTTGACTTCTGCAGGTTGTTGATTCATTGTTTGAGAGTATACAGACTGTGACAAGTAAATAGACTAAACAGTTTAAATATATCTCTGTTCCGATTGGGGTGGTGGTGTGATTGGGGAGGGGGGGGGGCGTCTCGAGATGTACTGTCTCGATGTTGGTGCACGTGACCACATGGAGATGTTTCATGCATCGTGTTGTGTTTTCTGTTACAGTTTCATTATGTGAATGTCAGTAATCTAGTGTTTGCTTCATTGGCTTGTGAATCAGTTTTGAGCAAAGGGACAGAACCGAAACGATTGGAAGCAGTCCACAGTGGGGGTTATTTCTCTTACACTGAAATCCTTGGTGTTCTTAGTTCCCTTCTTTTCAGTTACCATAAACAGACGTGTCTGTGTTACTCTATCTCCTTAGTTTGGTTCTTCACTTTGATGGTTTGTTTGTTTGCTCGTTTGTTTGTTCAAGTAGGGTGTCAAACTCTGTAGGCATCCATATGTCATCTTCAGATTTTTGCCAGACGTGCCTGCAGTAATTCAGTTTGCCAAAGAGAACTGACGTACCGTACTTGCTTAGTTTTTGCTTGCCGGTTAGAGCGTACGAACGGACAAACAAACGAACGGACGAACGATCGACCGATCGAACGAACGAGCAAACAAAAAAACAATCAAAGTGAAGAACCAAATTAAGGAGAAAGTGTAACACAGACAAACACATCTATCAAACAAACCTTACGGTACAAGCAGTACATATGTAAATGATGCAGAAAATTACGGTACAAACGTTTTTGGGAATTGACGGACTCTCTCAAGTAAAACCTGTAATCTGTTGGTGTATTCCTTTGTCTGTGTTGTGATTGGACACTGGTCAAGCATATTTGTCGCCCTTGGCAATGAGCACTATTCTGCTTGCATAGTTGCTTCTGTTGCACACAAAAATGACACCCGGTATGACAAAAAAAAAAGATACATACGAGACAAAATCCACAAACAAATAGTCTGCCAACGTTCCAAAATTGAGAATAACAAAACAAGAAAGGTAAGTTGGGTCGGTATGATTACCGCTGGGTCGAAGACCAGTGACTGTAACGTTTTGTTGACCGGCACGGTTGGCCTTGTGGTAAGGCGTCCGCCCCGTGATCGGGAGGTCGTGGGTTCGAACCCCGGCCGGGTCATACCTAAGACTTTAAAATTGGCTGCTCCGCCTGGCGTCTGGCATTATGGGGTTAGTGCTAGGACTGGTTGGTCCGGTGTCAGAATAATGTGACTGGGTGAGACATGAAGCCTGTGCTGCGACATCTGTCTTGTGTGTGGCGCACGTTATATGTCAAAGCAGCACCGCCCTGATATGGCCCTAGCCCTTCGTGGTCGGCTGGGCGTTTAAAGGCACAGTGCAGCTCACAGCCTTCGTTTTGCGTTTTTGTTGCAGCTGAGTGCATTTACAGTTCAAAAATCCTCCTATGGTAGTAACTGAACAAACCCAAAACTACCCAACGACGACATCTGTGAAGCTCGACAGTTTCTTGTTCACGCGAGTGCATAAATTAACCTAGTTATTACGTGGTGTTTGGTCGGAGTTCGATTCAACTGAGTGATTCCGGCCTCCATTTTGTTTTACACAAACTCATGATGACGTTTGCTAGTGACTGTCTTTTTGTGCATGATGTGGTGATCTACCTGATCTAAATTTAGATCCAAAAATAGGTCAAGACCAGCCGGGTCCGAGTACGAAATTAATTCGTAAAAAAATCGCAGTTCTTGACTCTTTGGGTGCAAGTCAATGAAACTTGGTAGTTCTTCTAACGGATAGCTGCCTGAGGTATGACTAAAAGCCCCAGGGGCTCCGTGCACCTGGATTTGACAAGTTCAGTACCTTTAAAAAAAATAAAAAAAACCCACGTTTTGTTTTGTTATAAATGTAACGTTCCAACAACTTACCTTTATTTTTTTCTTTAGCCTACATACGAGATGGTCTGTACATTGAATAAATAATCAAGGATTACGCTCGTGATATCACCTGCAGGAATCCTCCTTGGTAGTGATGATGCAGACAGAGCTTAAGTTATAGGCCTTATGTCATTTAATGTCTATATATGTCCTTGTCATGATGATTGGGTTCATCGGTTTTCAGTTATTGTTGACACAAGCTTCGCATTAAGCACATTATGAAACACACATGCACAGTCTTAAGCAGGTTGACATATCTATTGTTGGGTACAATCGGCCTCTGTCATAGTGATCTTTTGCTTGTAACGGGGATAGGTTTAGCATTTCTTCTGTAAGTGGTGTTGTGGGCTGACAAGTCTTGCAAATGGTATAAATTGAAAGGTAGAACTAACATTTGTAATCGGCCGGCTCTGATGATTAGTCGTATAATTTCTCATACGTATGCATTGCTCTACTGGCCTTTTATTCATCTATTTTTTTATATTTATCTATATATGTATGTATGTATGTATGTATGTGTGTATGTGTGTATGTATGTATGTATGTATGTATGTATGTATGTATGTATGTATGTATGTATGTATGTATGTATGTATGTATGTATGTATGTATGTATGTATGTATGTATGTATGTATGTATGTATGTATTTATTACATCTTGTTTCAGATTGACACACACACTGTCCTTTCTATAGCATTGTCCTCAGAACTAGACCACAGGAAACCGCAGCATCATTGGACACATGTCGCCACTGGTGTCAGCTGACCTCATTTGCATGTCACGAGGCGGCGCTTGGCGGGGTGCACGTGCCGCACGGCATCCTGGGAGTGACGCAGCTTCCGGTGCCGCCGGGCACGGCTGGGTAATGACAGAAGACCATGTACAGTGACAAAGCGCCGTACGCCAAGCTCACTTTGTCTTTCGTACTTGTTGTATGTGCTTACTTCTTTTTTTATGGAGAAGGAAAGGGGAAGTAGGACGAGAAAGATAGAGAGAAGAAAACAGAAGACGAAGAAACGTCGGAGGAGGCGGCATGTCAACGATTGACGCTCCTCGGTTTGTCCATTGCTCCTGACAGTCAAGTCTTGGAACGGATTCACGACGAATACGAAGAAAACCAGTAAGCCCCATTATACTAATGGCGGCTTAAAGAAGAAGGAGGATGAGGCATTATACAGCAGGGCCAGACTACCGGGGGGGGGGGGGGTTATGGGGGTTGCGCAACCCCCCCCCCCCCCTTAGCCTAAACATGTACCTCACTTCTTCTTCTTTTCGATCGCCGATCACACTTGGAGTCCAGATCTTGAGATATAATTAGTGGTCCTCTGCAGCGCAGCCACTGGCCCGTACAGCTTGTTGTGCAGGGACTCCGGCAATGGCCAGATTTCCTCCCTCAGCACCTGGTGGCTCCTGCAGTCTCGTAGGATGTGGGCCGTGTCCTGCTCTGCTTCTCCACAAGAACACATGGGGGAGGGCACAACATGCAGCTTCCCGTGGAGATGCTGGTTAAGTCTGTTGTGTCCCGTTCTCAGGCGGAAGATGACCACCTGCTGTGATCTGGATAGCAGGTGGTAGCTGTCCTGTGGCTGGGGCGTCCTGTGCAGAGACTTAATGATGGTCTTCATCTCTGTCAGGCTCACAGGGTTGTTCTCTTGCTCATCTTCTGCTCCCAGCTTTGCCATCCTGTCTGCCTCTTCGTTTCCTTGTACACCACAGTGGGAGGGGATCCATTGCAGTACTGTCCTCAGGCTCTTGATGTTGTGTAGAGCGTGTTCCAGCTGAGGCAGTTTGCTACTGGTCATTGCTTGGAGTACTGACAGAGCGTCAGTCAGGAAGACCACCTGGTTGTCATGGTTGACTCTGTCGTTGATGGTGTATGCTGCACGGATCAGTGCTTGTACCTCAGCTCTGTAGTTTGTACAGTGGAGGCCTGTTGGTATACCCTCTGCTTGCCTCTCTCCACTGGGGTACTGGACATACACCCCCGCTCCTCCATTTTTGACGGCCTCTGTGGCTGACCCATCAGTATACACCCGTATCCATGCTTCTTGGGGGTACCTTTCTTCAAGCATGGCAAGAGTCAGGGCTTTTTTCGTCGCATTGCTCTGCTCGTCCTTTGTTGTGAGGTAGGGGACACTGGTCTGTATGTCCAGGTTTCCTTGTCTGTCTTCCCAGGGTGGGGCGTCAAGGGAGAAAGATGGTGGCTCCACTAGCTCTGGCATCTCTGTCTGATGTTTCTTCTGCAAAGCCCTTGCCTCCAGAGCGAAGCTTGATCTTTTCAGCCTGCCTAAGGACATCTTCTTGAGTCTGTCACTCATTGGATGGTCATGAGTGCACTGGTACTTGGTGGCTTGTACCATTGTTTTGCAGTCTCGCCTTTTGCTCAGTGGAGGAATGCCAGTCACCTGTTCCATCTTCTGTATGGGTGTTGATTTCATTGCGCCCGTGATGATTCTCAGCGCTTGGTTCTGTACTTTGTCTAGGGCCTGCTGGTGTGTCTTGGCTGCTGTTGCCCAAGAGCTTGATCCGTACTCGAGGTGCGGTCGTACAGTCCCCTGGTAGACTGTTTTCAGGATCTTCTCGTTTGCACCCCAGTGTGATCCTGCCAGCTTCCGCATGATGTTTAGTTTTCTCCTGGCCTTTCCCTCTGCATTCATGATGTGTTGTTTCCAGGTCATGCGCTTGTCATAGGTGACCCCCAGGTATGTTTGCTGGTCTTCAAATTTCAGGGGTGTGTCCCCCAAGGTCAGTTTGCCAGGTGTCGCTTTGGCAGAGAGTGTGAAGAGAGTGGCAGTGGTCTTCTCCCTGTTGATGGTCACACACCAGTCTTCCGCCCACGCTGCAACCTTTTCTAGGGCAAGTTGCATCCTGTAGGTTGCTGTGGTTGCATACTCTTCCGAGCACCAGAGAACAAGGTCATCAGCATACAGTGCCGCTTGGACTCCTTTGGGCAACTCTGGTACCAGGTCGTTAATGAAGAGTATGAATAGCGTGGGGGAGAGTACTCCTCCCTGTGGAACTCCTTGGCGTAGTAGCACCTTTCGGCCACAGTGACCGTCCACCAGCACTCTGGCCTTTCGGTTGTGCAGGTACGACTTGGTCCACTGGTACATGTTGCCTTTGACGCCGGAACGTAGGAGCTTCACAAGGAGTCCATCTTTCCAGACCTTGTCGAAGGCCTTCTGCAGGTCAATGAAGGTGGCCAGGGTGACCTTCTGGGCCTGGTAAGCATCCTCTATGACCTGGCTAAGGTGTGTTGTCTGGTCCTCCGTACTTCTGTGCTGTCGGAAGCCGGCTTGTTCTGGGACGATGATGCTTTCTGATTCCAGGTACAGCTGCAGGCGCTGGTTGACAATGCGCTCCATGGTTTTGCATACGCAGCTTGTCAGGCTGATGGGTCGGTAGCTCAGGGTTTTGGTCTTGTTTTTTCCTTTCTTTAAAACTGGGATCATCCTGGCTTCCTTCCAGCACTGAGGTACCTGTCCCTGTCTCCAGCTGAGGTTGAAGATGCCCAGTAGTTTCTGGAGAGCCGAGTTGCCTATGTGTTGCAACATCTCATTCGTAATGTTGTCTGGACCTGGAGACTTCTTCTTTTTGAGCTTCTTGATGGCATTCTTCAGCTCGGCCATGGTGATGTCTTGTTGCATGGCATCCTGTACGTTTCTTTCTGTTCTTTCTCTAATTTCTGTTCTGACTTCCTTTTGTAGAGGCAGGGGTATGGTGGTGTCGCTTTCTCCCCGATATGCTTGGGCGAAAGCATTGGCAGCGGCTTTTCCAGTGAGTGTTCTTCCTTCCTCCTCCAGGGTGATCTTCTGTCCCTTGTTGCCCTCTTCATTCAGTGCTCTTGTAAGTTTCCAGAGCTTTGTTGTGTCTTTTTCCATATTCAGCCCTGCCGTCTTTTCTCTCCAGCCTCTTCTCTTGCACTCTAGCTTTGTCTTCAGATGTTTTGCTTTGCTTTCTTGGAGTTTGATGTTGTTCTCCTGGCTAGGGTTCGTCTCTGCCTCTTCTCTCATTCTTGTGAGTGCATCGTGCGTCTTCTGCAGCTCATCGGACCAGTATGGGATGTAGTCCTTCCTCACTCCACGTGGGATGCTGTCCTTGGCTGCCTGGATTATGCTAGCATTGAACTCCTTTATCACGTTGTTGATGTTTCTCCCCTCTGTTTCTATGGCTCTGGTCAGCTCATTTGTTCGTATGTTGAACAGTCCCCACTTTGCCTTTTTGTAGTTCCATCTCGGGTGTTGTGGATGCTCAGATGCTGAGTCTCTACTGATGGTAAGGAGAACTGGGCGATGGTCGCTTCCACCCAGCTGTTTATCCACTTTTCTTGAGATGGTTTTGTGGATGTCATCCGTGCACAATGCCAGGTCTGGTGTTGTTGTTGAGTGCCAGCGGCGCGAGTAGAAGGTAGACGGATCTGTGGGGTCGTTGACAAGGATCAGGTGGTTGTCGTCCTGCCAAGATTCAATGTCTTCTCCTCGCCTGTCTAGTGTTTTATATCCCCAACTCTGGGACTGGCTGTTAAAGTCTCCAGCGATGAGGAAGCCGCTGTCAGGGACCTGGATTGTGTCAAGCGACAGCATCTTGTCGTTGGGGCAGTAGTAGTTGACGATGTTCATCTTGCTGTCATTGGTCGTTATCTTGACTTCTATGTACTCTGCTTCTTCCATGTATCTGTTGGTTTCACTGGCATTTATGTTGTTCCTGACCAGAGTCATCACTCCTCCTTTCTTCCTCCCTTGTCGGTCACTCCTGAACACCTGGTACCCTCGGATCTTAAAGGGCTTCCCTTCTTGCAGGTGTGTTTCCTGAATGCAGCAGATGTTGACGCTGTTTTCATAGAGGAAGTGCTCTAATTCTTCCTTCTTATTGGATACCCCCTCTGCATTCCAATGCATGATGTTAATAGTGGGGTTGTCCTTGGCTCTGCTGTTTTTCCGGCCAGTCGCTTTCCTTTCTCGTCCCCTGGCTCCACAAGACGAGATGAAGGGACCTCCAGTAGCTGAGGGTGGACTCCTTTGAGGCGCGGAGCCCGGCGCTGCACCTGCCTGGTGGATCCTCACAGGGCGAGCACCATTACTGTCAATTCTGTTTCCAAGTGTCATAATGGCAGTTGATGCGTAGTGTTGTGGTTTGTTGGAGTGCGCCATGCGGCCCAACACATACGTCTTCAGCACTCGAGGTTTCTGTCAGGGTTACCTCACCCTTAGCTCATGGCCCAAGGACCTGCCCTGTGAGCACAAGGTTGGTCCATATTAGTCTGGCCTCTACCTTTCGACCTGTCCAGCTTGGGAAGCCCTTCCAGGAGTTTACACTCCCGCTGGCATAGCTCTTAGGGTCACCGAGACACGCAAACCACCACACCACGTTAAGGAATGGACCATGTGGTGGATGTACCTCACTTATTTCAAACATTTTTTTATTATTGTTTATTTTATGCCGTTTCATGCAAGGAGCGACCATTTTCCTATCTCAGAATATGACCTACCCATCAGCTTCAGGGGGCTTTGCCCCCTGGACCACCACTGGCAACACCCCCCCCCCCCTCCTCTTAGCCTAGTCCGGCCCTGTACAGTTTGCTGCTCCTCGTTTTGACATGTCTCCTGTTCCCAACATTCAGTGCTTATACATGCATAAAATGAATTCCCAACGACAACTGCGACGACGGCAAAGAAGAAGGAGGGGGAGGAGGATGCATTTTGAAGACTGGCGCTTTTCGATTCTTTCCCTGTTTTTACATTTAGTCATGTTTTTTTTATACTACTGTAGTATTCAATGCATAAAATGGATTTTCGGCGACCACGAAGGAAAATGAATTCCAATGATCGGTGCTCCTCACGTCGTCTCTTGTTTCTACCACGTAGTATGTCTTGAAATGCATTTACGACTGAGAAGAAGGAGTCGGAGGAAGGGGAGAAGTACCACTGTAATGAATAGCGCATTTCGCCCCGTCATTAGTTCCTCACTTTCTGTTCTTGAAATGGACTCTGCGACGATGACGATGACGACGACGATAAAGAACGAGGATGAGGAAGGAGTGACATTTTCATGATCAACATTCATCGGTTTGCCTCGTGTTCCTCTCATTCTTCTTCCTGTCTTTCTTTATTTGGTGTTTAACGTCGTTTTCAACCGTTCAAGGTTATATCGCGACGGAGAAAGGGGGGGGGGGGGGGGATGGGATAGAGCCACTTGTTAATTGTTTCTTGTTCACAAAAGCTCTAAAAACAAAATTGCTCCAGGGGCTTGCAACATACTACAATATATTACCTTACTGGGAGAATGCAAGTTTCCAGTACAAAGGACCTAACATTTCTTACATACTGCTTCACTACAATCTTGACAAACATTGACTATATTCTATACAAGAAACACATAGCAAGGGTAAAAGGAGAAACAGAATCCATTAGTCGCCTCTTACGACATGCTGGGGAGCATCGGGTAAATTCTTCCCCCAAACCCGCGGGGGGTATTCTTCTCACACTCATTTCTTGAAGTAGTTGCGATGGAGAATTATTCCCTCTTTGTT
Source organism: Littorina saxatilis (assembly GCF_037325665.1). Lineage (NCBI taxonomy): Eukaryota > Metazoa > Mollusca > Gastropoda > Littorinimorpha > Littorinidae > Littorina > Littorina saxatilis. The sequence goes on from NC_090245.1 coordinate 91,766,406, forward strand.
GTGGCGTTAGGGCGATGGCAATTAAAAACCAGAACTTGCAAGCTTGTATTCTTGTACTGAACTGCGTTTACGTCTAATGTAGCGCATATTTTACGTCGGTGTAACACATGTGTTAGCAAGCAACCACGCAAGAAATAAGTGATTAAGAAAGTAAGTGACTGACTGACTGACTGAACGAATGAACAAATCAGTTGAGACTTCACAACAACTACAACAACAACAACAACATGTGGTGATTTGTGTCTGTATGATTAATTTGTTTTATGTAGGTTGTACTTTTAATTGTTCTATTCTGTATATATATGTTCTTTTGTAAAAGGCCTAGAGCCATAGGTTAGGCACTTAAAAATGTCCAGTTATTATTATTATTATTAACAACTACTACTACTACTACTACTACTACTACTACTACTACTACTGCTACTAGGCCTACTACGTGACAACAACAACAAAAACAGCAACAACAACACCAACAACAACAACACCGACAACAACAACAACAACAACAACAACAACGAAAGCCAAATGCTGTATAAACCCATGTGTTCTGGAACCCAGCCAGTTTTTAATTTGAACCGGTGTATCCGGTGTATATAATTGTCAACGGGGAAAGAAGAAAGAGCAAATATAAACGAATGGATTTCGATTCCGCAGGCAGTGTAAACGGACATTGATTTGTTGTGCAAACGCACAAGTTGTGAACACGCTTGATGTCGTTGTTGGGACAGCAAGCAGAAAACGATTGGGGATCATTTGCCGGGTCATTCAGTCTCTCATGTATTCATGATCAATATACCTTTGTGCGCCTTTACGAATGCCTTATTTGAGGCTCTTTGAAGTTACTGACTGGCTGAGACTGGTGGCGGTCTATTATGAGGGCAGAGCGAGAGAGAGAGAGAGAGAGAGAGAGAGAGAGAGAGAGAGAGAGAGAGAGAGAGAGAGAGAGAGAGAGAGGGAGAGAGAGGGAGGGAGAGAGAGAGACAGGCAAACAGACAGACAGACAAACATACGCAAGACATTGTATTAAAAAAGCACATTCGGAGAGACATGCGGGTGAAGGTCAAGTGGGTGGGGTAAAGTGGTTTAAGATAATTTGCGTGTGTGTGTGTTGTTTGAGGGTGGTGGGGGGGGGGGGGGTTCAAAATATCCCTTAGAAATAGACGTGCAAATATGTGTACATATATAAGCCTCTGTTTGGGTTTCCCTCGTTCGTCGAAGAAGAGCCGTTCACATAGTTGATAGGGCAAATTCTCTGTATCGTGAAACCGCGAACACATGATGGTTATAACCTAGCACAAAAGGTACTAGCTGTTCATATTACAGTCCATTGTTTATCTTTTTGTCAGAGTTCATCCGTTTTAACACTCTATTTGTGGTCATTGACTAGCACATCTTAATTGCTACAGGATCTTTTTGACCAATCAACAGAACTGTGGAACCTTCTACACCATTAAACTGACATGGTCGTGGAGCGTACTGCAATGAACCATGGAATTCTCTTGAAACAAAATCAAAATGAGAAATAAAGCACTGCCCGTGTCAACTCCACTGTGGGCCAAACTGTACGGTTGAAGACAAGACCTGGAGAAGACGGCATCCTTTGTCACAGTGTCTGGACTCGCAGTATGACTACCGTAAGGTGATCAACCAGAAGAATAAGAAATGGGCCAACATGATCATGATATATTACAATCTTTAAGGGTTCATAGTGCTCCCCATTTGTAACCATTGTATATATATATAACTCCCCCTTCCCACATCAAGTCTTTCCAAATGACAGGAAGCGGTCCATAACAGGACATCTTGACATACAAGCTTAGGATAGAGTGGACTGAGCCCTCTGGGTGAGGACGCTGAAATCAAGACCTCTGAGGACCCTGCTATAAAGCCACTGATCACACATGGGATAGAGGCCAAAAAATAACAGCCAGAAACCGGATGTAGTGCAGAACAACTGTTGAGGCCCTGTTTTTCAATAAGGAGAGAAGATGAATAGGTAGTAGTAAGTAGTACAGGATGCTGAAACGAAGGCCTCTGAGATGCTCAAATGAAGGCCTCTGGAAGGATGCAACGAAGGAATCTGATGATGCTACAATGAAGGCCTCTGGGACGCTGAAATTGAGGCATCTGTAAGATGCAATGAAGGCCTCTGATGATGCTTTAATGAAGGCCTCCGGAAGGATGCAACGAATGTCTCTGATGATGCTACAATGAAGGCCTCTGGGGCGCTGAAATGAAGGCATCTGGCATGATGCAAGGAAGGCCTCAGAGGATGCTAAAGTTAAGGCCTCTTGGACGCTGAATGAAGTCCTCTGGGATGCTCAAATGTAGGTCTCTGGGATGCTGAATGAAGGCCTCAAGGATGCTGAAATGAAGGCCTCTGGTGATGCTGAAAAGAAGGTCTCTGTGATGATCAAATGAAGGCCTCTGATGATGCTGAAATGAAGGCCTCCGGGATGATGCAATGAAGGCCTCTGGGATGCTCAAATGAAGGCCTCGGATGCTGCTGAAAAGAAGGTCTCTCGAATGTTCAAATGAAGGCCTCTGATGATGCTGAAAAGAAGGCCTCTTAGGATGCTGAAATGAAGGCCTCTCGGATGGTGAAATGAAGGCCACTAGGTTGCTCAAATGAAGGCCTATGATGATGCTGAAAAGAGGGTCTCTGGGATGCTAAAAAGAAAGTCTCTATGATGCTCAAATGAAAGGCTCTGAGAATGCTGGAATATAACCCACCCAAGGATGCTGAAATGAGGTCTTGTTGCAGTTCTTGAAAACTGACATACTGGTAAACCAGCACATCTTAACAAAGTGAAGCGCCTCGATCACCATCACGAACACAAGGACCCGACAGCTCATCAACCGCAGTGTCACCTTTTGCAGCAGGAGGATCGAGGAATGCCCACGGCCTCACCTTCCTCTCTCCGTCTTTTCGCACCTACCCAGGTCGACCTTTCATCTACCGACGGCTTTTTGACTTTGTGTAAGCCTCGAACAAACACTAATATTTTCTCCCCGCGCGTCGGATCGAAGGCGGTGGCTCTTGACGAGAGTGGAGCAAACACAACAAGCAGCAGCGAGACGCTCACCGGCAAACAGCGGGGCTAAGTACGAAAGGAGCCAAGTCGTGGAGAGGGAAAAAAAGAAGAAGAAAAGAAAGGAGAAAGCTTTTTTGTCGCTGCGCTTTCGCTCCGCGGTGGGTATTGACGTAGAGAGCTACCACTGTCTGTCTCTGTCTCGCTCTCTCCACACAGGGTATTGGACATTAAAATGTCTCTGTCTCTATCTCTGGCTCTGGCTCTGTCTGTCTCCATGTCTCTGTCTCTGTCTGTCTGTCTCTGTCTCTGTCTGTCTCTCTCTCTGTCCGTCTCTCTCTCTCTCTCTCTCTCTCTCTCTCTCTCTCTCTCTCTCTCTCTCTCTCTCTCTCTCTCTCTCTCTCTCTCTCTCTCTCAGTGGCAAAAAAGTATACAAATGCTTATTCTGTTACCCTCGTAAAATAAAGAATTGTCATTGTGATTGTCAATGTCATTGTCATTGTCTCTCTCTCTCAGGGACAGATTGCAAAACTAGGCATCTGCCTTACATCTTTATCGTTGTGTAATAAAGATCGGCCAATCAATTAATCTCTCTCTCTCTCTCTCTCTCTCTCTCTCTCTCTCTCTCTCTCTCTCTCTCGCTCTCTCTCTCTCTCTCACTTGTTGGCGACTGCACAGCAAACTGGGAGGCCACTCGACGCGACTCAGTCTTTCCTAGTAGGTCTAACTCTGACCAAACACGCCCTCCCTGACCTGTGCTGTGCAAACAGCTTTCTCTCCCCTTGCTTGGCCCCCAGTGGCTGAATCAACACCAGTTGTCTTCTCTTTTTGCTTTCATCTCGCTACAGGCACGCGAAGCAAGGCTCGTGTCTTTTAGAGAGGGAGGGGTGGAGGGAGAGAGACAGAGAGATCAATCTCACTACCGTCGAAGATCATGTTGAGATGGTAGCAGAGAAAACATGAACTTAGCCTATATACATGCATGGTATTTCTATTTAGAAATCATGTCAGGCTTCTTAAATATTTCAATGATAGCCTCAGGTCTATGTATGTATGTATGGGACGATTTATATCAATATCAATATATGAGGCTTATATCGCGCGTATTCCGTGGGTACAGTTCTAAGCGCAGGGATTTTTTTATTTTTTTATTTTATGCAATTTATATCGCGCACATATTCAAGGCGCAGGGATTTATTTATGCCGTGTGAGATGGAATTTTTTTACACAATACATCACGCATTCACATGGCCAGCAGATCGCAGCCATTTTGGCGCATATCGTGGTTATTATGCCCAAAATCTTGTCATCATAGATTGTGTAATAAAGAAATCTCTACGAACGTTTTGTACTGAATAAGAGTATCTATTATGTGTAGTAAACATCTTACCTCCACATTTAATATAATTATACAATTTCAACAGGTGTTTTTTCATATATATACGAATAAGAATAAGAATATTTCCCCTTGAACAACTATTCACTAGTGCCATTTTTATCATAGAGAACTCAGTGCATGAAATGTAAGAGCACCTTTTTACCCCCCACCTTTGAAGTGACTAAGCACACAGTATATATAAACCGCGAGCAACCCCAGCGGCCGTGTGTATTGGTTTTGACAATTGTCTCACTGCACTTTTACACTGTTGGGCGAGAATCAGAGTTATCGAGTGTTTTATCCCGCCAACAAAAAGCGCCCCGGTAATCTATGTTTGAAATAGCCCGCTGAGCAAACACACGGCTTTTTGTGTGTAGACTCAAACCCCCTCCCTCCCTATCTCCCCCCCCCCTCTCCTTTCAACGTTAAAAAGGGCAGCTTTCATTGCTCTCACGGGCGTTAATTACGCGTGTGTGCAAAGGCTAATAGTGATTTTTTTTCTCCTTCAAAGCAGCTCACAAAAAAGGAACTGGTAGCGAAAAAACATAACAAACGGGAAAATGGAAAAGAGAGGACTGGTGATCGAAGGAAGAACCTTAAGGAGGAAGACGGAAGTGGGGGTTGGGTGGGGTTGGGGTGGGGGGGGGGGGAGAGGGGGGGGGGGGTAACAAGACAAAAACGAAGAAGAAGAAAAGGCGTTGTTGGTATAATGGTGGTAGAGGAAGTGCTACTTATGGGTTGTCTTACACGATCCTAGGTTTGTGCAAACAACTTGTTTGCCTGGTTCTGAGAAATGACGAGGAACGTGTCTAAACAATTGACTTAACGCGGTCTGTTCAAACACTTGCTCTGCGGAATTATATCCTCTCCCCCTCGGGGTCAGGGTATTGACTGTTTGGATGTTTTCTATGGAAACCCATTTAGGTCAATACTCGGGTTAATCGAAATCGGAGAGTTTCTCGCCAACCAATCAGATTTCACAATTTGTCGAGGAGGCTGTATCGGCGTTGCATCTTTTAGACACACGATCGCGCGATGTCTTTGTGCACGGTGAAATATATTGATTACCTAGCTGCAGTCGCTCATTCTCAATCTTCGCTTGTCTTGCTCTTGTTCTGTTTGTTTTTGTGCTGCTTTTGCGTTGTTGTTGGTGGGTTTTTGTGTGTGTTTGATTTTTGTTTTTGTATTTTTTTTGTTATTGGCCTTCCTCCTCTATGGAGATCTTCACTTTTTAGGGTTGTAGAATTGCAATTTCGCGAGCAACACTTTCTTTTTAGAGAAAGGAGGCGAGGCTGAAGGAGAGAGGTTAAAAATAGGGAAATACACATAATTTGCAAGTCTCTTGGGCTGTCGAATTTAAACGAAAAAAATATTTATTTGATTTTGTTGGTCTTATGGACTACATTATTACTCCATTTGCTTAAAGAATGACAATAGTGAGAATGAAGGGGTAGACGGTGATATTTCCTATGCCAGTCTTCTTCTTCTTCTTCTTCTTCTTCTTCTTCTTCTTCTTCGTTTATGGGCTGAAACTCCCACGTTCACTTATGTTTTTGCACGAGTGGGTTTTTACGTGTATGGCCGTTTTTACCCCGCTTTTCAGGCAGCCATTTATGCCGCTTTCGGGGGACTTTGCCAGTCTATCCTCATGCTTCTGCGGCAGAGTGCACGCACGACATTTGATTGGCACCGAGGGAGGCCAATAATTATAACAAGCGCTGCAAAAAGCCGATCTACTTGACATTTGGGATGGCTTTGTCTAGCCATGCACAGCAGTGTGTACACGGAACGACGACGATTTTCTGCAAATATTCCACCCAGCTGAGCTTCAAATTGCACGCAAGAGGAGGGGAGAGGAAGGGGGGGGGGGGAGAGAGAGTGAGAGGGAAAGAGAAGGGGGGCGGGGGATGCAGCACCAAACACTTGATGCAAGAGACACAGCTGCTATGGAGCTGCGAGCACACAGGGTCACCTCCCACAAAAGTGCACGTGAAAAACGTCTCATTCTGTAATCGTCGCGCTTCCTTTTCCCCCTGTTCTTTTCGCGCTCGGGGACACTGGCTGGGATCCCCTTGCTGCTCATGTCCTCCTTTCCCTGCACCCCTCTCTTGCCTCATCATTTTTGCCGATCGCTCCTCTTCTTCCCTTATCCCCCCCCCTCCCCTCCTCTCTCTCTTCATCCCCCCCTTGCCTCATCATTTTCCATTCCACCTCTCTCCCCCCCCCCCCGACCCCCTTCCCCCTCCTGTCTCGATCCAGTGTCCCCATTGCGTGCCGTGAGGCAAGGCAGACAGCGTGGACTCAATCTGCCCGGGACAGTTGGGCAAATATTGGCCCAGCGCGCCCCGAACAAACAATATTTTGTATAATATTTATCTTCCCTTGTTGGGCTATCGCCCGAGAGGATTGCCCTGTCAATAGCCAAGTGCTGAGCTTCGATTAAGACGCACGAGCGAGCGAAGGGAGGGAAAGGGGGGGAGGAAAGGGGGGGGGAGGAGGAGGAGGAGAGAGAGTGAGATGAGGGGTGAAGGAGGGGGAGGAGGGTTAAAGGGGGAGGTTGGAAGGAGGAGAGCCGGGAGGAGTGGGTGGCGGGATGTGACACAGATTAGATGTAGTGCTCTAGGACCTTTGATTAGAAGCTGGGGGAAGCAGGCAGGGCTTTTTGCAGATTGTTGGGGGAGAGGTCTGAAGGGCGCGCGAGGTGCTCCATGAGGAAGGAAAATGTGTCATCACGAAGGCCCTTGAAACCCCCTCACGCCACGAATAACAACACGGCAGAAGGTAGTCCATACTGTCACATTCATTCTGCCAATGGCTCTGCTTATGGTGGAAGCCCAGGACACTGAAGGGCCTTCGACCAAGCCTTGCGAGAAGAACACTACTGCAGTGCGCAAGGCTCTAAAAGCTCTGGATGGGCGCACAGTGGCCAGTGTTGTCCGAGCTTTTCCCTCTTTTCAACCCTGGTGGCCTCAAGTACTTATGCTGTAGTCGATATCTGTCAAAGGTTTTCCTTCTTCTCAAGTCTTCTTCAACATCCTCAGTGCCTTGTTTGTTCAACATTTTGGTACCAATGGCATCATTATTAAATCGTGGTAAGAAACCTTGAATAAGCGATTTGGACAGTCTCTATTGGCCTCGGGAGGGGGCATTCAAGTCGTTATTATTGATAGTGACCCAGTTTTCTTGTCTGACGGCAGCTATACAGTACTTCATCTCAAAATGAGACGGTCGACACTGGGATAACGACAGAATAAACAAACGAATCATACACATTTAATTTAATATGTATTCTTACTGCAAGAGGAAACCAGTTTTAGATAAGTTCGCGACAGGAGAAAACTGGCTTTACTTATTGTTCATCATTGAAGAGAAGACTGAGAAGTTCTTAATTTCTGGTCATTAAAAGACAATAGTTTAACATTCTGGCACTTAGTTTACCACTAATGAATGCTAATTTGTAAGAAGTGCGCTCAAGTTGCTTTGGGATAAACACTACAAGTACAACCTATAATCTCTTACTAGGATAAGCGACATGACCTGCTGATTTAGTTAAGCATACTTCTTCTTCTTCTTCTGCGTTCGTGGGCTGAAACTCCCCCGTACACTCGTGTTTTTGCACGAGTGGAATTTTACGTGTATGACCGTTTTTACCCCGCCATTTAGGCAGCCATACGCCGCTTTCGGAGGAAGCATGCTGGGTATTTTCGTGTTTCTATAACCCACCGAACTCTGACATGGATTACAGGATCTTTTTCGTGCGCACTTGGTCTTGTGCTTGCGTGTACACACGGGGGTGTTCGGACACCGAGGAGAGTCTGCACACAAAGTTGACTCTGAGAAATAAATCTCTCGCCGAACGTGGGGACGAACTCACGCTGACAGCGGCCAACTGGATACAAATCCAGCGCGCTACCGACTGAGCTACATCCCCGCCAGTTAAGCATACCACATGGGATGTTGCCAAGCGGTGTCCGACATAAGCTCGAACGACAAAAGCTCGAACGACAAAATCTCGAACGACAAATGCTCGAATGGACAAATGCTCGACGCGACAAAAGCTCGACGCGACATATGCTCGAACGACAAATGCTCGAATGGACAAATGCTCGACGCGACAAAAGCTCGACGCGACATATGCTCGAACGACAGAAGCTCGACCGGACAAATGCTCGACGCGACAAAAGCTCGACGCGACGTATGCTCAAACGACAGAAGCTCGACCAAACAAATGCTCGACGCGACAAAAGCTCGACGCGATATATGCTCGAACGACAGAAGCTCGACCGGACTGTAGAATGATGTTGTCAAAACTACTTTGATAATGTCATATCTAAAACTGTCACGGTGATGTTGTTCTAGTTTCGAGCGACAAATTGACTAAATTTGTTTGATATCACGTTGTTGTTGTTGTTGTTGTTGTTGTTGTTGTTGTTGTTGTAAGCACGCTGCTGGATTTCGAGCGACAAATTGACTAAATTTGTTTGATATCACGTTGTTGTTGTTGTTGTTGTTGTTGTTGTTGTTGTTGTTGTTGTTGTTGTTGTTGTTGTTGTTGTTGTTGTTGTTGTTGTTGTTGTTGTTGTTGTTGTTGTTGTAAGCACGCTGCTGGATTTCAAGCGACAAATTGACTAAAATTGTTTGATATCACGTTGTTGGTTTAAACAAGTTTAACTTTATTTCTGAATTGATACTCACAGCAAGCAAACAAACAGTCGTCCATCTGCCCGTGCCGCTTACCTGAACCTTTCCCGATAAACGGTCAATCCCGGGCCAAATCAAAATAATAACATTGACAAATCTAAACCCCGACACGATCTTCCCCCTTCTTTTTTCTCTTCGTTCTTTTTTTCTTCTACTCTCTCTCTCTCTCTCTCTCTCTCTCTCTCTCTCTCTCTCTCTCTCTCTCTCTCTCTCTCTCTCTCTCTCTCTCTCTCTCTCTCTCTCTCTCTCTCTCTCTCTCTCTCTCTCTCTCTCTCTCTCTCTTTCTCTCTCTCTCTCTCAGTCTCTCTCCCTCTCTCTCTCTCTCTCTTGCAGACAGATTTTAAAATAACACAAAATAAACTGACAGGCAAAACAACACCGAGAATGACACGCACAGACACGTTCGATCTTTTGTCGCGTCGAGCTTATGTCCATTTGAGCTTTTATCGCATCGAGCTTTTGTCGCGTCGAGCATTTGTCCATTCGAGCATTTGTCGTTCGAGCATATGTCGCGTCGAGCATTTGTCGCGTCGAGCATTTGTCCATTCGAGCATTTGTCGTTCGAGCATATGTCGCGTCGAGCTTTTGTCGCGTCGAGCATTTGTCCATTCGAGCATTTGTCGTTCGAGATTTTGTCGTTCGAGCTTTTGTCGTTCGAGCTTATGTCATGTACCCGTTGCCAAGTATACCATCTAGACCCCCGGGTCATACCTAAGACTTTAAAATTGGCAATCTAGTGGCTGCTCCGCCTGGCGTCTGGCATTATGGGGTTAGTGCTAGGACTGGTTGGTCCGGTGTCAGAATAATGTGACTGGGTGAAACATGAAGCCTGTGCTGCGACTTCTGTCTTGTGTGTGGCGCACGTTATATGTCAAAGCAGCCCCGCCCTGATATGGCCCTTCGTGGTCGGCTGGGCGTTAAGCAAACAAACAAACAAACAAATACCATCTAGAAAAAAAGTTGCAGAACTTGGAAGAGGAGGAAAAATAATATACTTACCAAGCCTACCAAATACAAAAGCTGCCGTACTTAGCCAAGTTTACCCACCAGAAGAGGAAGAAGAATAATATACTTACCAAGCCTACCAAATACAAAAGCTGCCGTACTTAGCCAAGTTTACCCACCAGAAGAGGAGGAAGAAGAATATACTTACCAAACCTACACAATGCAAAAGCTGCCGTACTTAGCCAAGTTTACCCACCAGAAGAGGCAGAAGAAGCAGAACAAGGAGCGTCCAATGCAGCAGACACTGGAGACGATGAAGAACCCACGAGGAGGAAAAAGCGGGCTCTGAAGGCCGTGTTTGTCCAACACTCCAGCTGAAAGCCAAGAGTCTGATAGCGCTGTGAGTCCTCGGCAAACAATCCGCCTCGCAATCTCTCCTTCAGTGACAATCTCAGCCTCAATCCGCCCGCCCCGCTGTGTAGAGTTGTTGCTATTGTTTTACCCAGCGCGGAGATCCTGGGCCAGCGAGGCCGAGGGTAATATCCTGTATTGTATTTATTGTTCAAAATGCCCCCAGGGGTTATGGACTAATAAAACTTGAAACTTGAAACTTGTAGGGCCGGTGGGATCCTGTGGCCGTCACTTAGGCCAGATTAGACTGTATTGTGCTGCCCCCTGCAGGTGAAGGAGGTCCATGTCAACCTGGTGCATCGCTCACGAGTGGACGGCTGAGGGTCCTGGGAGAAGAGATATGTATAGTTCAAGTTCTGAGACACAAACAAAAAAAGACATAAAAAGACTGAATAAATAATGTTGTGCTTGTTGCCATTGCGTTCTGAAAAACAGTGTCGGTCAACAACGTTTTGAATAGGTCAAGGGACTTGGCAAAGATATATTTTCTTGTTCTGAAAGCAGTGGAGTAGCTGTTGCAAGGAAAATGTCTGACACCATGCACCACGCTCAATTTGATTAATTCAGAACTACGTGTGTGTGTGTGTGTGTGTGTGTGTGTGTGTGTGTGCGTGCGTGTGGGTCCGTGCGTGTGTGTTTAATAATTTCTTTCTTTCTGTCCTTATTTTAGCCTCCTCAACGCGGCAAATGAATCATTGAGTCCTGATAAAAGGCTTCTAGTCCTGGACATAATTACGGGTCCATTTTGTCCAGTGCAGTGTAGTGGCCTTGTTCATTGTGGTCTTTGGTCTCTGGCGCTGGACACGCGGGTTTCAGTATTGATCTAGATCCCAAGAGCTCCCAAACTCCCATGTGCTAAAACAATGGCGAGCCTTCTCAGACCACTCTCGCTGCTCTTGCGGTTTTGTGAGTGTGTGTGTGTGTGTGTGTGTGTGTGTGTGTGTGTGTGTGTGTGTGTGTGTGTGTG
>NC_090245.1:91782839-91867839 GCF_037325665.1 Littorina saxatilis
CGGGTATTTTGGTGGACATTTTTTATCTATGCCTGTACAATTTTGCCAGGAAAGACCCTTTTGTCAATCGTGGGATCTTTAACGTGCACACCCCAATGTAGTGTACACGAATGGACCTCGGTTTTTCGTCTCATCCGAAAGACTAGCACTTGAACCCACCACCTAGGTCAGGAAAGGGGGAAGAAAACTGCTAACGCCCTGACCCAGGGTCGAACTCGCAACCTCTCGCTTCCGAGCGCAAGTGCGTTACCACTCGGCCACCCAGTCCTTTGGAGGTAAGGTGGGGGTGCAGTGATCAGTGGGAGGAGGGGGGAGTGAGAAACAAATCAACAGGAATGCGAGGTGGGGGGGGGGGGGGCGTTTGGGATGGGGACGTGGAGAGGTGAACGCAGAGAGATCACTGAAGTTCTGTAAAAGAAATTGACAGCAAGAGGGGAGGGGGGGGGGATGGGGGAGAGTGTGGTGACATGCACGGATGTCGGGGACTTGAGACACTAAGCCGGCTCTCAGTGACTTTGGCTTTGGAGAGATAAAGTGCATGGGAAGAGGGGGGGGGGGGGTGCGAGAGTTGCGGAGGAAATGCGAGTCAGTGTGAGTTAATTATTCAAGAGGCTCGTCCTGAGACTGGCTCTCTTGATCTCCCAGCTTCATGCCGTACACAGCATCCTTCTTCCCCTTATATAAAGATGCTTTCTTTTCCTTATATAAAGATGCCTTCTTTCCCTTATATAAAGATGCCTTCTTTCCCTTATATAAAGATGCCTTCTTCCCTTTATATAAAGATGCCTTCTTCCCCTTATATAAAGATGCCTTCTTCCCTTTATATAAAGATGCCTTCTTCCCCTTATATAAAGATGCTTTCTTTCCCTTATATAAAGATGCCTTCTTTCCCTTATATAAAGATGCCTTCTTTCCCTTAAAGATGCCTTCTTCCCTTTATATAAAGATGCCTTCTTCCCCTTATATAAAGATGCTTTCTTTCCCTTATATAAACTTGCTTTCTTTCCCTTATATAAAGATGCCTTCTTTCCCTTATATAAAGATGCCTTCTTCCCTTTATATAAAGATGCCTTCTTTCCCTTATATAAAGATGCCTTCTTTCTCGAGTAAATGCAATCCTGTGGGTCAAGATAGATTCGTCAAGGATTTTACAAAGGACTTGCACTGAGCTGTGCATAAACCTAATGGCCCTGTCACACGACCGTTTTAACGCCTGCGTATGCCGACGTATGGGACATTTGAATAAGTATTTGAATAAGTACGCTGGCGTACGTCGAATACGTTATGGGTACGTTTTGTATACGTTAAGAGGACGCTGAAGCACGCTGGCATACGTCGTAGTACGCTGAGCACGCAGCAAAGTTTTGTGCACAAAACTTTGCTGCGTGCTCAGCGTACTACGACGTATGCCAGCGTGCTTCAGCGTCCTCTTAACGTATACAAAACGTACCCATAACGTATTCGACGTACGCCAGCGTACTTATTCAAATACTTTTTCAAATGTCCCATACGTCGGCATACGCAGGCGTTAAAACGGTCGTGTGACAGGGCCATTAGATGAACAGCTTGCTGGCTTTCTTGTGCAGTGTAAGATATGTTGCTGAATTCATTTTGCATATTCATTAGATGTGTCAGTCGCGTTATTAATTCAGCATAAATAGTTGCATTCTGCACGGAAAGTTGTAACACATGCAAAAGCTTGGTCAGATCTGTGTCGATGTACACCATTGTTTACGGGGGGAAGGACATGTATCTGTTATTAACCACTGCGCCACACAACAGCTATGTTCACCACAGGGCTCTGTGACAGTGCATGCATCGTCGCTTTGGGTAAATCAGATTGAGGCAATCAATTAGTTCATCTCTGAACAGAGCGGAGTGTGTGTGTGTGTGTGTGTGTGTGTGTGTGTGTGTGTGTGTGTGTGTGTGTGAGAGAGAGGGAGAGGAAGAGATAGAGAGAGAGAGATTGATTCAACAGCCCAGGGGTAGACTCAGGGGGTTGCGCTGAGTGCACGTGCACCCCCTCCGGTTAAAAAAAGAAACAAGAAAAAGAAACATGTTGTTTTACTTGGGAATTTAGTGAGATGATTCCGTGGCAATTTCTAAGCTCAGATGGCACCAAATAGCACCGTTTTGCTTCTTTGGACAACAACATTTCGGGCGCGCTCTCGATTTACACTTTTGAATTCTAAGTGTACCCCCCTACAAACTTACTGATCCGCCCCTGCAGCCCTTTGGGCAGCTGCAACTGGGCGACGTGCCGTGTGATTTGACGAGGTGTCGTTCAACAAAATGGGTTTGCATGACTATAAATATATATGTCGGAGAGTGCATGATGCATGGTTTTCAAAGCGGCTTGCCCGTGTATAGACGGAACAAACAAACAAACAGACAAACACACAGACAAACGAACAGACAAGCGAACAAACAGACAAACAAACAGACAGACAGACGGACAGAAAAACACCGCACAGACAAACAGACACACGAACAGACAAACAAACTAAACAAGTGATGAAACACCCATGAAAAGCAGTCAACGACAGAAATAAAATTAATGCTGATTGAACGAGCCAATTCAAGCATGGAGGTTGCCGTAAAGAAATTACTTTTCTACTTCTCGATTTCTGTGCCTGTGGTAGCGTCGTGAGTAAAAACGGAGCCGACACGCGCGCGTCAACCAATCAATAATTTCAATTGTTCCAACATGGCGGCTGATCTGGATATGTGGGATGGGGAAAGTATGGCAGGCCGACTGTATCTCCTTCCCGCGAGCAGTGCTCCGGGCTGGGAGATGACACCCTCTGACTGATCTGCTCTTGCATTGAGTATTGTCTGTCGATTGATTCTCTGTTGATTGATTGTGTGCCGGCTCAGTTGATTGATTGAGTAATCAACGATTATGTGTCAATCAAACGGATGAAATTTAAACAGAGACCTCTTTGTTGACACAGACAAGGACACAGAAACAGACAAAAAGACACACACACACACACACACACACACACACAGAAAAACACACACATAGAGACACATGCACACACACACACACACACACACACACACACACACACACACACACACACACACACACATGCACACACGCGCGCACAACCACCACCAACATGTGACCACCAGCACTGGCGACCGACCAGCACCACAAAACTAAAGAAAGATAACTTCATCATCTGGTCATTTATTTGCTGAAGAAATCTGAGAAAGGTAAACAAGATTTCACTCTGTTTCAAATGTAAATGAGAGAGAGAGAGAGAGAGAGAGAGAGAGAGAGAGAGAGAGAGAGAGAGAGAGAGAGAGAGAGAGAGAGAGAGAGAGAGAGAGAGACTCAGACTCAGAACTTTATTACAAAAGGATAAAGGTTTTAGGCAAAGCCTATTCTTCCAACCTGTCCTTTATACAACACATAAAGACAGACGCACATAAAAAAATATAAATTCAATCATATAAAATACAGAAATACATTGTATGGAATGCAACACAATGTGCATTTGAGGAATTGCATAAGGAGAACTCAAAGAGAGAGAGAGAGAGAGAGAGAGAGAGAGAGAGAGAGAGAGAGAGAGAGAGAGAGAGAGAGAGAGAGAGAGAGATGTTCACTGGCTCGGTATCTCAGCCTGTTTTTAGTCACTGCTACAATTCAGCCCAGCTAGCCAAGTGTCTTTCCACAAGAACCCAAGGAAAAAAAATCTGGCGGTAATCAGTTTCATGTCTCCCATCGGATTTTGTCACGGACCTTCACGTCCATCACCCGGCAACCGTCGGCACAATGCCCTGCGCAGTTCGCAGCTTACGTTTCGTGATCTCTTTCATTTCCGGGCAAGATTTTTAGCTCAACCGAAGAGGCGTGGCCTCAGATTGACGGGCACGTGTCATTGGCACGTGACCTGCTTAAAGTATGCACAGGCAATCCACCAATGGCGGCCCTTTCTGTGTCGGTTTTCTGTTTCACTGTTGAGCAGTGATCATCATTGAGCTCGTTAGCGATTAAGAATTGCTTAGCCACGAGTTTGGTACCCGTGTAATAACTGACATTAGCTTCGTTTGCACTTTCTTTGAGAAACTGCTTTTGTTTTCATTCTCAAGTGTTTCCTTCGGAAGTACCCACTGAACTGACTCGACTCGAGTCACTGTCAGCAAGTCAGTCAGTCATAGCCATGGCCGTGCGGCATGTGACGGCCGGGATGCAGCACTAGGTAATCACTGATTACCGAACTTGATAAATGATTGAGGACATGATAAACACAAGTAAACCGGTAAATAACTTGCGAAACAAAATCTCCGATCTAATCTGATAACCGAATAAAATTAGAGCGGCACTCAAGTACAAGTATAAGCAGGGACCTATATTTAGACCTATATCTAATATAGGTCTATGGTATAAGGTATGATTCTGTCTCGTGTCTCCTGTTTCCCTCTTCCTAACCGAGTTTCAAGCTCAACAGCTTGTTGTTGTTCTTTTTTTTTTTCCTCCTTGTTAAAAAAAATCAAGAACAGACCACTCCTGAAGTGCACACTCAGTGTCCTCATCACTCTTGTAAGGTGCAATTTGATTTTGTATGTATTTCACAACTGGATGAAACACTACTAGTATGATAGGCTTCTGATAGTATCTAATGTTTTGAAGACTGGTCGTGGACTTGGAAATTGAATATAATATTTTGGATCGATAAGCATAAAGTACTTGTTGTTTACAGGGACCTATTTTGTATAAACCTTCTGTCAAATCATCCACTTTTCACTTTCAATTCAGATTTCCCAAACAGGCAGCTTATATAAACAATATTGCATTAGAATTTAATTTTCGTTTTTAAAGTTCCTCTCCCCATCCTGTATCCGCTTTCTCTTCTTGTCCCCCCTCCCCCCTCCAAGGAACAAACTAACAAGCAAGCAACCAAGCAACTAAGTAACAAAAAACAAAACAAAAAACGAAAACAAAAACCAACGAAAACAAACAAACAAACATCAAACAAAAGAACGCAACTTATACTTCAAACATATGCACGGGTCATAATCTAATTCTGAAAGCTTAGAGAATGTAACAAAAACTTCATCCCCCCATCCCCCCCCCCCCCCCCCCCCATTAAAAAAACAGAGCAAACGATCAATTAAAAAAAAAGAACGAACTTATACTTACAGTTATACACGGGCCACAATCCATTTCTGAAAGCTTAGCAAATGTAACAAAAAACCAAATCTTTTGTACAAAATAACAATGAAGGCACCCTCAATAAATCTTTTTAAACGAGACTATAGTGCGTTGCAGTTCAGTCTAAATTTAAAACTCGTCATTAATCATATTACCTTCCTTTCCTGTAAATGGCATGCCACTGTATAAACAGATTTTTCCAGGCTTTTACATGGGTTTAGAGCATCTATCTTTTTAAACATACCACAAAGATGAACATTCTGTCTGCTTTCTGCATCTTGTTGAATTAATGTCACACATTGTGTAATGTACTCAATTTATTCAGCAAAAAAATGTCCACTCCCCACAGAAAACAGCCAGCCTGTTTGTTTTTGGTATTTGTCCAAGCCGGGGAACGATGCTCTGATCCCATGTAAAAAGCCTGAACAGATCCGTGCTGCATGGTGTACATGATGGGCGTTTACATGGGAAGCAATGTAAGCCTATAAATGCGGGATTTTTTTTAACCAGTTTAATGGTTTACTTCCTTCCTTAGAATTTATTTTTTATTTTTTATTTTTTTTAAGACATTAGACTCTGCTTGTATTCTTCTGTGCTTAGTCTCTTCATTTTCTTTCTCTGCCTATAGGCCCGACTATTCTTTTTACTTGATTGTTTTTCGCTGTTGAAGACGCAAGCCGAAACCGGTCCATTGTAATTTCATTGTTCGTGTTTTTTTGTTTTCTGGTGAGTACATGTTTCTTGTCATCTTGAACCATTGTTTATATTTGCGGAACTGAAACAACAGAGTCTATTATCAGTCTTCCCTGTTACCATACTGATGTAAATCAATCACTTTCATATTAGAAACCCCCTTCTTTTCATTCCTAAATTATAGCCTATTGCATGTTAAATATCTTGAACCATTGTTTATATTCGCGAAATTGAAACTACAGAGTCTATTATAAATCTTCCCTGTTACCATACTGATGTAAAGCAATCACTTTCGAGAACTGACCGATAATATCTATACACTTCGGAAAATCGGTATTTCCGTTCATACAGGATATTTCAGGGTATAGCAGAGATCTGATAACAGACATTTCCGTTTTCCACGAACGGAAATATAGTAAACGGTACAAACATAATGTTTGAGATTAATGTATATCAGTGGTACATATCACATTGAATGCAACAATTAATAGTAGCATATTTTTGGTGTTATTACCATGTTTGGCAAATATGACAAGTGTTTGTTTGTTTGTTCTTCTTTTCTTTCGTTCTTTCTTTTTTTGTACTTTCTATTCATCTTTTTTTTTCGTTCTTTCTGTCTTTCTTTGTTTCCTTCTTTTTTTCTTTGTTTACAACACTTACTCTTGAAAGAAACTGGAGTGGGATCAAGAAGAGTATGAAGGAAGAGCGGGGATGGGGGATGGGGGTGGTAGGCTAGGCAGATTTCATCAGATTTCACCTCCTGTGTGAACAAATTGCTATAAAATTTATTTCACCTTTTTTGTACTCTACATGCATCCATTGATCAGGTAAAACCGAGTTGGCCAACGTTTTCCCATGCGAACTGTATTTTTGAAGCTTTTAAAGAATGATGACAACTGCGCAATAACGGTATTCCGAATATGCTCCGTCCCTCACTTCTCACGTCTATAACATGTCTTATTTTAAGGGATGTGCCATATGTCACTCATATAGTATGTAAGAAAAGCACATTCAGTTGATAAATAGGTTCAATTGCATTTATTTAGCGCGAAATAACGTAGCCGAAGCTCAAATCTAGCGCATTCGGTGTGGTTTCACAGGGCGCGTCTCCCGGGTCGCGTTTGACAGGTATGTGAGTTGACAATTACTGTGCTGATATTCTCCCTCCTTTACCCGTTACTGTTGCATTACACATGTGAACATGCACACGCACACTCTATTCAACATGACCTCGTTCTCACCATGTTCTCATGGAATGGAATTTAGCTGCTGCTGATGTAGGTGGGAGTTTGCAGGGCTGAAACGATGAGGTACATGTAGAGACTTTCTGCATGTACTTGATGTAGCGGAGGAAGTTCAAAGTGTCTCTTTCCTTCCCCCCATAGAGTTCTACAAAGGCCCTTTCTCCTGCTCCTATCAGCTCATCAGTGTGTAACCGAGTGCCGAAACACTACGATCACCTCGGGAGGCGAAGTGCAATCAAACAGGATTGAAAATGTTAGAGCTAATTTCTTAGCCCTATAAAAACTGTTATGCAAACCCGAAGGTTTCCATGAACATACAGACAATCGGAAACCACCAGACCCCATCACAAACAGAATTCTACAATACACCGGTGTTGACTTTTAAAGGCCAACAACTCGGGTGCAGAGTCTGCTGTGAAAGGAGCGGAAGCCTCCCCTGTCACAATCGCCCCCGTTTGAATGAACTTCGTCCCGAAGTTCCGAACCGGGGGACCACTGTCCATCCCAAGTTTGCAGAATGGGAACAGCACGAAAATGTTCAGTGGTCATATTATGCCATTACCTGAACATATCATGCCGAGTCCCATCCCTGCTCACAAGCACCAGATGTAACCGAGTGCCGAAACACTACGATCACCTCGGGAGGCGAAGTGCAATCAAACAGGATTGAAAATGTTAGGGCTAATTTCTTAGCCTTATAAAAACTGTTAATGCAAACCCGAAGGTTTCCATGAACATACAGACAATCGGAAACCACCAGACCCCATCACAAACAGAATTCTACAATACACCGGTGTTGACTTTTAAAGGCCAACAACTCGGGTGCAGAGTCTGCTGTGAAAGGAGCGGTAGCCTCCCCTGTCACAAGTGTCTCTGCAAGGACTGGCGCTGAAGACATGGGCCTGCTGCACGAACACTGTTGACTGGGTCAATTTCGTTAAACACATTGGTTTTCCAATCCCGAATGGACTGCTAATTGTATCGCATCCACCAAAGGCGTGCGCAAACAGGATGTTCTCACAAACTTGAGATCCAAGAACAGTCTGGACTTTTCTGATGTCCCACACTTTTGCAGCTGATTTTGCTGTCGATGATCTCACTGATGTGAAGAAGACGGGGCAGTGATCTGGCGTAAGATGGTACAACAGAAGGATGAGCAGATCGGTGTCCTCGCCAACCAGAATCACGTTTCCCTTCCTTGCCAATTCCAGAGAAGTCTTTACGACGAGCCTATCAGCATCAGCAGTTGTATGGACAGTGTCAAAGTCGTGCTGTGAAAAACGGGAACTAAGGAGGTTGATGAACCGCTGTTTGTTGTTTGGATTCGTCAGGAAGCGCTCCTTTGGTTCGCACAGGACCATGTCACCCTCAAAAGTGATGGCACATGCTGTATTGGCTCTGCTTGTTCTTCGCAAATGGGCTGCATCTTTGGTGGTAGGTCCGCAGCTGTATCCATCAAAAACAACAGTTCCTTTGCCAAAATGACGAATGAGAAAGTCTGCGTAACTCTGAGTAAGCTGGTTGTATGTTGAACAACGGCACCAGGGCAGAAGGTGCAACAGCAAGTCACCATCGATGACATATGTTACATCATCAGGAATAACACCATTTACCTTTGTTGAAGTCCAGATGTAAGTTGCCAGTGCAGCCTTGGTACCTTGTCTTGGCAGACCACCCGAATCAAACAGGGATGCTGGGACACTGCACATCTCAAAGGCAAAGGCGTCCTCAAGACATCCGTTGGTGTTCTTCACAGTTGTCACTAGTCTCTGGAACAACAGCATGGAGTGAACATGTACTAGATCATCGTGCAGATTGGACGACTTGGCTTTCAGAGCCATGGTTACAGCTTGATCCTTCTTTTTAAAGGTGAAATCCACAACATTATTTCCGATCATGCTGCTCAGAATCTTGTTTCCTACGCCTTTTGCTTGTTCTGCATTCCCAGTAGCTTCAGCTTCTTTTCCGCTTGAAATGGATCGGAGGGCTGTATCCACAGTGAAAGGGTTCCTATCAAGCAGATATCTCAAGATCAGCTGAATGTCTGTGTGATCTCGCTTCTGCCTTGCCACGCTCAACTCTTTGTGCTGCGTTTGTTGCTCGCTAGAATGGAATGCAACGTCTGTGACAGACTGTATTTCGTCGGGGATTTCTGCACAGGCAGGCATACACAGTAGTAGGTGGGAGATCAATGCCATATGATTGCGCAGCATTCAGTTCAAATTTCCGTACCTCTGTGTAAGAACAGCTACAGCCAAGGTGGCTGAGGGTATCGATCAGAAACCGTGAACCGAATGATCGGTGCATTTGCACGCCAAGTGCAAACTGCAATGGTGCAATAACAGTGTTTGGCCTACTGAGCTGAATGAGTGCTTGTCCTATTGCACTGATATAATGTTAGGTAACCTTGAAAGAAATACATGTACATATCCACTAACAAATGCACAGATTAATAAATAAACGCAACGTAAGTAGGTGAAGCTGAACATGGAAAAAAACTTATTACCTAACAGTCACATGCACGATCCACGTTGTTCTCAATGGACATAATTTCACAAGGCACATAGACAAAGACTGAATCTGCAATCGCCTAATAATCATTATAATGCGAGCAGTGAAATGCGCCCCTGGGAAACAAACAAATATATCTATACATAGATGAGACCAATAAACTGCTTACGCCATGCTGATTAAGCTATCGTGTGATGTTATTGAATAGTTTCCTTGGGTAGCTTGTGAAAAACTGTCGCTCCGAAAACTAAAATAAAATGTACGATATTTCGGACTCATCGCATGGTTTTTTCCCGGCCAACTCGATTAGATGTGTGCAGGCACACTGAAATGAATCAACTGCACCTAAAATGAATTTTATAGCAATTACTTCGCACACATCCAAACGCTTCCCAGCCTATGGGGGTTCCGGTTAGGTTATGTTCTTTTCATTCTGAATGCTTTTCCATTTAATAAAAGAAGAATAAGAAGAAAGCTGTGTTATAAGTGACGTTTTTAGAGTATTTGTTTGTTTGTTTAAGACATAGGGGGAGTTGAAATAATTTGATGACGAAGAACTGAGGGTAAACATAATGTTTGTTTTATTGAAGATAAGGGGGGACAAACACACAGAACATGTATGATCAAACAGTACAACTAAAATTTAAGAAGAAAAAACACAAACTAAAGCGTCACATACTTCAAATCTTGCATTTTACAAATAAAATATCATTACAAGAAAACAAGTAATCCTTTTTCTGTGCTGAGTCAATAACAAGTAAATAAAAGCCAACAACAGGATTAGACTAACAGCAGCGGTATATATATATATATATATATATATATATATATATATATATGCTTACCTCAGACCGAATAACACACAGCTTATGAATAATACGCTATAAGCTACGAGACACGATTCAGCTGAGGGCATGCAACTGACTAAATAGAGAATACTGTTCACTATTTGAAAAAGCAACGAGTGTAAATCTGGTACGACACAGCAAGCCATGTAGTATTCTGTTTATCCTAGTCCTACATACTGTACTTACGTGTATTTGACTGAAAATGTCCTGCAGTCGAGGCAACTAAATTGAAGACACTTGCTTTGGAACCTCGATCTCTTCTAAAGCCTCGTGCAATCTATTACGTCAAAGTAAAGAAACGTCACTCTGAAAGTGTGGCGTGACGTGTCAGTTATATATAAAAACAAAATCATCGAGGGTAACTAGCGAGCGCAATTTTTTTTCTTTCTATAATGACGTTTGTCTCGGTGACTTTGGCATCATAAGCAGCGGAAAAACAGGTCGCCCTGCCAGACCTCATTTACATGATAATTATACTACTCGTGTGATTTGAACGATTATTATCTCACGAGTGTCTCTCTCGCGTATGTATAGATAATCTAATTTATTAATATTGTCCAGATCGTGCGTCTATCACAGCTGCTTTAGACAAACTCTTGTTCACGCGCGAAAATGTCCCATTACACAGTGGTTCCCCTCTTTTGAGACCATACAAAAAATCCGGGGCTGAGCTCAATTTACAGCTAAGGCAATTGACAGAAAATCCGAGAAAACATGGTACGGAGTGAGTCTTTGATTAGAGGGGGCACGGTGGGGGGCGGGTTCCACTGTACGAAAGTTCGTGTTAAACTGGAGTAAAACATTCGTCGTTTGTTTGTTTGTTTGTTGAAGTGATTATCACCCCCAAAGAATCTGGTTTTCAACACAACCCTGATTAAGATGGTAAGAAAAAAATAAGTGTTGTTTAACACATTTAAAATACTAAAACGCAACAACACCCGCCCCCCCCCCCCCCCCCAAGCAAAACAAAAGCAAAAAAACACAAAAACCAAAAACACAACAAAAACAACAACAACAACAACCAAAAACACAACAACTTCAACAACAACAACAACAACAAAATCAACAACAAACAAACAAACAGAATAAGTAATGCTACTTATGCTTGCTATGATCAAGTGTTGAATAAATTATCCTCGAAGCATATAAATTCATTAATCACTGTAATTTCTTTTCGCCAATACAACTGAATTAGTGCTTCGTTGGCCAGAAAGAAAAATGTTCCGTACAATGTTCCGCAAAAAGCATGAATCTCGATGTAAGGAAGCTTTTCAAGCTTACAGCCACGTGATTTTGACTGACAGCAAATGTATTCACAAATTATGCACACATCTCCAATGTAGGCGGGGTTACTGAACGCCTCGAGGTGTGAAATCGTCGTGGATTGGTTGAAAACTGTGCATAGCCAATGAGATCACGTGCACTTGTACTTCAGCAGGTTCTCCATGATACAGCCAATGAAAGAGCGGCTTAGATGACGAGCCTGTTTGCCCTTTCCCATTGTTACCGTCAGCTAATACGGCGGGCTGTATTGTATGCAAGTGTGTGGTTCCAAGCAAGCTGTTCACACGGATTTTTTTCTTAGTTCTCCTGTGCTTTTATCTGGTTTATGTTGCTGTTTTCTGTACGAAAGTGAAGCCACGGATTTCATGTCGGCTTCTCTGGAGTCGTGGCCTAGATTAGCAGGCATCGCTGGAAGAGTGTTGAGACGAGGGAAATTGCCTGGGTTTTGAGCGAGCCTCTCTCCTCGCGCACACACACACCAACTTGACCCCGACAGCTTTCATGATGGCCGCGGCTTGGAGCCGCTTTGTGTTTGTGGGCTCGTTTGTGGATTCCTGAAGGATACCAGTGTGTTGTTTTCTTCTTATTTGGATGTACAACGGTTGGTGAAGGTCGAAGGAGTAACATCGTCGATCGGCTCGTGGTTTTAGCAGCCAGCATGTATCCAAACCGGCACCCGGTAAGTGGTTACAGAAGAGCGCGAGGAAGCGGACTCGATAGCCCGCCATTCATAAAACGAGCTCTTTGTTTGTTTTCTTCGTACTCAGGCATTTGCTAGCTACTCTGTCGCTATGGTCTTACATTGAAGTAGTTATAAACCGAGTTTGTAGTCTAGAATTCGTTCCAAGGCCTTCCTTTGGGCGATTTAATGTCGAAACAACTGATCAACTTCTTTGTTCGGCCATGCTTATAGCTATGCCAGGGAGCACTGGCTTGACTTCAGTCGACCCGGATCGGCCTCATGGCCGCGAAGCTAACAAAAGGGTGGCTTGGAATAGCTGTAGAATGCATGATGCGATCAGGTTTGCTTGTAAAGTTAGGGTACGTAGACAGGGTAAGGCAGCTAGCTTCACTAGCGTAGCGGTCTCGTCGGAGTCTGCCTACTTGGCCGCCATACTCAAGAATCGCGTGCAGCGACTGTCGAACAAAGGGAGGTAATGGGCAAAGAAATAACAACCATGTCTCTTCCCTACCCCCCTGTTTTTACTCTCGCAGGGCCCTCCCCAGCCGGGGCAACCTTTCAAGTTCACTGTTACTGAGTCATGTGATCGGATCAAAGAGGAATTCGGCTTTTTGCAGGCCCAGTACCACAGGTGAGTCTTGTCAACCATGTGGGTGAGTGTGAAGAATGTTGAGTGTGTTTTTACTACTCAGGGTGAAGGGGGGGGGGATTCTTTTGTTTCATCATTCGTTTGGCCAGCGTATCACTGGTCATTGTTGCCAGTGTCTCCTAGGTCAGAGAGGGTTTGGTCTTCAGAGCGAGTATTGATGTAAGATTTAGTGCAAATGGCCTTGACCTTGCAACTACAAAGCATAAATAAGTGCCACACCTCCTTCCCTCTTCTCACACACATGAAGATCTATAACCTGCCCATTTCATTTGTGATATTCGCTGCGTTACCCGTATAGATATTGTCCTGGTGACTTCCTCCTCATAAAGAGTCATGTGGTTTAGTGTTTACATAGTCGCCATACACAAAAGACATCCTGAGTCATGTTCATGATGAATTTTTTACAACACCTAGTCTTGAAGGGTGGATGCTGCTTGATGCATAATGAAGAACTCCGTCTAAAACAGCACGACCACCTGCCCAATTCCAGCGGTTTTTTTCTCTATGATGCTTGGATGTTGGTCGTTGGTGACAGGCTCAACTGTGCTAGTTTTGCAGACAGACTCTTTTTGTGACAATTGCCCGTGTTAGTGTCAGATGGAATAAGAAGCTCTTTGTCTGTGGCCAGTGATGTGAAGTCGATATCTGGCTATGCGATAGCAGTCCCCGGGACAAGATGCTATCTCTCATCACACACGCATTGACAGGTGATAGCGCAGTCCATTTAGCAGTGGGAGTCGGGTGGGAAGGGGGGGGGGGGGGGTAGGGGGGAGTGGTTCTGTTTCTTTTTCCTCCTCGCGTCTCGTCTCCCCCCAACAGCCCCCTCCCACCTCTTTCTTCTCGTCTTTCAAATTCGTGGGTCTATGTATGAACATCAGTGTAGCTCTCTCGTTCAGACAAAGTGAGGGGGAAGGGGGTGTCAATACCATTACTGCGGAATGCTAACATGTCTATCTAAATACGATCTTGCAATCATGTCGGATGCCTGTGTGAACTCGGATTTAGAGTGTAACTTAAATGCATTGAAAGATGAGATGATTCACAGCGCAATAGTGAATAAGTGAAATCAACATGAACATCTAGTGTGTATGAGAGTGGGAGAAAATTAATGGGAACCACCAAGTGTCATTTCCTGATGACTGCACCGTCATGCTTGGCAAGTTAGCTCGCGGACTTTCGGTTCCCATGCGACCTTTTAGCAGGGACTGTTGTCAGACTGTGTCCTTAATTCGTTGCCTTGGATTGGAATTGGACACCTTATGAAGCAGGGGGTAACCGTCTACAGCTGGGGGGGGGGGGGGTATTGGCATGCGTTCATTTGATGCGGGGGGGGGGGGGGGGGGGGGATTCATAATTTCAGTGGGTGACAGTGGACATGATTTCCGTCCATCTGATGGGGGGGGGGGGTCTCATCAGTCAGTGACAGTGGAAGTGATTCAGTTCGTTTGTTAGTGGCCGACATCACATGATAAATAATTTCACCTTCCGCTATCAGCGGAGGCCTTCCGCGAACCCATTTGAGCTTGTATTGTGCTGGCTGACAAGCTGTTGGCTGGTGTAAATGCACCCTAACCCATGACTCGCATGTGTGTTTACACAAGCTCTCAGCCCATGTTTGTTAAACAGTTACTGGAGCCCCATTGTTTACTTTATGGTTGAACATTGTTTTGTTGGCGCTGGAGTGATAGCCCTGTGGAAGGGTTGTTTGCACAAGATAGTTGTATGAGATAATAGATCGCTTGAAAAGAATAATGTACACGTACATGCCCGCACATAGTAGGAAACACACTGTCTGTCTCTCTCTGTGTGTGTCTCTCTCTCTTTTAGGGGATCCATTAAGTTGTACTGTGTCTCACTCTTACTGGTTGCACACAGATAATAAAACACAGGTGCTGCAGGGGTTATGTACCGTACAATAAACAACACACAGAAACATGCAAACGTGAACACACAACGCGGTCCCATTCTTGACCACTGTAACTCGCTCTCTCTCTCTCTCTCTCTCTCTCTCTCTCTCTCTCTCTCTCTCTCTCTCTCTCTCTCTCTCTCTCTCTCTCTCTCTCTCATTCACACAAAGTCTGAAAGAGCGACCGATCCAGTGATGAACACAGATCCATGCCCCCTCCCATCTCTCTCATACACACACTCAGTGCGGATCCTGTGATGTTCACAGATCCATACATGTAAACATACAGAATACAATTGTATAGACACCGTACAGACCACCACAACCAGCACTACCGTTACTCAGCCCGGCCTCACGGCCGAGTGCACATTGACAAAGTGACAGGCACACAAAGGCCAGGAGATAAAATGTAGCGGGAAGATAGTTTGATAGTTTGAGCGATCGATGCTAGGATCAATACAGCCAGCTGGCTGCAGAGAGCGGAGCAAGTGCAACGAGAATGATAGCTTCACTCAAGCGTTCGTCAGGGCTGCGTGATACTAGCTTTAACATCATGAATCTCATTTCATTTTCTCTCTCACGCGCACGTACGTGCAGACAGACACACTGCTGGTGGTAGACCCATTAGTAATAACATGTGTGCATAGATCACTTCTGTGCTGTGGGTGTAAGGCCTCTCTCTCTCTCTCTTTCTCTCTTTCTCTCTCTCTCTCTCTCTCTCTCTCTCTCTCTCTCTCTCTCTCTCTCTCTCTCTCTCTCTCTCTCTCTCACACACACACACACACACACACACACACACACAGTCATACTCTGCTGCAAATGCAAACCTGCAATGCATCATTATAGTTGCCACACACTGAGCGACAGTGGAAACACCTACCCCACGCACAACTCGCAAAGTTTGAAAGAAAAAGAGTTCCTTTCACTTACATTTGCATCACACACTTCACCCAGCGGTAAAGCACACATCTTGAAAAAGTAAAACTCGGTGCCAAAACAGTTGCGTCAAGCAGGATTGAAATGGCTTGACACAAGCCGCAGTGCAAATAAAACAGAATCGTGAGCAGAAAGGAATGGATCCTTTGTACAAATGTTGTACCATGAGACTTGTTTTCTCTACTACTTCCCAGCCTTCCCCGCCTCTTGCTTGCTGGCATTGGAAGGGCCCACCCTCTTCCATTACCTACATAACATGATTGGTGTAAATCCCCCTTAATCACATTCCTCATGACTGCTCTCTCGCTGTATTAACAGAGCGGTCCTTCGTGTTTCCAATCCAGCATAGCTCAGGGGTAAAGAGGGTTTGGCGGTGGTAGGAGGGAGGGAGAATTCCCTAGCGCGATTAAAAGCAGCTTGCCTGGTTGCTGTTTGTGTGATTAAAAACGTTATTAACGCTGAATGGTTGAATGGTTTAGCCAGCCTGGGGCTTTCCTAATCAGGCGAGCTGGGAGAGGGGTTGTGGGGGATGGGAGGTAGGATTGGATTAGGGGTGGGGAAGTGGGCTGGAGTGGCGAAGAGCGGCTTCTGTGAGCTCTATGACATGGTTGAGTGATCAGCAGGGCTGCCTTCACGCCTGAGCAAGGCTGAGTGACTAATGGATCCCACTCGAGTCGGGGGTGACACGGATGACGGTGTTGAGACACTGTGTGGCTCTCTACCAGAGAGAGAGGGCTTGGGTTAGATCACTGGGATAGCTTGTGACATGCAGCAAGTCACTCTTGATCTGCCCCCTACTGGCCCTAGTACTGTATAATCATGGCGCACAGTTGCAGGTACATACACACACTCTAACACACACACACACACACACACACACACACACACACACACAGACACACACACACTCCCCTTCCATAAAGTAAAGTCTATCATTCTAATTATGCCAGGTGACTGGTATTGTATAGCTACAAGAAAAGTCAACCCCCGAATATTTGGAGAATTCACTGAGTTGAAAGCTGCATTTACATTATTACATGTTAACGAGTATATTGTATGGCAACACTAAAAGACATGGAAATTGGCTGTTGTTGAGTATTCACTGCAGCAGGTATTTGTTGGCCAGTAATTTGAGAAGATAAATCGTTCCATTTTGAACCATTTTTTCCTCATGCAATACATGAACAACTACAAGCACCATTACCACCTCAATAATCCCAGGGTTTCCCCTTGCACTGTTGCAGTAACATAATAATATTAATAATAATAATAATGATAACGGGCATTTATAAAGCGCCTTATCAGAAGTTCAAAGCGCGTGACACAATACATGTATACAAAAATCATACAATCACTGTCAGATTCAAACAACACATCATGCACATCTCACATCCCCAGACTCTATACTAAGGAACTATCCGTAGTGTTGTTGGAACAAGTGAGTTTTCAAATTGGACTTAAAAGATGAAATGGATGGAGAGTGACGTAATTGAAAGGGGAGTGAATTCCATAACTGAGGTCCATAGTACGAAAACGTGCGGAAGCCATGAGCCTTGCGTTTAAAGCGACCTTGACGGAGAAGTCGAGCATCATCAGAAGAACGAAGGGTGCGAGAGGGAGTGTAGAGGGAGACCAGTTCAGAAAGATAGGCAGGTGCCGATTCAGAGATGATATATTGTAGCAGAAGCAGGCAGCTTTATACTAATAGTAATACGTTCAGATACAGGAAGCCAGTGAAGTTCATATATATATATATGCGGTAACGTTGCAATTTAATGTTGCAATTTAATGACCGTGTTGTGACACTTTTGAAATGGAGTGCTGTTCAGCCAGTACATTGGACTCGAGAACATGGTAAAACCCATGACAAACTAATCTACAACTTACAAATACTTCTTAAGCATACAGACATACAATAAGCTATAGAACAGAACCACAGTCAAAGAGTAACACTAACAACAATGCATTATGATGATTCTTGACCCGACAATAGAACAAAACTGCAAGAGTTGAACCCCTCTACTTTTAAGGCTGAGTGTGGGCGTGTGTGCTCTGGGGCCCATTACAGGGTGTATCGGGTGTTAGGGGCATGCCACAGACAGTGCTATCAATGCCACTATCAGAGTCAGTTTGCTGATTGATCAACCATGCTTTTCTTTGACTTGATAGCCGTGATAACCCATTGCTTTATTGCTGTCACACTATCTCACGCACCTATTTCCAGCCGGCTTGTTCCGATAAGGTTGATAAGTGTTTTCCTATTCATTGGGAAACTATTTGGAGGTGGCTTTGAAAATGAATTGTCTTGAAAGGTATGTTGTTTCAAAAGGGTACGGAGTGCATAAGTTATTTGGATGAATTGGTCTTTGTGTGTCTTGACATTTTTTGACTCCATTCAGTGTTCTGTTGTTAATTAAATACATTTGTCTGCCTGCTGCAGTGTTGTCTGTACAGTTTCATGTACGTGTACATAGAACAGGAGCCACCTGTATACATCTGCGCAAAGCAAACTTCTTGTCATGTGCTAATTGTCATGTTCTGCGTTGTTTCAGTTTGAAGATGGAATGTGAGAAGTTGGCACAAGAGAAAACGGAGATGCAGAGACATTATGTGATGGTAAGTACTAAGTAGCATCTTCTGAATTCTCCTCCTCGGACAGCATTAGCTGGATCCAGTATTCCTGTACAAATGTTTTCCCACATGTGTTCACATTCCACTTTGCAAGTAAGAGACCAGTCGAGCTCAGTCCTTGGACTCAGGACATGACATTTTGATCCTGGACATATTGCACCCACAGCAGGGGTGACATGTGCTGGCATACTGCAGGAGGTATCACTGTGTCAGTGTGTGTGGCTGTGGATGTGTGTGTGTGTGAAACAGTTTTTTATTTTGTGTGTGTGTGACGAAATGGTGGTTCTGAAGGCAATTCTGTGAGCAAGGGAACTTCCCTATTGCTGAATAATCTAGTTAATCAGGCTAATAAGGTTATGTGTAATCAGCAAGAAAAGGCCCTGTAAGCGTCAAGAATATCGACCCAAGCTTAATTTTACCCTTTTCACCACTAGTCTCATCCCTCCATCTAAATGAAAAGACTTGCAGAGAAAAAAATAGTGTAGATTGTTTAGAACAGGCTTTGCAGGCAGCGGCAGGCAGCTGGTGTGGTGTACTAAAGGGGGAATTTACAGGCTTTAAGCAGCCCGCCAGCCATTCCTTGCCACTGAATACAAGCTGGCCAAATTTCCCTGGAGAGAGGCAGAAGAGAGGAAAAGACCCTGCCCCCTTCTCCTCTCTCTGTAGTTCCATGGAGTGCACTTGTCTACTGTTCTGGTTCTCCCTCCTCCTCCCAATATCGACTATTCCCCCCCTCCTTCTTCTCCCCACCCTTCATTGGATCTGCTCGAAGACTATTTCCCCCCTCCATTCCCTCTCCCCTTCCACCCCTACTTCATTGCATCCCAGTGCTAGAATGGCCAAGAAGAAGGGAGGAATAGTCTCCATTGTGAAAGGGGAAGGGGAGAGAAGAGGAAGGAAGGAGTATGGGGGGGGGGGGGGGGGGGGGTCTCTGAGAAGTACAGGGGGTGGAGGGGAGGGCGTGAGGTTAGAGAAGTAGTGGGGTTGGGGTTTGATAAGGGATCAGGGAGGGATAAGAGGCTTTGGCTGAGATTTTTTAACATTTAATCTGCCTCTTCCTGGCCTCATTAATTTGAGTGGAGATTCGGGGGATTTTGTGACAAAAAGGCATGCACTGGGTAGACCTGCCAGTGCCAGCTAGTCAGTGGATAAGGCATTACTGCCAATGTAATTAGATCCGTGGTTGTTTTGCATGGTCTGTAGGAGTAAAATGATAAGATAAGATAAGATGAATTTTTTTATTTACGAGGGTAATGATAGTATATGAAGCAATACATGCTTTTTTACAATCAGCCCTAGCCCATGAGGGAACAATAACTACTAGTAGTACGTATTTGCTGAGTTTTTCTAATTACTAATTATTAACAACTTTCGCTGCTCTTCTGCCAGCATCTCAAAAAAGAAAGAAGGAATTGGGCTACAGTTGAGATATTCTGAATAATTTTGCATACAGGTAAAGTTTGTTTCCTCAAGTTTCAAACAGTCACTGTGATCAGGGCTGCTCAGTGACATTGATTTTGACATTAGATCTGACAAATAAAGAGAGAGAATCAGAGAGAGAAAAGATGGTTTATGTACAGTATACTATAATACCTAAATAGGTTATAAATCATAATTCAGGAAAGCACAACTACAAACATGGTTATTTAAGACATACCATGAAGAAAAATAAAAGTGAAACAAAGAATGGGCGTGCTGCGAGAGAGATCTAATATTTATGAAAGCAAAAGGGTACTTGTGTACGTAATAGAAAAGGTTGCTTTTAATGAAACAGTCTGAAGGTGTAAATAAGTCTGAAACAAATGGGAATGAAGGGGGGTATTTAGGGAATGATGACAATTTTGGTAGAGGAGAAAGGAGAGACAAAAAACATGGCGTGAAATGTAGTTCAGATTAGATCCCACACAAATGAAGGAACATGTCCATGTCGTGAAGTGCCCAGTCCCTCATAGAACTAGAAGCAGAGAGCAGTTGTGGAGGATTTGGTGTGACAGGCTATTTTGAGCGGACTGCGGCGGTGGGCAGACTTAGTGGTGGTGCAATGTGATGACCAAATGGCGTATTGATCTGCGTGCGGGGCCTGGGGGTGCTAGACCTTGTCTCCCATCTCTTGCTAGATTTTTCTTGTCGTTTGTGTAGGCTGCTATCTCCTCTGTCTCTTGCTCTACGCGTACATGTATGCAAGCTTAGATGTTTTGCATTCATGTGTGTTTATACTTTATAACTGTGGAACCTTTTATGCGTTTCTCTCTTTTCTCTTTCTTGCTCTAATGTACATGTGTGCAGAGATGTCATTTGTGTTCATGTGTGTTGGTGACTGTGGAACCTGTATTTCTCTGTTGTGTGCCCCCCCCCCCCCCCCCCCCCCCCCCCCCCCCCCCCCTTTTCCTGCCCATGCATCCCATATGAATGATTTCATCTGTGTGAGAATCCTTATCCAATCTTACTTTTAGTCATAGTCTTTACTGATTAATTGACCCTTTTTAATTTAACTGCGAGTGCTAACTTGTTTTTATTGATTTTGTTTGTGTGTTTGTTTTTGTTGTAAGTATTAGTATACGTTTACAGGATGCAATGTTCAATAACATTTTTCTTTGTTGAAACAATATTTTTGCAGTCCTGAGATCAGTATAGTTCAACATGTATACATGTGCACACCAGGTTGCACAGACCATAGTTCCATTGTGTGCTTTCATGCCTGTGCTTGAGTGTTTGTGAAAGAACCTTTCTATGGTTGTCCTTAGTCCTTCTCTTTTGCGCATCTCGTTTCCACCCAGGCAGGCTCCTGATTGAAAGAAACCATTACCTGCTAGAAGAGTGCCATAAATCCAAAACGATTCTTAACGATTTTCTCCCAGTTCGTTAGCAGCTTTCAGCGGCAGACAGCGGCAGCCGTTTGATGAGCCTGGGAGTTCATGATAGGAGTTATTGTTATTTGCAGATGGAATAAAGATGGTTTTTGTGCGGCCTTTTTGGGGCAATTGATTGGACTTTGCCTGTAATCACCGCGGAACAAAGACATTTTCTTTTGATTGGAGATTGATTTGAACTCCTGCTGACTTCCTGTCTAGTGAACAGGAGTGGCTGTCATGACTTTGGCCTTTTAGTTTTCCCCCTTTGTGTGTGTGTGTGTGTGTGTGTGTGTGTGTGTGTGAGAGAGAGAGAGAGAGAGGAGGGGGGGGGGGGGGGTAGACAGAGAAAGGGAGAGACTGATAGGTTGAAAGTCAGCCACTCCTGTTGTTTCAGTTTGTAAAAAAAATAGATAGTAGTAGTTAATTTGAGCAACTATAATGGTACAGGAGACAAAGTTAAGAGTTATTTTCTAGTACGTTTATTTTAAGAAAGCTATACTTTGCGTGACAATAAGGTCAGTCTTATTTTGTTGTGTTTGTTTTTAAGTGTTACATTATGTATTTAAACTATGCAGACTATTTATGTTTTGTGTGTATAGTGACTGCAGTTTAATTTCTTTTTAACTTCCTTTTCACATTAAAGCTCATCTGGATGGGATGATAATTTTCAAAGGATAGTAATCCCACTTGAGATCCCTGTGTCTTAACAGGCCATAGTACAGGAGCAGTGTGAGTGGTGTTTGATAAGAGTGGTGTAGCCTAACCTCCTTTCTACTTTCCTTTATTTGCATAGCTTGACAAGTGGTTTTGATGATGATGAAAATGTAGATAAGATAAACTAAGGCAGGGATTAGTGACAGGTAGTAGAGGTCAACATTCATTGTATTGAAATTAGGGACTTTGATGTTAGTTTCATTTCACAAGTAGTAAGATAACTGACAAGGCGTTGTACTAGGTGTGGTTTTGTACCCTGGTGTGTTTACTTTTATAATTATTCCTTTACTGTTAGTAGCCGGTGGAGCAGGATCATCGATGAAACAGTTTATTATTACAGTCATGGGTGGGATTCTTCCGGTATGCCGGAAATCCGGATTCGATTATGGCCTTTTTGTTTTCTTTTTTCATTTTTTCTTTGTTGTTGTTGTTGTTGTTGTTGTTGTTGTTGTTGTTGTTGTTGTTGTTGTTGTTGTTGTTGTTGTTGTTGTTGTTGTTGTTGTTGTTGTTGGTTTGGTTGAGGTTGGTTTTTCAGGATTCATGACATTTGTCAGTCTCACCCATGTTATTATTGTTATCAGTTTAAAAATAAAAAGGGTTTTACATAGATGTGGGGACAGCAATAGTTTGGAGTTCAGCTGCATCTTTGAAGTTTGAATAACTCATTAGCAGTGTTACGATCAATACTCCACACAGTATGTATTCAACATACAAAGTGTTCACTGTCGAAAACTAGCTTCAGAATGAGGGAAAGGTCCATGTTTTCCAGCAAATCAATATCTGCACCCAATCTTTCCCATCTGACACTGTTGATTACAGACAATGAAGCGAGCAGAGGCTCTATACAGTTGATTGTGTTGAGTTTAGGTATATCTCCTTTCATTGCTGCAACATCTGCCGCTGTGGTGCATGCGTGGGCATGTGCGTCACTACGTTATGTCTGTTGTGTTACAGGGCTACCTCTCTTAAAATGTTTCAAAAATCAATACAGTGGAACCCCCATTTTCAGACTCCCTCCTTTTTAAGACCCGATTTTCACACATTTTTTTAGGTGTTAAAGGAGAGGATCCACTGTAGCAATTGGTAATTAGGTTTACATGGTGAACAAGTAACGTGTAGCGATTGCATCAAGAGTAATCATACAGTAGTATACATCTGAATGTATCATAAACGGGTAAAATGTACGCATGCACACACACGCACACTCACTATCACAGGCGTGTGCGTATACTAACAGTATAAAGTTAAAAAAACAAAGGAATACTGTACTCACCGATACAAGAACAAGACAAGACGGTACGAATTTTCGATTATGGAAGCTTCATCAGGAAAAACAAGAACACAAAAGAAAACAAAAAGCAGACGCAACAGGGAACGAACAAGGTTTGAAAGAAAATGGAGGGGAAACACGCAAAAAAGGGAAGGAACTCTAGGAACAGAAATAAATGAAAGGGGAGAGAAGTGGTTGGATGATGTCATGGGCACAGGCGTACTAGACAAAAAGTGATACACATTCATAACTAACAGTATAGTAACACAAACTCACACAATCAATGTCTGTCCCCTCCACTTCTTACCCGCTACCCCCTTCTCACGTTTCCCTGTTTCTCTACCCTATTGAACTCTCTCTGAAGTTGTTCTTCTAATGTGAACTAACACTGTGAAACTTCAAAGTTCATAACGCAGCAACCTCACACTTTCTTTATAAATTTAGGGAAGGATCATTGTCTTTTTGCATTCCTCATTATTAGTCATTTAGTGCATGTTCCTTCATATTAATTGAAGGATGATCTCACAAAATTGTTAATTATGATAGGCTCTAGATGCGTTTAACTTGAGACAAAAATGAATATTTATGGTTTAATTCAAACAAGCATGGATACTAAATATAATATTACTAGTGGTCAGAATAATTATTAGGCCAAAAAAAAAAAATGCTTTGGTTACGGTTTCCCGACCGACCCTAACTTTTTGGGCCGACCCTAAACTTTTTTTTTGGTCCTAAAGCTAAAAATAAAATGAACCAAACACATACATACACAAACAACCCCCACACACACACAAAAACCCACCGAAAACGACAACACCACGGCACAGAGAAAACATCGATCGCCGGCGAGCAGACAACAACAAGCCCGACAAGGGACACCACTCCGCTTTTTACAACTCCCATATCCAAGGGAAGTCAGTCTCGTGCGTTCGTTCGTTGCGCGAACGTAAAAAGATGTCGTCTGCAAATTTGCAATCGTATTCGGAAAGTGCGTTCCTATCGAACAAACACGACTGATAAGTCGGTACTCGAAGAGTGCAACCTTGGTGGACATTTTTCATGATTTTCATCCAACTTTGGACGGCAAACTGTTCGGGATAAAATGTGTTGGGTCGACGAAAATAAGTGCCGAGCCCGAAGACTCTTTCGAACTGGACTTTGGCATGACTCTCGAAAACTGTGTTCACTAGTGGCACTATACAGTTTAAAGGGTATGTCCAGTTTTCTTTTCTTAACATGAAAAAGTAATTAATATCTGTGGTTCCAAATACACCAATATGAAAATACCTCGAATATCCTGCATACACAAATATTTTTATCATTTCAAGAGGGACCAACCAAAAAAAAAAAAAAAAAAAAAAAAAAAAAAAAAGTTTAATCGACCTACCTACCCTATTTTTTTTGGCCATGAAACCGTAACCAAAGCATTTTTTTTTTTGGCCTTAATATCATGATTGCGTTGATTCTGGGGTATTGTCTGGCAAGAAAGTAATACTAATAATTCGACTTTCAGAAGCTAATGTGGGTGTCTGTGTGACTGTGAGTGTGAGTGTGAGTTGTATTTTTATGAACTGTATTTAGATTAGCTAGCCTGAATAATATTTTCTCTTTGTTTCAGTACTATGAGATGTCCTATGGCTTGAATGTGGAGATGCACAAACAGGTAAGGAAAACTGTTTCCAACAGTTTATGCTACATGTCGAAACAAACTAGGCATGTGCACATTGGGATAGATCTTTGTGTTAAAGCTGGTTATGTTAAAACCAATTACTCAGTTAACTCATTGTCTCTCAGGTACGGATAATATAAGATGTTTGATGGGTTGTTGACAGACCAGCTTTTTTGTCTGTCCGAGGGGGAGCATATTGTCTTTTGTTTCATATTTATTGACCAAGGCCGAAGGCCGCGGTCAATAAATATGAAACAAAAGTCGATATGCCCCCCGAGGACCGACAAAAAAGCTGGTCTGTCAACAAACCATCAAACATCGTTTTTGTCATCATTTTGGTAGTGAGAAAACAAGTGCACAATCAACCCAGGGAGCCATGCTTTGAAACACGGGTCCCTTTCTGATAATCACACGGGTCCCGGTTTGATAACCACTGGCAATCAACGATAGCCGTGGAGCGAGGATTATCAGAATGAGCTGGCGTGTGAAAGCAACTTTCTGTGTTTTTGAGTTCATTAAATGAGTTGGGATGAATATGTCAGGTTTGAGGATGCACATTTCTGTAGGTTCATCTCGGTATTCCACCCCCTCGGCTTTCTGTTGTAAATATTAAGCTGAGCACGGTGATCGAATGTGGAAGCTACGTTTGGTCAAAGGTCACAGAAGATTTGCGTCGTGCAGCGAAGGAAAGAATCGCGATCTTGTTTCCGACTTGGTACCTCTTTGTTTTTCATTAGACCTGTCATTCTGCTTGCTCGGCTTTGTTAGATGTTTGCATATCGTGTTGCTATTTTCTTTGCTTTTATTATTGTTTCTTACTTGTGCTTCGTTTATCGATACAACGTCTTGTGCACGGGTCAAAATGTGTGTGTCAGGTGTCGTTTTATTTGAACTTGACGTTCGTGTTTCTCCGAACGTCTGTGTATCGAAACACAGATCTACACGCACTCCGTGACTTGTAAGAAGACATAACATATCGGTAGGTTTCATTTGTTTGTGACGAATTTATTGAAGTAGTTTTGTTTTTTTGTTTACTTTTGCCAGTTTGCCAGTTGGTTTTTGGAACTTTACAAAGCAGTGTCTTGTCGTCTGTTTAGGTCTGAGGAAACCCCAATGAAAAGAGCCGAAGAATCGTCGAGCGTTTCTATTGGGTTTGCTTTTGATTATCCATGTAAAATTGTAATAGGGCTTCCTGCAACTATGGTAACCGGGGATTTATTCCCCGGGGAACATGAGATTTATTTCCCAGGTGCTTGTGAATGAAAACTCGTGAAAATGATGACAAATATCCGTACCCACTCATATGGCTCTATCTGACCAGGTACGGATATTATATATCCGCTCAGACTGTTAGCTTCAGTCGCTTCCTGTAACGTCCATCTAGCGCCTGCATTCCAACGTGTTGATACACAGTTATTGCACAGTTACTACACTTCTGAGTGACCTGCTGCAGCACAGCTGGTCTCGGCTAAAAAAAAACTTGGTCAACTTAGGTGGGGTAGAAAGTGTTAAAAAGGTCATCCATGCCCCTTCAGTGTGCAACAAACAGCTTGATTTTACATGATGTAATGGGCTTCATCACAAAGATCTCAATACATGTACACGCCTAGTTTCTTTAGACAAGTATTTTTAGAATGCTTATGACATTTGATGCTCCAGATGGGTTCTGGTCATTTACAGAACTGTTATTAATAGCTAAACTTCAGCTGGAAAGATGTAATTTGTATGGTTTGGTCATCACAAAAGGGAAAAAAGAGTTTTAAAGAAAGAGCGACAGTTTGCTTAGCAAATCTATCCATCACAGAGTCCATAATGACACTAGCATAACCGTATCCATCATGTCAGCCTTATTGACAGACATCTCGTTGTACTATTTTCTTTTCATCTCGAGAAGCACTCCAAAAACCAAGAGCTCCCAAAAGAAAGTGTACTTTCACTGTTTGAAGAAGACGTGAAAACCAATGAGAAAAGTTGCTTGCTATAACTCATACAAGGAGAGAGGGGGGGAAAAAACTTGAGGAAAAAATGTCTGCATAGAGTATTTGCAGAAAATGGAGAGAGAGGAGAAGAAAAACAAGACGGCCGGAGAGAAGAGTTTTGTAGTCATGGAGTATTTGGAGAGCAGTGTGTATAGTCTTGGAGTATTTGCGAAGAATGTTGTTGCGTTGTTGGCGCAAGCTAGCTGGGCTCGGGCGGCGAGTGTGATTTTTCGCGGCAATGTCAATATTGTGTGTGATAACACTCGGCCCCCAGAGGTGGAAGCCCAGGGTCGGGGGGATGTTGGATATCTGCTCTTCTCCGCCTCATCCTTGCCGCCAATCCATATTTGTTTCGGTAGGAATCGGTCTTCAGGCACATAACGGCATTGTCGTCAAGAGAGAGCTCGGTCACTCGGAATGAACTCGGTAACTGAGTGACACCATCTGCTGTGGAAAAGTAAAACTTCTGGAAGTTCCTCTTAAAGTCTTTGAAATAGTACACCATTATCACTTTCTATTCTGTGCTACATTAACTTTGTAACCCTTTAGTTTATTCAAGGATTTTTTTTTAACTTTAAGTTTAAGGCCATTGTTTTCCAAAGGCTGCTTTTTCTGTCATGAAAATAGTTGACTTTCTGATAACTTGAGCGGAAAATATAGAAGTTAGAGGTAGAACATCTTTAACTGATTCATAATAGATTTTTACTTTTGCAGCCCTGTGAATATTGAATTTGTTAATGCTGAAGACTTCAAGACCCAAATGTTCAGTTTAATGTTGAGGAACTTTAAAAATGCTCTCATTCAAAAATGGACAGACAAGATGCTGTGAGCTGACATCCTTGAAACAGAACGGTGATAGTGTTGGCTGTTCAGATGAACAAATTTAGAGGGGCTCAACACGGAATGTTTGCACAGGAATCCCCTGTTAATCTGGGCAAAGATTTTTTTAAGATCTGAGAGATTGCAGTTCAGGGATGCATCCCGTGCAGTTGTTTGGGCCTTGAACAGAGACCCTGAGAGAGTCAGAGAGGTGCTTTGTCTGGCCCACTTTTGAGTGTAGCTCTATGCCTCAGATTAAACATGAAGAATTGATTTGACCCAATCTTTCTTCTGGGGACATTTTTTGTTTTAGTATCCACTCATTGAGTATTTTCTTCTTCTTCTTGTCGATCACACGTCGATACTGTTAAACCGAACAGTGAGACAAATGATACCGTCTTCTCCAGGTCCTCCTTTCCTCCGTACAGCTGGCAGTGGATGAGTATGAATCATGGATTAGCAATATAATTACGTTGTCTCAGTATGTTTTTGAAAGTGTACATTTGAAAGTTGGCCGAGCTAGTGGTGTGGTTTGTTGGGAGGCTCAGTGGTGAAATTGTATGAAAACAGCATCATGTGTAGTTGATGCTTTGGACAAGCAGACTGTCAAAGGCTGTTTGTTAGTACTGTGTGAAGAACTAGGATGCGAAGCTGTTCAGGGCGTATACATTATTACATGACAGTCTCTTGGTTTCTTTTTAACGCTGGCTTTTAAAGTTGTAAACAGCAGGACATCAGGGGCCTCTTGAGACTGAGGAGTTCAAACAGCCTGGTTAAGTGTGAGCCCCAAGACGTTTGAGTGGGTTCAAACACAGAGTGTAAAGACACGGAGTAGACACAGGCATTTCCAGTGGTGACAGATTCACCAACACTCGAGTGATGTCAGCCTGAGCAAGTACCAGACGGGGGACTCTGTCCCAACACTTTGAGGTGTACATAGCGCAGGAAAGCGTTCACCTGCAAACAGCACAGCACCAGGCGATGTCTCTCCGCTCCTCGCTTCCCCTGCCTGCACGCACACATGGGACCTCATTCCGCGCCTGTTTGAGGCATCGGGACGCAGGATAGAGAAAATACCCACCGCATTTCCGCATACACTTTTTTGCTGGGGCCCAGTTTGTGAAGGCCATATTTACCATTAAACATCCACACTGTCCGGGCTTGTGGTGGCTAACAGTGATCTAACGAGAGGTCAACGCGAACGATCCATATCGCCCGCCACGTCAAGGGACACGAGCATCCTGGCATGTCAAACAAGGATTATGTTGTCTAATGGACGAGAATATTACCTCCGCGGCACATATTTGCACTGCAGTTGTACGGTATCTGTATTCTTGTTGGCTCAATATTGACGCGGCTGTTTGGTGGATGGGCCCGCAGAGGGCTTGAGGACAGGGGTGGGTAAACAGCAAGCTCCGCTCTGTTGCTGTGCAAATAAACTCCATCTTTGCACGTTGTTCTAGAACCCAGGCAGACGACACCGCCGGTGTTTTGCAGTAACCGTGCTCAAATAACCCTCTTTTTAATCTCTCTTCCCGTTCTACTTTGATATTACTGTCGTGCTGAATACCTGCGTGGCAGGCTTCCTTGTTGACACACACGTTTAGAGAGTATCTGAAAAGTAAACATGTAGCTCGAATGTTTGGACAGAATCCGAAAAGCAAACTCGCGGAAAACGTGAATGGTGAAAAATCAATTGCAGAATGACAGTAGATCTGTTTTTGATGGGGTTAGAGTGTCTACAGTCAGGTAAGAGGAATAAACTAGGTGTATGTCCTGAATTAATCGGGCAAAGTTTGCTTCCTGAGTGCCGGCTTTTGTGATGACAATTTTGATAGTTCTGAAATTTACTTTGCAGTGAGGCTGGTGATAGATTAAGAACGCATGGTTACATCAACACACTGAGAGCAAAATTTCATAAATCACCAAATAATGTCATTTGGTGCATATCATTTTTGCACACCTTATACCTGTGATGAAATGCATGATTATGAATTCAGCAGAACATGTTTTGATCCATTCATTAAATCTGAAGTCATTTTCATGTTCAACCTAAGAGTAAGCTAATGTTGATGTTTTCTGTTTACCACAATTAGAATTACACTACTACTAGTACTACCAGGCAGTAATGGTGTTAAGCCTCCACTGTTTTGTGATAGTGCACATAGCACTTTCTAAGTTTAGTTCCGACAAGTATAAAACTTGTAGCAAGAACAAATTTCAGCTTTCTTTATGAGAACTGTAGTTTCTTATTCCAAACCACCTCAGCATTATCTTTTTGCCAAGGTATTTTGTTAAACAACTGCAATGTTTTGCTTGTAGACTAAATTGATTTTGACCATTACTGCAGCGGCTAATCTGATGCGGCGCCTCTGATTAGAGGACATTTCAAATTCAGGACACTCATTGCCTGTTGTCCAGGGTACACCCTTTATGATGGGCGGTCTGTAAATCATAATGGAAGTTGGCGGGTCCGAATTGTGTTCTCCCAAAGCAGGTATCACTACATACTTTCAGTTTTCAGATTGGATCAGCAGCTCTTTTCTAACTATTTTTCTCCCTTTTTTTTTGCAGACGGAGATTGCAAAGAGATTGAATGCCATCTGTGCTCAGGTTATACCCTTCCTTTCTCAAGAGGTGAGCTTTGTGTGTGAATTTGAGAGGGGGACGTGTGTGTCCATGCGTGAGACAGGGAGAGAGAGAAGGATAGAAATAGACGGACCTAGTTAGCTCTATTAATAGTGGTATCTTTCATTTGGGATTAAATTTAAATGCGGAAATACCAGGAAATACTAGGCGATATCCTTGTATTAATTTTAATTTTAGTGCTTTGTGTAACACTAATAGCACAGCATTTAAGATCTTGTTACCTGTGGTCGTTCACCTGTGTAGTCAGCTTAATCCTTTCTTGATTATGGACTTGCGCAGAAGATCAGGCAATTAGGATTTTATCATTTCATGATTTGTCTGGCCAGATACCCCCATAACTAGATTATCTGCACTAGTATTTGTAGTAAGATGTTTAAGTTTTCCTATCAGCTGGTTTCTACTGCATTATTGGTGTTGTAAGTTTGCCTTTGAGCGGCTTTCATGGTAATGCTGGTAATACTATTGTAGCCACAGGTGTAACTGTAAGCATACTGAGTAATCTGTTTGACACTGTTGTCAGGAGAGACTGACACAAGCTTTACCTGCAGGTAGCTTTGACATCATTGCAGATACTGGGGGAGGGTTTAATAAGGGTCTGGGTAAGAGAAGGAGGTAAATTTGCATGGTAAAAATATGTAGATCACAGAAAAAGAAAGCAAACAACAAGCTTACCATTGGAAGGTACAGTACTAGTACGCCGATAGACTACAGCTGGCAGAGCGAAAGTTCTTTTGGTTTAAACAGTGTTTATTATAGTTAGGCAAAAAAAAAAGTCTGTTTACGGTAACATAGGCCAAAAAAATAGGGTCGGTAGGTCGGGATTTTATTTTTTTCGGTCGAGATACCGTAAACAGACTTTTTTTTTTTTTGGCCTTACAAGTTACATAAATTATACAAAGCCATGGAATGTATGTAATAATAAAGGAGCACACGATAAACTTATAAATTATATATATGCTCTTAGAAACAAACGAGTAATGTGGCAGACGATAATTTATTGTAAATGATAATTAACCAAAACAACAACAACTGAAAGTTCTTTTCTTCACATACTCAATGTTTATGTGCTGTAAAAATGGTCAAACTGAAAATCTTCTAATTAATAAGTAAGAAAGAAAGAAAGGGAGCACACGACTAGCATTTCTACTTTTTGAAATATATTGCTGGTGTGGTTTTGGTCCCCTCTTTACCCCAAAACATGTAACTCTGATTAACAACACGGTGACATTTGATCTTGGTGTGTTACAAAGTCCTCTAAACATGTTGATCTACACGTGTAATTACTTTCCCCTACACAGTGTTGGGCATACATTCAGTCAATGTACAACTAAACTACAAGTCAGGTCAGACTGGTAGGCTGCCTGAAGCAGGGAGGAGGATAGGTGAAAGTTACCTGATTCCTAGTGATTTAGGATATATATATATGTTGCTTGTCACCTGTTGTGTTAAAGTGTCTTCACACCTGCCCATCTTACCTGGTCACACCTGCTGACACACTCCTTTGTTACTTTGGCAGCTACCTGTCTGTTGCTGTTCACCTGTGTTTAAGTATGACAAGGCTAGTTTGACTTTATGTGTCTGGTTGTTTGTTTTGTAAGATTATACGTTGTTAAAAACACTTAAACAGCATACTGTTGCTGGTTTCTTGGTTTCACAGACATTAAAAGAAGGCATGCATCACAAAAAACCTGTACTGTCAGTGTCACTGTTGTTACTGTACTGTCAGTGTCACTGTTGTTACTGTACTGTCAGTGTCTCTGTTGTTACTGTACTGTCAGTGTCACTGTTGTTACTGTACTGTCAGTGTCTCTGTTGTTACTGTACTGTCAGTGTCTCTGTTGTATTGTCATTGTCACTGTAGCATACAAAGCAA
This sequence comes from Littorina saxatilis, assembly GCF_037325665.1. Classification (NCBI taxonomy): domain Eukaryota; kingdom Metazoa; phylum Mollusca; class Gastropoda; order Littorinimorpha; family Littorinidae; genus Littorina; species Littorina saxatilis. The sequence goes on from NC_090245.1 coordinate 91,815,213, forward strand.
CAAGGGGGGTGTTGAGTGTGTGTGTGGGGGGTGTGTGTGTGTGTGTGTGGGGGGGTGTAACTGTACAGCCTTATAATGTCCTTGCACAGCACCACTTCAACCGCAAACAGCACGCTGCTGCCAAGAGAGGCACTCAATAAGTTTATTATTTATATCACAGTGTGTGTCTGAAGTAGAATGAACTAAAAGTGGTCTTACTTGACCTGAAGCTCCTTGCTTCTCAAGTGATCTAAGTTGTTCTGTTTTTGTGTTGTTCGCAGCATCAGCAGCAGGTTGCTGCAGCAGTGGAGAGAGCCAAGCAGGTCACCATGCAGGAGTTGAATGCCATCATTGGGGTGAGCTTGAGGTTTTTCGTGTATTACCCCGAACAAACATTTTTAAAAAACAAAACAGAAACAAAAAGAGAGAAGAGGAAAAAATATGGCTGATAAGAGAAAAGATACAAGTCTAATCCGAAGACACACAAACAAAGGGACAGAGCGATTCCTATACACCGCCATATAAAGACAGCGTAAAAAATCTTGGGGGAAGATTGAGTTATGTGAATCCCTGAACTTCAAGTCTATAGATATGTCTGAAGTTGGATCTTGGTGGCTGTTTTATTATGTGTTGTGAGAGTAGGTTTGACCAGTATGTGAGATTTTTAAGTTTTCTATTTGATTGTAGCCTGCTTTAGCTGCACAGCTTTGTTTACATATATATATATGACTGTAGTACTAGGAGACAGCTTGACTAATTTACCAATATTCCATTAAAAATTACCTATCAGAGTGCGCATGTCCGTTTCATCCTCTGATGGGGCAGTGTATGTGAAAGAAGCATAGGCCAGTGAACGCCTGGAATCTTAAAGAACTGCTGAAGGTTTGGGGTCTTGGGCATATGCTTCGTAGTTCATGTTAAGCAGAACGAAATGTGTGTCATTTGCAGAAGCCTCATTCTTCCAGAATTGTTGAAATACTTTGCTTATGATTTGTATACCATTCATGCATTCCGAGTCACGTTGACACTAACGCCTGGTTATAAAGCCTTTTCGTCCCCCTTCTCAGCAACAGATGCAGGCTCAGCACTTGCCACACCATCCCCATGGACCCCCAATCCCCCTCACCCCCCACCCGGCTGGCCTGCAGCCCCCAATCTCCGCGTCGGGTGCCTCCAGCTTCCTGTCCGCCTTCCCACCCGGCTTCCCTGGAATCCCCCCACACCTGGCTGCACTCAAGGAAAGCAGTGACAAAGGTGAGTTGTTTGGGCACTATGAATCGACTGCGTTGAAGATGATTGCCATAGTGGAGCCCCCGTTTTAAGACTACCCTGTTTTTTGGAGAACCTATTTCAGACTTTCTGTTCACCATGTCTTTAAGTAACCTCTATTTTAAGACGTTAGACCCGTCTTTTGAAATCCCCCCGCGGGTTTGGGGGAAGAATTTACCCATGCTCCCCAGCATGTCGTAAGAGGCGTCTAACGGATTCTCCTTTTACCCTTGTTAAGTGTTTCTTGTATAGAATATAGTCAATGTTTGTAAAGATTTTAATCAAGCAGTATGTAAGAAATGTTAAGTCCTTTGTACTGGAAACTTGCATTCTCCCAGAAAGGTAATATATTGTACTACGTTGCAAGCCCCTGGAGCAATGTTTTGATTAGTGCTTTTGTGAACAAGAAACAATTAACAAGTGGCTCTATCCCATCTCCCCCCCCCCCCCCCCCCCCAGGTCCCAGAAGTGGGGTTCCACTGTGTATACATGTGTCTTGAAAATTGTTAATATCAAACATGTCTTGAAAATTGATAATATCAAACATGTGTCTTGAAAATTGTTAATATCAAACATGTGTCTTGAAAATTGTTAATATCAAACATGAGTCTTGAAAATTGTTAATATCAAACATGAGTCTTGAAAATTGTTAATATCAAACATGAGTCTTGAAAATTGTTAATATCAAACATGAGTCTTGAAAATTGTTAATATCAAACATGTGTCTTGAAAATTGTTAATATCAAACATGAGTCTTGAAAATTCATGCCAATTCTGTCTCACATGAGTCAGATGTAAGGTATGCTGTTGTGTCTTTTTTTGCACTATGAATTATTTGTATGATAGATTACTGCTTTGGTACATGAGTTAGATGCTAGGGTGGTGAATTAATTTTGAAATGTGATGACTTTTACAGTCTTACCTAGGCTAGAGTGTAATACATGTGTTGTTCATTGTGAGCTGATGCTTCGCATAACTACTGCTAGGCAGCGAAAGAAGGTTTGAAGTGTGTTAGCAGGGTTCGTACAGGTCATGGAAAACCTGGAAAGTCATGGAATTTGATTTTTAATTTTCCAGGCCTGGAAAGTCATGGAATTTCAATTCAAGTCATGGAAAGTCATGGAATTTAACAAAAATAAGAAAGAAAAAAAAATTAACCTTTAGCACGCCAGCGGCGATTTTCGTTGCCCAGCCATTCCCCGATTTGCGTCGCCAGCACAAGGCTTGTTCGTATGACCAACTTCTCGTTCGTATTTGCATACGAGAATAACGGTATTTTTAACGGCACTTGAGCCAAAGCGAGGCTTACTTCCTTCCGGTATCTCGTCGTGTCGTCTGCGCTGCATTTGAGTCGGTTTCGTCGAAGTTTTCTGCTTTAGCGCTTCGATAAGCAAGATGGAGGATGATGAGTTTGAAACTTTCTTTCGAGTTGTTTCTTGACAACAAAAAGTATGCGGAATTGGAACGAATTACCGAGGAAGATCTTCGCAATGAACTGTGTATCGCGGTGAAAAAAATGACAGTTCGTCAAGTCACGGTGACGGTTACGAAACGGAATTTACGAAAGTGCAGATGGATACAAACAGTGGCTGGTCCAGTTTAGTGAAATGACAGGACCAGCAAACATTACCGATAATCTGATTGCGTAGCAAATGCTTGACTTGCTTGTCGAAGAGACACTGCGTAGAAACTGACTCAAATTCAGTGCAAAGCAAGCCAGTGTCAAAACTGGCAGTGACAAGACGTAAAAAGTGTGCGTGTTCAGAAATGGCGACCTGTGGATCTAGTCATGGAAAATGTTATTGAGGCTCATGGAAAGTCATGGAAAAGTCATGGAATTTTGTTTATAAAAACCAGTGGGGACCCTGTGTTAGAATGTTAACTGTCACATGAGAAGATAATGTTGCAATCAAGCGGGGATATCTTTTTTTGTCTCAGTGTGTGTGTGTGTCTGGGGGGGGGGGAGGGGGTATTCATGTTTTCTCAAATAAAGTATTGATAAGAATGACTCAGACAAAAATATCTAAATCAGATTTTGACAAGCACAAAAGTATTGAGTTTGCTGCATTTGGAGTTGAATTAAGTGATGATTAAAAAAAAAGGCAACTTAATTATGTTAGCATAAAAGGGTACCTGTTTGTTTATAATAATTGTGTGGAGGCTTTACCTCGTACATGTAGTTATAACATAGCTTTTCTGTGTAAATAAAACTTTATTGACTTTTACTTTAGGTTTATTTTTGCTAGGTAGATGAACCCGAGCAACATAAGTTGATTATTTTAATCATGTTATGAATTTCATTTGACCTGTATTTCAACCACAGGTACTTATTTTGATTAATGTTTTGTTTTTTCTACCTGTTTTTCAGAGTCAGAAAAACACGTGAGTACCACTATTATTTTCTCATACATTCTCAGTATGTCTCGCCTGGTGTTTGTGTCTCCAAACTCGTTATCTTTCTCTCTCCTCCTAGTCTCAATCTAACTAAGCTCCCAAAAGGATAGGAAGTTGAAACTGGGTACCTTGCCACCCGGTTGCAAAGGATTAGACTTCATTGTGGGGTGGCGACATCCTCTCGCAACTAATTGGCAAGCAGGATTTGAAAGGCATTCTGGCGGGGACAGTGGGTTCGCCAAGACGATCCTCCTTCCTTCACTGTAAGGCAGACCCGAAAACGTGCTCTCAGAATTGAGGGGCTTTGAAACCGAACCTGCACTGCTCAGTCATTGTGAAGCCGTTGTGGGTGACGTTTGCAATCCGAGAAAGATGGTGCAAGCGGCATCTTCTTGTCTGTTCTGTATTAAGGTGACCACGCTGGTCACTTAGATTTGCTGGACAGTCAAACTTTTCAGTTCTGCTGTCGAGTGTCAAGACCTCACCAATTGGATCGATTTTATGTAGGAGGGCTCTCTCGGGGCATGATGAGAAAAGTGTGATGAATAGGCGTTCGTCGTGAGACTGGCTTGGCGTTTGGTTTGGCGACAAACTGTGAAGGAGACGGAGAGTCGTCTTCACGGCGTTCACACTATGGGCTGGGCCTGAGGAAAGGGCAACGAGGAGCAAAGACATTTTGTTGTCAGCCATCTAAGTTTGGCCTTCGTTTTGTCTGAAACTGTCAGTTTTAGCTTTCTCTATCCAGTCACTTACCGTCGACAGTTTTGCTTTTCACACCACAGGCGGAAATGGTATGCGAGCTGCAGGAGCTTTCGGTTTTGTTTACTCTCTCTCTCTCTCTCTTGCCCCCCACCCCATTCTGTCTCTGTGTCAAGATTTACCAACACCAAATAATCAGGTATTACTAAGGTGGAAACTGACCTTTATTATCGACAAGTTCAACAAATTGTTCGTGGTGATGTCATTGCATTCTCAAATATTGAAACTTCTTCGGTAAACACACAATCCGGACGCAAGAGTATGAAAAAGCAAATATAACAGTTCGACAGCAGATTTGTCTCTTGGCTTTGAATGTGCCGATGTTAGATACAGACATTTGAACGTCAAACCATAGAGAAAAGGATAAACGTCAGTTATAGAAAACGGAATGCACAGCTATTTCAATAGACAAAAATAGAATACTGAAAGCTAAGATTAACATGATGTGGGGGGGGGGGGGGGGGGCGGATGTAAAATATAGGCTGCAAGGCAAAGTTGGCATTCGCCGTTACCACCGTTAGACAATCGTGTTTGCTGTGATGTGGAAATCAGACTGCAGTGTTTACAAGGCAAGCAACGGACGCATGAGCCTGCGTCTAAACTAGCACAAGCAGAACAGGTAAACGTCGGATGCAAGAATCAAAGTGTGTAAGGCAAGCCTGGCTGGGGCCATTACGACTGTCAGAGACGTGTTTGCCGTGATCTTCAGCGTCGGGCGAGCCCGTCATTAAGTCATCAGTCATTAACTGCCCCGCGTTATTGATCAACAGTCATAACCGACAAGCACATGTCCGCGGACTTCACACCGCAAAGTGTCCCCCACGCCAGGAACTGTTCCCCCTACTACTCTTTTTTTTTCTGGCCTGGATGTTAGCACCGGGTGGTATCAACACTCACCCTCCCTCACAAACATGGCCGACAATGGCGTTTTGCTAACTTGTGACGTCATTTCGCTTAATGGCCCGGCTAATGCGCTTGTCTCTCTGTTCCGGTTCTTATGGAGGAAAATTATGTGGATAAATATTTGAGTTTGATTCCGCGCAGCGGTGTGCTATTATTGTGATGTGAGGATTTTATCGTTGCTCCCGCATTGTTTGTTCGAAATGTATGATTATTTAAGCGCGTGTACACCTAATGATTTTTGTTTCGCGTGTTCATTTGATCACAGACTGCGCAGGTGCGTGTAGCTTTGTCATCTGAAGGGAAAACATTGCACGGTGTCTGCAATTTCCCACTTGAGGAGGCGTGGTAAAACATTACACGAGGAAGCGGGTTGCAGTGAGATGGAGAGAGATTTGCGTTCACAGACAGAAATAGATATACGGAACACGAGGAACACACACGTCGCCTGAGATGTAAACTCGATAGCTGAATAACCTGAGGATAGCATTAGGCCCATTACGGACTTGTGCCTATGTGTTGCAGTTGGTCTTTACAGATTTACCAGGTGTATACAATGGCGGGGTTGAGGATTGGCGAGGGGTGTGAATGAGATTGTTACCACTGTGAAGCGATTGCACAGCTCGGTGCAGAGCTTACGTAACTGCCAGTGTGTGTGTGTGTGTGTGTGTGTGTGTCTGAGAGAGAGGGCGGGAGAGAGAGAGTGTGTGTCTGTGTGACAGGGAGACGCACAGAGACGCTGCTCTCTCCCTCAGACAGTGTGAATGATTCAGATAAATGTGTGCAAAAATCGAACGCAGGGACGTTGCGTGTTGTTGGTCACTGAGTACAAGACAGGAATCATTGGTCGAGCACGTGCGCCTGGGGATGTGTACATGCATTACACGACGGGTCAATGCCGCCCCAGCCCTCGCGCTGTGCAAATATACTTGCGGCGTGGAACAGGAATCCCAGGGCCCTTTGTTATTGCCTGCCATTGATTTCTGGCGGAAACGGGTGGAACTAATCATCCCCGGGTGGAGTGTTGGGACGGAACAAAATGTTTTCAGGTCGAAAATGCTGTGCACAGTGCACCAGGTTCTGCGCTCTCTCTGCCCCCCCCCCCCCCCCCCCCCCTCCAACCCTCTCTCTCTTTCATTTAGTGTTAGCGCCCTGTCTCATACTCTTGATCCTCTTGCTCTCTGCCTCCTTATGTTGTGAAGCTCTCGCTCTTTGCTTCTCTCTCTCTCTTTCTCTCTCTCTCTCTCTCTCTCTCTCTCTCTCTCTCTCTCTCTCTCTCTCTCTCTCTCTCTCTCTCTCTTCATGAAATCGTCAAATCTCTCTCTCCATCTAGCTCTCGCTCATGCGAATGTCCTACCTGATGCTCTTGTTCCCTTCCCCTCGCTGCCTTATGGGGTTGGACTCTCACTCCCTCTCTCTTTTCTCGTTGTAAAGTTTATATTTTAGTAAGGAATAGATGTGTTAGAATTTGAGGGTATGTGATTGGCGATAGCCTTTTAAGTGTTTGTAACTAGCGGGATAAACTGAATGGTTCTTCCTTTAAAATGGTGCACGGTTGTCTAAATTCAGTTTACGGCTCACTGCATTTATATTACGATCGTTTGCACATTGGTTTTGGGGGTAGATATATACACATGAGTTTCGTCGTCGTTGTCATTTCTAATTTCGCCCCCCTCCCCCCTCTCTCTCTCGCTCGCTCTCTCTTTCACGGGTCGTTGATGTTTTATTTACCTAGCAGTTGTGTCCTATGCATAGGGTAAGAAAAATGTTGAAGAGGGGGTGGAGGGTCCAGGAAGGGGGTGTGAAGGGCAAATAAGCGGCGGTGCGGTGTGTTGTTGTAAGATATTACCTGTTGACTCAGGGTCCCCTGCCACAATATTTGCCGTCTGTGGGCCGTAATTCCGCCGCCTGTACAATCTGTGAGAGCGGGCCAGCCCCGGGGGAGCGAGGGGGACCCCTTGCTCAAACAGCCCGCCTTCCCCGAGCACACACACTGCTGTTTGTTCGCACACACCACAAAAGATTACTCCCAGTTTGCCCAGAAATGAGTCGAGTTGCATTGATCCTCAAGCGGGCCGTGTTTGCTCGATATTCTTCTCCAAGGTAGATTCGGTGGAGGCCCCCCCGGCCGGCTCAAATTGTTTCACAGTCCTTTCTGTGTTGCGAGTTGACAGAGGAAAATAGATGTCTCTATGTGTCAGCGGCTAATCAGCCGAGCCCGGGCTCAAATCCCTGCACACACACGCTGCAGTGTGCCAGGGCTGATAGCGGGGGGGATTCTCCCCCCACCGCCACCCGATTAGGCACACAACCCTGATGAGAATGGACTGATTGCACCCCTCCCCCACCACGCCGCTGACGTGGCCAAATACCATCTGCTTTTTCCAGGGTTTGGCCAAGGTGGTGGTGGTGGTGGGGGAGCTCCTGATAAAGCGATGCTAGAATCTCATGAAGATTGAAGGTCTTGACGAGGGTATTGGAGAGGTCACTGACGTTCCCAAGAGGGGGTGTGGGGCCTTGGAGGCGTTCAACTTCAAGGAGATAGTTCTCCTTTCATGGGACGGTTCTTGAGACGGAAGAGCTAGTTCCATTATGTCCCGCGAGAAGTGGGCATGCGGCCCCCCGGTGGTCAAACAAATCATTTCATACTGTCTATGAAAATCAATTTGAAGCTGTCTGCTTGGCAAGGGCTTGGGGCCACAACCGGGGAATGTACTGTTGACACCATTGTCTGAGAGGGCTTTTCTTCATTTTAATTGACCAGCGACTTGGAGCCCGAGTCATTCGAGCTGGGAGAACCTCTTTTACCTCCTGTATTCATGTAGTCAAAACGGGCACCGATACTGCTTTGTGCGCGCGCCTTATCTCGGCCGACTAGATTAATTCCCTTTTGAAACACCTGTAAATCGCTCCGGTGTTGATGAAATTTGCACGATTAATCTCACCCAGCCCGGATCTGATAACGAAGTAGACACCAAGACAGTGCGTTGCCTCACACGGCTCAACCCCACCCGCTCGCAAATTGAATTTCGATGTCGAGTCCTTTATAGAGCTACACCGGGGTCTGTTCCGTGCGTTGCCTTGAGTCCTGTGTTTTTACGTCGAATCTTTTTTTTACGCCAGACCTTGACTGTGAACTTTCTTCCAAGTCTTGTCTGTACTGAAGTTCTTGTCGTTATTACGTTACTATTACAGAAAAAGAGACACCGCACGCACTCTTTCCCACTCCTGGGAGAGTTAGCCTCATGCAAATGAGTTACAGTTATGCAAATGACGCCGTGTCGTTCGACGCTGGCGTCGTTTTCATTCCAGTCGTGCACGACTGACACCCGCAACCTTACCCCGAAATAAGTGTAACCGCACACCCCGATTTGCGGGACTCTTGTCTCGAGGGAGGTGGGTGGTTGGAAGGAGGGGGGAGGGGGTGACAAGGGTCGGGATCGCGCCCCCATGTTAAACTTGTTACTGAGGCTATCGTGTTTCCGCTGTGGAGGAGAAAACAATAACAGTAAAACAACAGCAGTTAGCGATGGGGAGCGAACCGCGGGGTCAGGGCGCATCGTGTGTCACGCCATTAATTGTTCGCCATTGATGAGTGGGGTGGGGGGGGGGGGGGTGGTAGAGAGTTTGTGGTTTTGGAAAGGTGGACACGGGGAGTAGGCAGTCTTGAGACTAGAGGGTAGGGCGGGTGGTGGTGGTAAGAGCGAAGGGAGGGTGAATGTTTATAGTGTGCCGCGGGCGCTGCGGTCTATAGGGGGGCGCAGTGGATTGGCGGTTTGGATCTAAGCCTGTGGTTCAATGGAACTCCAGTGACCTGAGGGATAAGGGGTTACAGGTATATTTCATAGAAAGGGGGGGAGGAGAAGCAGGTATATTTTATAGAAAGGTGGAAGGAGAAGCAGGGTCGGTTTATAGAGGTTGGGAGGGGGAAGGTTTCATCGATAAGAATGACTGTTTTGCACCCAAATGATTAGAACCAAAAGTTCCTCATGACACGCAGATAGTTCTGTTCGAATACGATCCACAGCTTTTCTCAGATTATGAACCAATTACAGTATAACGGCGCGCTTCAAAGTTACGTCACGGAGGATTTGTGTGCTAAATCATGACAGCTTATTGCCTTTTATTTCCTTCCTTATGTGTGAGCACGATCTTTTTTCCAATTTTGCATCAGAAATTGATTGAGTAAAAAAAATCTGCCTGTCTTGCAAAGAAAACGAGCAAGTCTATGATTTACGTTTCTCGTGCTATTCAAATTGACAAATCGATACAGAAACAGCTGCCGCAAGTAAAGCAGGAAAGCAGACGAGGGATGAAATAGAAAGAGAAAGAAAACCGCTGTAGCAGCTAGGTAAATCTTCCCCTCCGCTCTACACGCACACTACAAGCTTGGCGAGGAGCAAGTGACTGGCGTTGAAGAGATGCGCAGAACAGTCAACGACTAGCGTCAAGGTTTTGATGGAGACGACACTTTTTTTTCTCTCTCTTTCTCTCCAGTCGCAATCTCCCTCCTCCTTCTTCCCCTCCTCCTCCTCCTTTTCACCCCCACTGCTCGGAGTCTGTCTCAGTGCTGTGTGCGTGTGTGTATGTGCTGTGGCAAATGAGACTTGCCTCACGAGATGGGGGAAAAAATCAATGCCGCTATTTCTCCTGGCTCTCTTGTTGGCACTGGGAGAGTGTCGTCTGCTGCGAGATTATCTCCGGGCAATTTCTGGGGCGGAGTTGTTTCCCTTGCACTGTGCCAACTGAAACGCATTTGTGCCGTGTTGATGTTTTGATACAGCAGTGATTGCACATGTTTCTGTATTTTTTGGCTGGGGGGGGGGGGGGGGGGGGGGGGTGGTGGTGGTGGTGGTTGGAAGTAGATCGATGGAGATAGGTAAAGAGCTAATGAGCTTCCCTCTTGCCAGACGGTTTTAATGAATGGAACTTGGATAAGCAAAAAGGGTTCAAGATAAGCAAAAAGGGTTCATAGTTCCACTGGAGAAGAGGTGGGGGTGGTCAGACCCTTTGTGTGTTTCATATTCTATGTTCTTTGTGTCAAATTCTTTCATTTTGTGATGCTGTTTGTTAAGTTTAACTGCAAATTTCCTTGAAGGATAATGAAATGGCATTTTCCTCCGAAAACGGCGTATGGCTGCCTAAATGGCGGGGTAAAAAACAGTCATACACGTAAAATTCCACTCGTGCAAAAAACACGAGTGTACGTGGGAGTTTCAGCCCACGAACGCAGAAGAAGAAGATGAAATGGCATTTTAGTTCAAGCATTTTGCTTGCTTCCAGCTGCTTTATTTTTTACCAAATGTGTGTTTCTTTACTTTTAGAGGAGATCTGCGTCTCCGCCTAATGACAGAGACAAGTACAGACATCGCAGCCACTCTCCTGAAGTTCTGGACAATGCCAAGAAACGCAGGCATGACAATAAGGGAAATGTAAGTAATTGTTCATTTGGGTCAAATATCTTTGAGAAGTAAATATTGAAAGGCAAATTACTATTGTCATTGTTTTTGAAGGAATAGAGTATTCTATGTTAACGACACCTTCGGCCGTTTGTTCGGAACTCAGATTTTGAATTCATGTCATTTAAAAATCAATAGGCATTTTATGCTCTTCTGTTTTATTGATTGTTGTCTTTATTTATTTATAAGTTTACTTTATGTGTTGTTTGTATAGTTGTTTTAACAATAATAACAATAACAACACTTTATTGTCCATTAAAATGTTACATAAAAATGGAAAATTTTGTTTAGTTACCTTTGTGTACTCAGAAATGCCTCTGAAGTCCTGGAGACTGTGTTTTTCTTTTGAATATGATATTTCTTGCACTTAGTCCAAAGTATAACTGAAATTATCATTCATTCATTTTCTTTATCTTCCTCTTTCTATCTCTGTCTGTCTCCTCCGTCTTTTTTCCTTTTTTTCTAACAGACTCTCATTTGTTTTGATTGCAGGAGAGTGATGGGGAAAAGAGTGATGAAAATTTGGTGGTTGATGTTGGAGATGTAAGTCCATTTTAACGTGTTGTAGATAACTTCATCACTTTTTTAATTATTTTTTTTACATCATAATACTAATAGCTGAGAAAATTACTCGCAATCAATTTGTAATGGTTCTTTTTTCCTCTTCAATAGCTTGTCCATACCTCAGATATCCTTTACCTATACAGTATTTAGCAATCAAACAGGGCAGACAACGTTTACCACTACATGTACATAATAATCAAACAAACCCCCCAAAAGAGGGTTCGGTAAAAGAGATGGGTAGTAAGAGGGAGTTGACTTAATGATGATGGTGGAATAGGTTAACAGACAGTAACAGTTGTGGACCAAACAGATTGAACAAAGAGTTGAACAAAGAGCTAGAAGGAATAACAGTTGGACCTTCAGCTATTCTGCGAATTCAAATTTTTTTTCTTCAATGTTAAAGTGGAAAAAGGCTCTCAGTCTGATCAGATTGCACCATTTTAATTTTAAGTATCAGTATTTTTCGTACCTCTCCAGAATATCTGTAATTATTGCTTTTCCTCACTGGGAACCCTGAACAGTAAGACTTGGCTTTAGTGTTCGAACTAAGTCAGCTTCTGACAAATGGCATTACAGTCGGTAGCTAATGGGAGAGGCGAGTGTGTTTCATTCAGGGCTACAACTCTGACACCAGAGTCTTATTTCCTCTTTTCCCCGGTCTCCAGGACAACACATCTCCGCTCAACGGCAATCTGTCTCCACGGGAAAAACTCAACTTGAAAGATGCCCATAAGAAAGAGGACAGGATGAGCCCTCGTAGCGATGCATCTTCACACGGTAGTTCCTCGTCTTTAAAGCCAAAAGTTGAGGTGAGTGTCGTCAGCTTTGTGCGCATAGTGTTTGGTGGTGCAAATGTGCACCCTGTCTGTCTGTCTGTTTGTCTGTTGTTCAATGTGTCTTGCTCTCTCTGTCCTGTCAGTCTGTCTTTCCTGATAAGAGTTGGTCTATCTTTAGGTGTCTCTATCTCCCTCTGTCTCTGCCTGTCTGTCGATCTTTTGATGTCACTGTCTGTCTGTCTGTCTCTTTCTCTTCCTCTCTCTGTCTCCCTCTGTTTATCTGTCTCTCTTTGTCTCTCATTTTCTCTCTCTTTTTTAATTTTAATTTACATTTTTTTTTTTTTTAAATTTTTCAATTTTATCATTGTGTCTGTGCGTCTCAAGGACAGATTGTAAGAAAAGGCGTAGCCTTAAATCTTAATCCTTGTTAAATAAAGTTCAATTCAATTCAATTCTCTCTCTCTCTTTCTCTCTCTCACTCTCTCTCTCACTCTCTCTCTCTCTCACTCTCAATCGCTCACTCTCTCACTCTCTCTCTCACTCTCTCTCTCTCTCTTCCTTCCTCCTACTCGCCATACTCTCCCAGTTTCAGTGCTTTGTACATGAGATGACACTTTAGTACTACAAGCTCCAGAAATCAAAAGCAATTTGTTTATTCCACTAGTTGAAAAGATTACATTTCACTGATATTTTCTATCGATGGAAATTATTTATGTTTCCATTTACGATTGGTATTTTGATGATGATTATAATGATGATTGAACTTTATTTTTTCGAATGATAGAAGTTAAAGGCTGCCCATTTCTTACAACCTATCCTTATGGATGGATGTAAAAAGCATCATGTAGCACCACAAGAATACACTTGTTTTAAGATTTCTTACAAGTTTCAAAGGGTACATTGTATACAATGAAACTAATTCTTAAAATATTAGTATTATGGTTTTCAGCATGAGAAAGCAGCGACGCCAGCGTCTAAACCCAACACTCCCACAAGTTCTGGCAGTGCTACACCAGGGCCATCTGGTGTCAAACATGGTAACTACAACTTTGCTGATATCTTTCACTCTCCACATTGACTCCGCTTGAGTTAAACAAGGATGTTTTCTACCCTAAGAAGATTTTTTGTGTGTGTGTGTTTTGGACAGTTTTGTCAAAACTAGCCCATTCTCAAGCCACTGTTTTACCAGTTCCGCTCCAAAAGATTGTATGGTAACGTTTTATGAGCTGTTGGACGGGCGCAGTGGCGTGGTGGTAAGACGTCGGCCTCCTAATCGGGAGGTCGTGAGTTCGAATCCCGGTCGCTGCCGCCTGGTGGGTTAAGAGTGGAGATTTTTTCGATCTCCCAGGTCAACTTATGTGCAGACCTGCTAGTGACTTAACCCCCTTCGTGTGTACACGCAAGCACAAGACCAAGTGCGCACGGAAAAGATCCTGTAATCCATGTCGGAGTTCGGTGGGTTATGGAAACACGAAAATACCCAGCATGCCTACTCAACGAAAGCGGATTGAGCTGACTATGCTCTCTGGGAACCCAAATGGGCAAACGAGCTCACACGTAACCAGAAACATTCTGGAACGCTGAAGAAGAAGAATGAGCTGTTGCTTTATGAACTGTGTGTCTCAATTAACGGACAAGCCATACACCCAGATGTTTTTGTAAAAACTTTCTTGTTTTGAAAAATGATTTGCCTGCATTCATTTTTTTTGTTACATCCGGGGTTGGTTTCTGATAGCTATCTTCAGTTATGCTTAGCCATCTTTTAGTGCAGTCTGTACCATGGCAAGCTTTTTTATTTTTATACCCATGTCTAAAATAGCGAGGAAGATGTTGCAAGTCCTGTTAAATCAATCATCTGCCTGCATGGTATTCATACACCCTTGTGGAGACAGCAAAGTAAACTGATACGCTGAAAAATATTTTACCATATGTTGAAGCGCAGACAGAAAGGGAAATGAAGAAAGATGGATGATTAGCAAATTGCACTTGCTTTTCTTTCTTACGGGTTAGCACTTTCTCTTTTTATGAGGTCTTTTTTGTGGAAAGATGAAAAACTAATGTGTATTATTATTTGCAGTCTGACATTTAAGCATTTGAAGTGCTGTTGCTTAAATGCGCTTTTTCCTGAAAGCTTGCCATGGCAGATTGGTCTCGAGTGTTTATCCTGTCTTTTAAGGCTGCCTAGATATTTTTTAGAACTGTCTGCAATACCTTAAAGCTATAGGGAATGTTAAAACTTAAAGTGGGAAAGTTGTGCCTAATTGCATGTTTGTAAGATGTCATTAGAGTATTTCGCCGAGTTTATTATTGCCTGATTTGCTTGCTGTCAGTGCAATCTAGGTGTTACTGTCATTTTCCTGCTGATTTTCTGGGAAATTGCCAGTGTAGTGTGTCAGCGTCACTGTGGCTTGCTTTACATATTAGCTTACAATTTTCTTGACGTTCCACTTGTGTCTTGCTGTAGCTGAAAATGTTTCAGATTTTTGCACTAACTGTGTTAGCTGCATGAGCTAAGATGGAATTTGTTACTGGAATGGTTGTTTTTATTTTATTTTTATTTTGTGTGTGAAGCTCTTTGGTTCACTTATTTTCTTTTTTTCCCTACCGGCTGTGTAGTACATCAGGCATGAAAATTCTCCGTATTTTCCGTATTTTCCGTATTTTTGAAAAAAATAAACCGTATTTTATTTTATTTTCCGTATTTTTTATTTATTTTTTTTTTTTTTTTTTTTTTTTTTTTTTTTTTCCCTAGTCATAGTTATAGTAAAATAGTTTTGGGGCCATATTTGAATCCAATTTTAAGGCTCAGATAGCCCCAGATTGCACCAAATTGCACCCTTGAAAAAAAATTTCCGGGGGAGCATGCCCCCGGACCCCCCTAGAAGTCTTGGCGCTTTGCGCCTGCGAAACTTGGCGCTACGCGCCTGCAAAACTTGGCGCCACGCGCCTTCGAATTTTGTTTTCAGTATTTTTTTTTTTCAGTTTTCATGCCTGTACATGTAAAAGCTTTGTTTATGACATATCCTCAACAATAAAATACGAAAAAAGAAAGAGAACGTAATTGACATTACTGTATTAATAACCCTCCACAAACATCCCCCCCCCCCCCTCTTTTTCTCTCTCTTTTGAATGAATAGTTTGTTCTGACCCTGTTTTTAATGGTACCCAATTAACTTTTGCATGGAATGACTCACCCAAAGCTCGAGAAGTCAAGCAACACAATGTTTACTCACCTTTGTTTTGGGGTTGAATCAACCTAATGTTTCTAATATTTTTGATTACTCTTCTGGATTACTACCCCCCGCGGGTTAGGGGGAAGAATTTACCTGATGCTCCCCAGCATGTCGTAAGAGGCGACTAACGGATTCTGTTTCTCTTTTTACCCTTGTTAAGTGTTTCTTGTATAGAATATAGTCAATTTTTGTAAAGATTTTAGTCAAGCAGTGTGTAAGAAATGTTAAGTCCTTTGTACTGGAAACTTGCATTCTCCCAGTAAGGTAATATATTGTACCACGTTATAAGCCCCTGGAGCAAATTTTTGATTAGTGCTTTTGTGAACAAGAAACAATTGACAAGTGGCTCTATCCATCTCCCCCTTTCCCCGTCGCGATATAACCTTCGTGGTTGAAAACGATGTTAAACACCAAATAAAGAAAGAAAGAAATGGTTTGAACTAGCATTATTGTGTCATTCTCTTTTTTTGGTCATGGGTTTTGTGTTAACATGTTTATTGTGTTCTGTTGTTAGTTCTTAATTTGAGTTTACATTACTTCTCAGTGGAACCCCCTTTTGAGCCGACAAAATCTCCTGTTGCAATTAGAGAGAGGAAAGAAACATACAATGTAGTCATGGTTAATGGCAACATCATTTGAACTTTTTGCCAGAATAAAAGCAAAAATAAAATGAAAAGGGACGAAAAAGAAAGAGAACAATGATTGAATGAAAAGATAGAGGAACATTTTACACCTGGCAATACATTTGACCTCCATGAATCCGGGAGAAATGCCAATTATGTAAGGCTTTGCAGCTTATTTTCATAGGCATGAGATTCTTGCAGGCATTATAAGATTCTTGCAGGCTTTTGGGTCTTGGGTGTGGCAAAAATATGATCTAGCAAGTCAAGGAGCTCAAAGTCAAAGGGTTTTCCACTGAAGTCTTTCTTTGGCTTTGGTTTTTTATTTTTTTCCGTTCTGGCTGTTGTCTTACTGGTGGTTGTTGTTGGGTGTCTCTTCTACCACAGCTCCCTACCCCGTTCACCCCTACCCCACTCACCCCGCCGCTGTTCCTTCGGCAGAGCTCAGCCCCGGTCACAGCGGCGCCTCCCTCACCAATGGCATCGCGGGAAGCAACTCCATGTCGGGATACCCACCCAGACCCCCTATGGTGAGTCTATGTTGTGCACAGTTACATGGATTTCCACGTTTGACAGTTACATGCATTACTGTGTTTGACAAATGACATTAACATTTATTACCATGATTGACAAATGACAGTTACATGTATTACCATGTTTGACAGAGTCCTGTTAGACCTTGAGGTCAATGTGTTGGGTTCAAGTTCATTTTTGTCTCTTTTTCACATTTAGTCAAGGTTTGACTAAAATTTTATGGTTTAACATAGAGGGGGAATCGAGACGAGGGTCATGGTGTATGTGTGTCTGTCTGTGTGTGTGTGTAGAGCGTTTCAAAGTAAACTACTGGACCGATCTTTATGAAATTTTACATGAAAGTTCCTGGGTATGATATCCCCGGACGTTTTTTTCATTTTTTGGATAAATGTCTTTGATGATGTCATATCCGGCTTTTTGTAAAAGTTGAGGCCGCACTGTCACACCCTCATTACATTTAGTTTTGACTAAATGTTTTAACATAGAGGGGTGAATCGAGACGAGGGTCGTGGTGTATGTGTGTCTGTCTGTCTGTCTGTGTGTGTGTGTGTGTAGAGCGATTCAGACTAAACTACTGGGCCGATCTTTATGAAATTTGACATGAGAGTTCCTGGGTATGATATCCCCGGACGTTTTTTTCATTTTTTCGATAAATATGTTTGATGACGTCATATCCGGCTTTTTGTAAAAGTTGAGGCGGCACTGTCACACCCTCATTTTTCAATCAAATTGATTGAAATTTTGGCAAAGCAATCTTCGACGAAGGTCGGGGTTTGGTATTGCATTTCAGCTTGGTGGCTTAAAAACTAATGAGTGAGTTTGGTCATTAAAAATCGGAAACTTGTAATTAAAATTATTTTTTTATTAAACGATCCAAAAACAATTTCATCTTATTCTTCGTCATTTTCTGATTCCAAAAACATATACATATGTTATATTTGGATTAAAAACAAGCTCTGAAAATTAAAAATATAAAAATTATGATCAAAATTAAATTTTCGAAATCGATTAAAAAACAATTCCATCTTATTCCTTGTCGATTCCTGATTCCAAAAACATATAGATATGATATGTTTGGATTAAAAACACGCTCAAAAAGTTAAAACGAAGAGAGGTACAGAAAAGCGTGCTATGCTGCACCGCGAAACCACTACCGCGCTAAACAGGCTTGTCAGTTTCACTGCGTTTTGCATGAGCGGCGGACTACAGTCATTGTGAAAAAATGCAGTGCGTTCAGTTTCATTCTGTGAGTTCCACACCTTGACTAAATGTAGTAATTTCGCCTTACGCGACTTGTTTTTGTTTTAGGTCGATCAGAAACAATACTATAACTATAAGCTGTGTTCAGATTCTAAATGTGAGTAAAAGCTAAAACTAAGAAATTAATTATATCTAGTTGTGTGTGAGAAAGACGGTACATGTATATTGAAAGCAATTGTTCGATCATGATAGAGATTTGGAAAGAGTGAACACTTCACATGCAGGCACTGCACATTAAAACAAGAACAGGTGTTTACTATATATATAGAATAAAAGACATTTGTTATTGTTCTGGTGTGGGTGAGCATCTGTAAGCACATAGTCTCCTTACAATGCATTGACGTTAAAGTTAAATAAACCAGTGTGGTTAGATACTACATGGTAACCTCAGGGACTGTTGGGTGTGCTGGAAAATACCCAGTGTGGGACTGATCAGAAACATGGTTGTCAAAGTCAGTGTGCTCCAATGCAGTCCTACAAGTTCGTGTGACGATAGAGTGGAGCCATCTGCTCACTTCTAGCTTTGTTTTCATACACATCATCAGCCAGAAACTATGTTTACATTGCACTGTAGTTTTAGTCTCTCTCTCTCTCTCTCTCTCTCTCTCTCTCTCTCTCTCTCTCTCTCTCTCTCTCTGTCTCTCTCTCTCTCTCTCTCTCTCTCTCTCTCTCTCTCTCTCTCTCTCTCTCTCTCTCTCTCTCTCTCTCTCTCTCTCTCTCTCTCTCTCTCTCTTTGAATTGTATCATTGTTTCCATCTTCTTATTTTTAATGCAGGCCTTAATTTTGAGTGAACATTCAATTATCAGCAATAACAGGTTTTGTGGTTACGCTTCAGCGCATAAATGAGTGGTACAATGAAAAAGTAATACTACTAGATAATAGATAATACTAGATAACAAAATGTAATTGCATGCAATGGATAGTCCTGAAATAGCTTCAAACAAAACAGTGCACTCAATAAAAATATTAGAAACAGATGTCATTTGTTTACATAGACAAATTTGGGTATGATGACACCTTTGTAAGAGTTATTAGTGCTGAAATTGTTTTCATGTTTGTGTGAGTATAATGGCAGACAGCTGGTACCATTCACATTCTCTTTAAATTGATTGAACAAATTGTGAGCAGCAGTACTTCAAAGGAAGACATTTTCAACACAAGTATTTTAGGACATTGATCAGACTTGTTTATGTTAACCTTTGCGCCTGGTGTATAATCAACTATGAAGTCTTTTTGTTTTTAGTGTGCGATATAGAAGGGCATATTAACAGAATTGAAATGACAAAAAGAACATTGTTACGACAGTTTCAGTTGTCGTCCCCTGTCCTACATAAATTTGATTTACGGTTCAGTCTCCTTTGTTGGTCCTTTTTCTCTCTATTTGTTGTTGCCATTATGCACATATGCATGCTTGGGAAAATGCCAGCAAACATACACATGACACACACACACTCTTGGATACACAACATGCATCTGTTTTCAGGCATATCAGGTCACTTCCACATATACATGCATAACCTCACATGTTTTCGCCCACTTTGCCAAACAAAACTTCACCAGATGTTACATGTAACCGGACCTTAGATAGGCCTGCATCCCATTCTTCACAGTTTATAAACACAGTGCACAGTGTATGATAAAAACAGTGTATTTGATACCTTGTTTTTTTTTTTATTTATTTTTTTTTTAAATTTATTAGTGAGTATTTCTACGCACATACCCTCCCAGAGGGAGGCTCATGGCGTTTACAATATGCCGTGTGAGATAGAATTTTTTACACAATATATCACGCATTCACATCGGCCAGTAAATCTCAAGCGTGTTAGGCGAGTATATACTTTTCACAGCCTATTATTCCAAGTCACACGGGTATTTGGTGGACATTTTTTATATATGTCTATACAATTTTGCCAGGAAAGACCCTTTTGTCAGTCGTGGGATCTTTAACGTGCACACCCCAATGTAGTGTACACGGGACCTCGGTTTTTCGTCTCATCCGAAAGACTAGCACTTGAACCCACCACCTAGGTTAGGAATGGGGGGAGAAAATAGCGGCCCGACCCAGGGTCGAACACGCAACCTCTCGATTCTGAGCGCAAGTGCGTTACCACTCGGCCACCCAGACACTAGTCAGTGTGCTCCAATGCAGTCCTACAAATTCGTGTGACGATAGAGTGGAGATAGACTTGTCAGACAAGTTTTATGGTGATTGCTTTTTTTGTCCATGTGTGTGTGTGTGTGTGTGTGTGTGTGTGTGTGTGTGTGTGTGTGTGTGTGTGTGTGTGTGTGTGTGTGTGTGTGATTATGAATGTGTGTTTGCAAGTTTGTACTCACATGTTCAAAGAGAGAGAGAGCGAGTAACAAGCGTGCTGGTTTCACAAATTAAGTTGAAAAGATAATTTGGTTTGGGGCTAAACTCACTTATCATTGCAGTACAGAGAGAAATGTGAGAGGAGCCAGTGGGTGCAACCATTCCCACATCTAAAACTGTGTTCATCCCTTTTCAGTTTGCGTCTGATTGAAAATACTGTTATCTTGATCATAGTGACACTCCCTTGTTATTTTGTTGTTGTTTTGTTGTTGTTGGTCCCATCAACTAAGTAAATTGAGGGGGAAAAACGCAACAAAACACACAAACATGAAACTTAATTCTCTGTGAAATCTGATGCAGTTTAAACAGTAGAGTAATGCAGAACCTACTTTACTTTTTTGCAGATGCTTCACTGATATCAGTTCACTATACGGGTCCTGAGATTTTATTTTGTTTTTCTATTTGTGGTAATGCATCTAGTTTTAAAATGTGAGTATATGTATTTTTCAGGTGGGTCTAGAAGCTCATCAAATGAGGGCCTCACTGCCAAACATCCCCGGAGGAAAGCCGTAAGTTGAGACTTGAATTTGATTGTAGTGTTAACGGAGACTGATCATTTTAAAATCTTTGTTTAGTACTAATTGAGACTTGAATTTGATTTTAGTGTTAACGGAGACTGATCATTTTAAAATCTTTGTTTAGTTCTAATTGAGACTTGAATTTGATTTTAGTGTTAACAGAGACTGATCATTTTAAAATCTTTGTTTAGTTCTAATTGAGATTTGAATTTGATTTTAGTGTTAACGGAGACTGATCATTTTAAAATCTTTGTTTAGTTCAAGTTGAGACTTGAATTTGATTTTAGTGTTAACGGAGACTGGTCATTTTAAAATCTTTGTAGACTGGTCATTTTAAAATCTTTGTTTAGTTCTAATTGAGACTTGAATTTGATTTTAGTGTTAACAGAGACTGATCATTTTAAAATCTTTGTTTAGTTCAAGTTGAGACTTGAATTTGATTTTAGTGTTAACAGAGACTGATCATATTGAAATCTTTGTTTAGTTCACCAACTTTTTCAGTTGTGTCGACATAAAAGACTACCTTGCATAATTGTTATCTCGGGCAGACCAAGCAGTGGTAGCAAATAGTCAAAAGAGAGTAATACTGTAGCTTTTTAATCGATCCACCGTAAGATCCCAAGAATTAACTTCATGTTCTTGTCTTTGCCACCCCCCCCCCCCCCCTTCCTTCCTCTCCACAGTCCATAGCATTCCACACTGCTGATAGATGGACAAGTATTATCTTTATTTACACTTTCTACCCACCTATGTTGACCAAGGTTTTTTTTAGCTGAGACCAGCTGTGCTGAAGCAGGTCACTCAGAATTGAAGAACTGTGTAGGAACTGTGTATCAACACGCTGGAATGCAGGCGTCACATGGACGTTACAGGAGGCGACTAAAGCTAACGGTCTGAGCGGATATATCCGTACCTTGTCAGATAGAGCCATACGAGTGGGTATGGATATATCCGTACCTGGGAGACAATGAGTTAACGGACAAGTATTATCTTCATTATGTACAACTGTATCTTTTCATTTGCAGAGCATATTCATTCCATGTGAGCGGAGACGGTCAGATGCAACCCGTCCCTTTTCCGCCAGACGCCCTGATTGGTCCAGGAATCCCACGTCACGCGCGTCAGATCAACACACTCAACCACGGAGAGGTGGTGTGTGCCGTCACCATCAGTAACCCCACACGTCACGTCTACACTGGTGGAAAGGTGAGTGGAGTCTCTGGAGTTTTGTACAGTGGAACCCCCCTTTAAAGACCCATGCTTTAAGACTTCTCCCCTTGCTTTGAAACATTTTCTCTTTATAGCCTATGTAAAACTATCCCCCATGTTAAGACTTCTCCCCTTGCTTTGAAAGATGTTCTCTTTATAGCCTATGTAAAACTATCCCCCATGTTAAGACTTCTCCCCTTGCTTTGAAAGATTTTTTCTTTATAGCCTATGTAAAACTATCCCCCATGTTAAGACTCCCTCCTTTTGGAGACATGATTTTCTCTTTATAGCCTATGTAAAACTATTCCCCATGTTAAGACTCCCTCCTTTTGGAGACATGATTTTCTCTTTATAGCCTATGTAAAACTATCCCCCATGTTAAGACTCCCTCCTTTTGGAGACATGATTTTCTCTTTATAGCCTATGTAAAACTATCCCCCATGTTAAGACTCCCTCCTTTTGGAGACATGATTTTCTCTTTATAGCCTATGTAACACTATCCCCCATGCTAAGACTCCCTCCTTTTGGAGACATGATTTTCTCAGATTTGTTGAGGTCTGAGAAGGGGAAGTCTAGTGTATTATGTGTTTCCTTTGCTTACCTGAGACACACATTCTGGCAGGAGATAGTGGTCCTGAGGAAGTATTTGTGTTGGGTTCGGACAAATAAATCCCTGCGCCTTGAATATGTGCGCGATATAAATTGCATAAAATAAAATAAAAATTTAAAAAAATAAATCCCTGCGCTTAGAACTGTACCCACGGAATACGCGCGATATAAGCCTCATATTGATTGATTGATTGATTGAAAGTCCCTGTGACGAATAGACTCCATAATTTTGATAACCTTCACATTTCAGAGAGGCTACAGGCACACAGAAGACAAAGATGTAGCGTGTACTTAGAAGTAGCATCTTTGATGAAAAGTTTAGCTTAGTTTTCACATTTTTAGTATCATTTTTGTTAGCACTACTGTGATAACATTTGTATTGAACAGACATAGCTGTGGTTTACTGGCAGAAAATAGCTGACTTTAAAGGTACTAGAACTCATCCTGACTTACTGAAAGCATTTTTTAATTATTTTTTTTTAACCTGTCACGACTCTTGTTCCTTGTCCCAGTTTGCTCTCACACCGCCCCGTCCCAGCATTCACTGCTCCATCCACATCTAAATTTCGTTTTGCTTCCAGAATTGTCTACTGAAATAGGTTTGAAAAAGGTGTGCTTGTGGTTCTGTTAGTCTGTGTCATGTGTTAACATTTAAACATGTGATATTGTTTTGTTATCCAGGGCTGTGTGAAAGTGTGGGACATCAGTCAACCGGGAAACAAGAGCCCTGTGTCTCAGCTAGACTGTCTGGTGAGTGCTGCAGCAACCGTGAGTCAAAACCCTCTTGCCCTTCTCAATTAGATCTCTAGTAGAACAACTCATAGTCTAGTGGTTAGGATGTCGGCCTTCCTTTTGGAAGGTTCGGGGTTCAGATCCTGGCCTTAGGACGGGCGCAATGGCTTGGTGGTAAGACGCTGGCCTCCAAAGCGGAAGGTCGTGGGTTCAAATCTCGGCTGCGCCTGGTGGGTCAAGGTGGAGATTTTTCCGATCTCCCAGGTCAACTTATGTGCAGACCTGCTAGTGCCTTATAACCCCCTTCGTGTGTAGTCGCAAGCACAAGACCAAGAAGCACGAAAAAGATCTTGTAATCCATTTCAGAAATCGGTGGGTTATAGAAACAAGAAAACTCCCAATATGCATCCCATGGTAGTATGACTGCTTAAATGGCGGGGGGGAAAAGGTCATACACGCAAAAGCCCACCTGTGCCTATGAGAGTGTACGTGGGAGTCACAGCCCACAAACCAAGAATAATATTATCTTGTTTGCTCTTCTGACCTGAAATTGAAGTATGATTTTAGTTACATGAGAATGGCAATGTATTGAATTGTAAAGACAATGTATTGAACTTTGTCACGGGGAACTTGTCATTCCATTTGTAAAGAAAAAAGTAGTGTTTATAGTTTGAGTGTGCTTTTACATTTATGTTTTTGCTTTTTGGCTCTCAGTTTTGACTGAGATTGTTTGTGTTAATGAAAATAAATTGATTTGGTGAACTCGTGTTTTCCAGCAAAGAGACAATTACATCCGCTCCATAAAGCTTCTTCAAGACGGTCGTACTTTGATTGTTGGAGGGGAGGCCAGTACTTTGTCCATCTGGGACCTTGCCACGGTCAGTAAATCTTCTCATGTTTCTTGCCAATGACTTTTCTTTGATGTGTGTGTGTGCATGTGTACTGGGTGCTTGTATTATAGTTCCCTGTAGCTCCAAATACTCTCACGTTTATCCTGTGTATTCAGGTAACACAGCATCTTGTCTTCATCCTCCCCCACCCCCATCCCCACCCTTCATAGTACACAGCATTTTTTTGTAAGTGTAGGCTGGGGAATTCTCCTTGGATCTGCGATTTTTCAAGGTAATTAATTAAGCAACTGTCTTCCAAAGATTACATTCTGTGTTTAATTTAGCAGCCAGGGGAGGCCATCAAATTCTTGTGTGTGTGTGTGTGTGTGTGTGTGTGTGTGTGTGTGTGTGTGTGTGTGTGTGTGTGTGTGTGTGTGTGTGTAAGCCCTTCTCCAACCTGAAGTGCTACATATCTAATACGTGAAATCCACACTGTGTGTTAGAGCCTCTTTCTATTTTCCTCCTTTGTTTTGGGGTACACTGAAAGTAAGTTGAATGTTTTCATTTTCATTTGCAGCCAACGCCACGGATCAAGGCAGAACTGACATCAAGTGCTCCAGCTTGCTACGCTCTTGCCATCAGTCCTGACGGCAAAGTCTGCTTCAGCTGCTGCAGTGACGGCAACATCGCTGTGTGGGACCTTCACAATCAGACCTTAGTCAGGTGAGTCAATCATATCTCTTCTTTTGTTTTCTGTTCTTTTTGTTTTCTGTTCTTTTTTTTTTTCCTTTCTTTTTTCCCTTTCTTCCTTCTTCCTTGTATGCAGTATGCTTTCTTTTCTTCAAGATCAGGAAGTGGGGTGCACAGTACAGGAAGGCTTACCTTTGTTAGAAAGCTTACATGAAAATGCTGCAATGCACTGATCAGCCCGAAGAACCATTTCTCAGGACAGAATTCCCATGGGTAAAATGTATTAATGTACCCATCGAAGCTGGCAGGGATTCAGGTGGAAAAAATGTTGTAATAATGGAACACTTATTTTATTCCTTTCATTTCCACATTGTAATCGACAAAACTACAATTAGACTTCACTTACTAAGGTAAGTAATTTTGTAATTAAGCGCCCCATCTTGCCAGAGATGACGAGCTCATGTGTTCCTTTTAATCTTTCCTTGTTCGAAAGTTTTTTTACAAATTGTGTGCAGACTTTGCTTAAGTGCTAACTTTTTCAGTTCAAACGCATTAACAATGTAATTTTGTCACACAGACAATTCCAAGGCCACACAGATGGCGCAAGCTGCATAGACATTTCACCGGACGGCACCAAGCTGTGGACAGGGGGACTGGACAACACAGTGCGGTCATGGGATCTCAGAGAGGTCAGTGCTTCAACCAAATCTTTCTTATCAGTTGTGCATTGACCTGCTGTGAGAAGCAGCTCTTTTTGTTGCATGTCAGCAGGTCACTCAGAATTGTAGTACTGTGTAGAAACTGTGTATCAACGCACTGGAATGCAGGCGTAAGATCGACGTTACAGGAAGTGACTGAACAGTCTGAGCGGATATATCCATAACCAGGTCAGATCGAGCCATATGAGTGGGTACAGATATATCCGTACCTGGGAGACAATCAGTTAAAAACTGAAACCTGCTTTGAAAACTTTTGTCCGATACATCTTTTCTTGCTATCTTTTTGCTGTGTGTGCATGTAGTTATATATGCATTGATAGGATTTTAGGTTCAATTTCCTCAAGCTCCAGAAAGTGGTTGTGTTTTCTTGGGATAAATAGTAGTCATAATACAGAAGTAGTGTTTGCCCGTTAGATTGTTTTGTTGTTGTTGCGAAATGCTCATTCTTTTACAGTTTGCATACAAGTGTGCTAACTGCAAAGGCATTTTCCAACCCATTGAATGATTGAGTGTGCAACAATAATGCATGTGTGTGAATGATTGAGTGTGCAACCATTAGCTCTGTGCTGACAACAAAGTGCTTTGATTCTGACAGGGGAGACAACTGCAGCAACACGACTTTTCATCACAAATCTTTTCACTTGGTTACTGTCCAACCGGAGAGTGGCTCGCTGTGGGGTGAGTTTTTAACTGGTTGCTGTGTGCAATTGAAGGGGTTGAGGAGAAGGAGTGGGGGGGGGGGGGGGGTGCAGGGAGGGGGGGGTGGAGGGGGGATAACACTGGCTAAGCTAGTGGTTCAGCTGCATTGTTTTTGCAACAAGCATCCCAGTAAAAGTGGTACAGAAAAAAAACCAGTAAAAATTAATAGGCATAGAAAAGAACTTCACCATTTTGGGGAAACCATGCATTTAAAAATGGATTTACGACAGTCAGGGGCTGTTGTAGTCCGCGTCGAGAAAGAAAAAGTGATCCTTGAATTCTTGGCTTGGGATTTTTTTTTTTAATTCTGTGTTAATATATAGGCGTAAACTTTATATAAAAAAAAAAATATTAAAAAAAAAAGATTTAGAATATGGTATCAGTTAACCACTGTAAGAAAGTTTGGTGATGTTATTCAAACACACACACACACACATGAAAACACACACACACACACACACACACACACACATACAAAACATTGCCAGGTGCAAGGCTACATGACTTTCTGTAAACCGAGACCCACATACCTAACCTGTGATCCCTTCTGCCCCTGCACAGAATGGAGAGCAGCAACGTTGAAGTGTTGCACCACTCCAAGCCCGACAAGTACCAGCTGCACCTCCACGAGAGCTGCGTGCTTTCCCTCAAGTTTGCCAACTGCGGCAAATGGTTCGTCTCCACAGGCAAAGACAACCTCCTCAATGCCTGGAGAACTCCCTACGGTGCCAGCATTTTCCAGGTCAGGATTTGTAATGAAATGTTTAGAGAAATGTTTGTGATTTTGTGCCTGTTGTCTGTTTCAATTCTTCCTACGGTGGCATACTTGTTATGGTGGCATACTTGCTGCCATGAGAAACATGGTCTTGGGCAGGCTTAGGGTATTGGTTTTCATTAAAGCTATGGTCACATCTGCGTTACGTTTAACAGCTTTTGCATCGCCTTGTGAAATTTGTCATCGCGCAGGATTTTGCAGAGTGGCCATACACTTATGGAATTTTAGTGTGGCCATCTGCATAACCAGGCCTTTAGTTGGAGAAGGGAGGGATATCAGACTTTGGGTTCTATGATTTCCCTTAGCGTTAAAGATTTTGCAATGCTTGTTGGTTTCTGCCACAGAATTTCTGATGTCTTTTATTCTTCATGGTGAACTTCAGAATAGAATAGGATAAATGGTTTGATAGTAATGTTAACTTCATTGTAAAGTTTGCTGGTCACTTTCATGTAGCTTTATGTAAGTAAAGTGAGCAGGTTTGATAGTAATGTTAACATTGCAAAGTTTGCTGGTCATTTTCATGTAGCTTTATGTAAGTACAGTAAGCAGGTTTGTTTGCTTGTTTGTTGTACCTATACCATGTTCTTTTTGTACTTGCAGTCCAAGGAGTCTTCGTCAGTGTTGAGTTGTGATATCGCTGCGGATGACAAGTACATTGTGACTGGGTCTGGGGACAAGAAGGCGACGCTGTATGAGGTCATTTTCTGAGTGACGTGATGGGCAGGACGACCGTCTCTCCGTTCCCCTGACCGCTGTGCAGCTCTCCTGGCGTCAAGGCACGGACATACTTGCCTCTGCCTCAGGATGTACTGAGGCACACATCTACGTTTGTCCACTCACATCAACGTTTCGTCCCCACATCAACTTGAGGACCGAGAAGAATGTTGTGTGACCAAAAATACCAGCATGTACAGAATTCTGCTCAACTCTCATTTGTTTATCATTGGTGTTCTCTGTTGGATTACCTACGTCTGTGGATGAGACTGCCAACTTGGCACTGTGTTAATTGTGAACTTCTGTCACTGCACCCTTCGCTTTCAAGCAACAAGCAGGACCCTATGCTGTGAACTATTTCACAGGGTTATTGTCGCTTGA
Organism: Littorina saxatilis; assembly: GCF_037325665.1. NCBI lineage: Eukaryota > Metazoa > Mollusca > Gastropoda > Littorinimorpha > Littorinidae > Littorina > Littorina saxatilis. Next base: position 91,843,208 of record NC_090245.1, read on the forward strand.
ACCTGTGCTTTGTCTTGAAGGCATTTGTCAACATGAAGTTGTGGTTTGTGTTTTAAGGCATTTGTTGACAAGAAACTCCAGTGCTGGATACTTGGAAACTGTAAAGTGTGCTTGATACTCTTGACGTGGTTTCCTGTTGTTTTGTGGCAGATTCAAGACTGATGTTTGCGTTGTTTGTGACGCTTGCCTGACTCAGTCGTTAGCTTTTATGTGTAACTTGATGTATTCATTTAATGTTCAGTGGCTATCTTCACCATCAGCTTTCCAGGAATTTTTGTCTGTGAAAGTTCGCTTCTTTTTTTCTCTGTGAAGTGTCAGTGTTAAAAAGAGAACTGTGTACAGTGATGCTGTAATCTCCAGACACATAGGGTGTTCCTGCAGCATATGTGTCTCAGACAAAAAGCCAGATCAGTCAGCCTGCACATGTTGTACATACAAACATACATACAGGTGGAAGTGTGGACTGTGTAGCTGCCTGCACCTGTCATTCCCCCCGTGATGGCAGCTCCTCGGTTCTGATGAAACGCGTGGCACACTGGAACTCATGTAGCGGAGTTACGGCCAAGTGAACAAGACAAACTCTCGTGACGTGCTGTCCGTGCCGATGGACACGTTTTCACAGCTCCAGCAAACTCGGAAAGTAGAGGTGTAACTGTTCTTGCAGTCAGGTTGACAAAGTCTCCAGAACAAGACACAAGTCTGCTGCAACAGTATTATCTGCAGAGAACCTGTACCAGTGAAAGCTTGTGGTGTGAGACAAGCTCAGCATTTTCCTCATCCAGTGTAATATTGAATAGAAATAACCAGCGTTGAAAGAAGATCAAGTGCGTTTGAGTAAAACACGGTCAATACATAGATGTCATATTTTCACGTTTTTTCTCGGTTATTCGTAGATGCTATGGATGTAGGGGCCCTTTGATTTAAACATGCTACAGAATTTGTATTATATTTGAACTGTGTGTTTAACTCAAAAAGTAATACAAACTTCATCCACCGCAGTCTAGACGATCTCTTTATCTGAAAAAGAAAAAAAGGGGTGTAACACAAAAGTCTGTGTTGTGCAAGACGGTGCAACTCACTGTGACCCTGATCCCTTTGAAAGTGACATGCACTGTGCCCTTTGTAGCTGTGACCTTGACTCTTAAGTTGTGTACGTTGACTTTGTTGAATGTCATTGACATTGCAATGTGAAAGTAAATCAACATTGGAGTTCAGTCTTTTCTACAGTTTATGGCGTATGGGTGTGCAAAGTTGTGTCTGTGTGAACAAAATGGCTCTGGATTATGTTTTATTTTAAGTCATCATTATTTGTGTTTAATTTTATTATTTAAAGACATGTTACATGTATTGCCAGAAATCCTGAAGGTATATTACTTTGGGTTTAAAGTCTTCAAAGCTCAGGAAAAAAATCTTTTTAAATGCTTTCTAAAAAACTTCAGATGGAGAGACAATGAGATGCTCAGATAAGGAGAAACTTGAGATGATTTTTTAATGAACCGTCAGACAGAAATGGTAGAAATAGAAATTTAAGCTATGTGGTCAAATTTTGAGTCGGTATATTATAGTCTGCAGATATAATATTTATAATGGAATGTATGTCTGAGAATGAGTGTGAAGGTCTGGTGTAATTCACTAGGTAATATGAACTAATTATGAAAAGTCATCACATATATGTTATGTATGATGGTGGAATTGCACGGAGTGATTCACACTGACTTGTACCTGAGCTAAAAAAAATTCCATCTCCACCTTCTTTTACCATTCATTTTACTGTGCACGATCTTTCTTACAAACACAAACATCCCCTCTCTTCTTTGTTACCACCATGTTTGCCCCTGATTTGTTTCTAACCCTCTTTTTGTTGTTAGGCAGCAGCATTCAGCCATTTATTACTGGACTTACATGAACAGACTTGGGGATGTTGTGTCATTGATTTCAAGGGTGAACTGACCTTGTGACAAAGTCGATGTTTGTCATGCAGGTCAGTCTTCTGCAGCTTTTCAGGAGTGACCAGGGCTCTTTTCCTGTGCATATACTTATCACAGTGTGCACTGTACAAACTACAATAGCCATATTGGTTTGAACTGATGTGTGAGCATGCTTGCTTGTGGCCGTAAGCAGTTGACAATTGAATTCTTCATACTGACTGTGTACTTTATTGTTCCATCGTTCTGGTTGTGCCTGTGTGTGCCACTGTCAGCTGTGCATGCGTTTTGTGTGTGATGTGCCAGTGTGCATTTTTGTTGCAAGAAAGCGCAACAGTTTATGAATTTATAGACCTGTGTTTGTGTGTGTGTGTGTGTGTGTGTGTGTGTGTGTGTGTGTGTGTCCCAGCTGGCTTGGTTTTATCAAGTTGAAAGTATTTTGTATGCATGTAAATTTGTATGGCAAATGTGTGTGTGACCTGTGCATTTCTTTCACACAGGTGTGTACACTGTCAATGTACATGAATGGCATTCATCGAGAATATGAGAGCATAGGGGTGTACAACTCTTACAGGTTAAATTGAAGTAATACCTGGACTAAGACATTGTGAAAGAGAAACTGTATTTTATGTGGAAAACTGAGTCGGTCAAGTCATGTTGTTTATTATTGTGTTTTATGTGATGTGATGTGATGTGATGTGTTGTCCCTGACTGAAATTGTAAACTGTAATTTGTGACATACATACAATCATCGTTCACTGAATAAATGTGTACCATTTTGGCTACCACATTGTAAGTCTTAATGGCACTGAACTTTTAACTCAAGGAAACGAAAGCTTCAAGTTATCTAAACGAACACGTTGGTTTGAAGTTTAAAGATTCTCGTGGTGATCTGATTTTTTGCAATGGCTTTTTTTGTGAATTGAAGTATGTTTTCATTTCGATTTTGTAGTGTTGGTCTAACAAAGTATTGCATTTGTAATGAAATCATGACGGTAACAACAACAATAACAATCTCCATTCATAGATTAAAAAATGACGATTAATGAAATTTCAAGAAGTTTTGTCAGTGCTAATAACTGGTTGAAGTGAAATGCACCAGATTTGCATAATATGAATAATCATACGTTATTGTAGCCCTTCTATATTGATAAAGGAGACCTACCAAGAACAGTGTCAGTCGGTGTGTATGGATTTTGATCACTCTTTTTAATGAATGTGTGAGAAACTGATAGTTTTTCGCAAACCAGAGGGAAATATAGGTCTCAGAAGTCAGTCTTATTATTTTGAATTTTGAACCTGGAACGCCGAAGAAGAAGAAGAAGAATTTGATGTAAGTCTGTTACACTGATGTTAAATGATAAAGAGAGAGAGAGAGGAATGAGTGGGAGTTAGAGATAGACAGAGTGAGAGAGTGTTTGTGGGTGGTTGTGTGTGTGTGGTTATGTGTGTGTGTGTCACAAGGGTTTTGTGTGTTGCCTAAGATAATGATTGCACCTTCATTTCTTTAACTGTTATTTTTCAGTCATAGATGCGTACATATAATATACATACTGTAACTTTTTTCCTTATCTCAAACAATTATTCATCTATTTCATCCGACCATCAACCCATCCATTCTTCATACAGTTGTTGATAGGATTATATTGTGTTCCATGTAATGTGCTGTGTCTGTCTGTACCTGATATGTAGAAATAAACAACTGGTACATCCACATTTCCTGGTGTGTACGATTCATTTCTGATGTTTGTGTGCCAAAGTGTAAGCGTTTGGGAGAGTGGATGTGTGTGTGTTTACATGTGTACCTCGTGTAAGTGAAGATGCAGCCATCTGCTCATTCGTATGTTAAAAGTTTCAAAACCACTGCGCTTGACCAATCATGACATTTTACTGGTGCAGTACAATGACCAATGCATAAGACATAATTTCAGCATAGTGAAAATCAAAGCAGGCTGATTGTTCTCTAATTTCATATATGTATTTCAAAATGGGGGCAGTCAGTTATTCTGTCTTGCTGTATCTTGGCTCCTTTTATTTCTTCTTTGACGTCTGAAGAAATAATTAGCATGTTCAAACCATTTCTTTACTGTTCCAAACTTGAAACAAAATGATCAAAAGTGACTGGTACTTGAGATAACCTTTTAAAATTAATCTTGTTCAGGACTTGGAACTCAAAGATTCATTAACTGTAAATTGTAACAGAACAATAAAGTACTCCTGATTGTCACCAGTCACAGGTAACAGGAGGATTTGGATGGCAGAAACACACAGTATAAGGTCTCAAGTTCCACAGAAAGACCTTGCGAAACGAGCTTTACAGTTCTCACTCTTTAAAGGTGTAGTCACCAGCAACTTTGTAGAATGTTCTTCAGCTACATGTCTGTTTTGACAACAAGAAAAGAAACGAGGAGTGCAGGGAAAGGGCCTCCAGCCGTTTATATAAGTTCTGTTAATATGCCTGTAGGTTGAATAGAAACATGGCTCATTCTTCAGGTTTGGTTTTGTTCTTTAGTTGGTTGGTTTTGTGTTTTTGAAGTTTTTGTTTGGTTTTCAAATGCTGTAACCGTGTAATGGAAAGGCAAATCTTTAACACTCAAAGCAACCAAACGCACGGAAAATCCAGTGTGTTCTGCTATATCGTCTTCAGCACTCGGATATATTTAATATAAATAGATTTCGCACGAGCATATTATTTGGATAAGGATAAGGAGGATAAGATTTTATATAGTCCATGAGGGTAACCTCACAGAAATTCGGGCTGCTTTCTCCCTGGGGAAAGCGAGCTGCCATACAGTATACGGCGCTACCCATTTTTTTTTTCCTGCATGCGTGTATTGTACAAACAAATAAGGAAAAAACAAACCAAACAAGCCTCGTCAGTTTTCACCAATATTTTGGCCTCGTTGCCTTCGTCAGGGTGTTCTATTATTAACTCTATAATTACACAACTTCCAAAAGTACAAGATCAGAAAACTCGTTGACTTTCGCTTTAAATCAACAAGGCAGCATAACTGTAAACTGTACTCGGAGCTCTCTCAGCAGCCTGATCGTGTGGACCGGAGACCCCACAGCTTGTTCAACTTGTTGACAATGGTTTGTAGATAAACGCAGACTCGAGTGTTTGCCCTCCTATCTTCCCCGCCTTCTTTCCTTTCCTTTCGAGAGCGATCTCGACTATCTCCAGTGCTGATTATCGGAAATTCGAACGTTTTGTTTTTAAAGCTTTTTAAGTGATGGCTCAACACCGAGTTATCTCTTTGAGTAACAACGGGTTATCTAGCCTCCTTGTCACAGGTGGCGCGGACATCGGTACTTGTTAATTTCGGTATCGGGTTTTAAGGTTTTAATGAAGGCAATAATGACCACTTAGCCACATTATTCTTGGAGTTGGACATTATTTCATGCACGTGTCACGTGTCCTCCTTCGACTCTGCCCACCCCCACCCCCTTCTCCACCAAACTCACACATGCTACCGTTTTTGTGTGTTTATTTTTATTTTTAGAAACTTATTTCTGTCACGAATTCTAATACGATGTTCTCGGGAACAACGTTTTAACTGTAAATCTACCGCTTACAATCAGGGTTCGAAACCTTCTTAGTTGGTATGGTTTGCTAGATCTGCTCTCTAAGATAGAATGGTTTGACTAACGATTCACAATAAGGTTGACAGTATCGTTTGAAACTATGAAGACAAATTATTGTCCATACGCTTTGTAAAAGTTTGTTTGGTTACTATCACCTTTGGCATTAATCAGAGATAGTTTATGGTGATAACAAAGATGAAGGTGTCATAGCATGCGAAACTTGAAGGATGTAGAAACGCCCTCTCAGTTTGTCTACTATACTATGGGGGTCCTTTACGTCCTCACAGATACTAATATCTATTAGGGACATGAAAATAGGTAATGTGTTAGAGGGGGGGGGGGGGGGAGGGACGGAAGAAGCGAGGAAGGGAGGATGTCGGAGCGGGTAAGAGTGGTAATAAAAGTTTATTAAAAGATTTCGCTTCGTTTCTGTGTATATTGTCTTCAAAAGCGTTTTTGGGGTAGGGTTTGTTTTTTGTTTAAAAGAAAACGTTTATTTCGAAAAAGAATAAAGAGATAAAAATTTCAGATCCACTTTATAAAACCAAAGGTTAAAACAGATGATCCAGCTTTATACAGAGAGAAAATAAGAACCAGTATATATACAATACACACGTCTTGTTATATTTACATTTTAAAAGGCTATGCAACAGTGACACAACGAACATTCATACACACAAACATGTATATGTACATTTACTGGCAAGCCAGGCACTCCCTACGCCCCGGCCGTCAGCCAATGGCGCAGCTGGCATGGGCGCCTGTTCCAGGAATAACTTAAAAGCTCGGTGAGGCACCCAGTACATATTATATTACGGACATCTAAAAGTACCTTTAGGGTAAAAGGGTTGGTTTTTAAAAGGTGTATTTATTAAGTAAGAAGGTTTATTTTATTTAAAAGTGGTGGCCTGCCATTTTATAACCCTTGGCTGGGTATCTCAGTTTTTCTCTGCATGTCTGTCTTTCTGAATGTCCTGTCTGTCTGTCTGTCTGTCTGTCTGTCCGTCTGTCGATCTGTCCGTCTGTCTCTGTCTCTCTCTTTCTGTTTGTCTCTCTGTCTGTCTGCCTCTCAGTCTTACTCTCGCTCTTACTCTCTGTTCAGAGAAGATTGGGGTCTGCCCAGGTATGTTTGCAAACTTTTACACGTTGACGTGTGGTAGCCAGACTAAGTAGAAAAGTTAGAAGGTATTTGTCACGTTAAAAAAGGAATAGACGAAGGGGTTTGGGGAGGGACGAACACCTGACTCAGACACCTGACTGAAATACCAGCATTTCTTCATCTTCTGATTAAAATCAACTCAATAATTCATTATGCCCTCTAGCAACACATTATTAGACCACCTCTTTCAGTCGGAATTCTACTTCTTCATTAACTTCACGTTTCATTATCCACTCAGAACTTTTCACCTTAGTCTAATCCATAATCCCCTCTCAGCCCCCCCCCCCCCCCCCCCTCTCCTCACACACTCATGTCTTTTGCTGCATTTGGCCCCATTGTTGGTGTTGACAGCAGCTGAATTCCACCTTTGCCACTTAGTTCCTATCTATGCAAACATTTGACACTAGCGTTGTTATGAGCATTCCCTAACTGTGAATCATCTTTGATGATAAAGCTGGCGATTATCTCCACTCTTTGCACCCCGCTATTTGCTCTCCTCGGCGGGCGCCAGAGCGATAGTAATGGCCAACAAGACTTGACATACAAACTAACTTTAGCTTTCAATCGTCCTCACTGACAAGCGACTTGACGTTTCGGGAATGTCTGAATATGACCTAATCCTGGTAGATATCGCGGTTATGTCTTCACTTGGCTACCATTCTTCTTCGTTTTTCCTGTGGATTGATTGTGTTGGAGAATGAACCGGGCTCCATCCCGCGGCCGCGAAGCGACTGAGGTTTACAGAATGTATGGCTGGCTTCGCGGGTCAATATTGACTCTTCCAATGACTGTTTGTGTTGTGATATGCCAGCCCAGACACCGGCCTGTCAAGCCGTCCTCGCACGGTGCTCTGTTTGCTCACCTTCGTTTCTGGGGCCCCCCTGACAAAACTATCTCCCGGAATTGACATTATTAATCGCTGCAAAGAGATTTACCTCTTGAGCTCTTAGCACACACCGGTAATGCGATAAAGTCCGGGTCACGTGGTCCGGCCTATTGAGCGGGATGAGTCGTCATTGAGTCAATATGCTTAGTGATGATAACGGCCCTTGCTCGAGATTAGCTTCGTTTTGATAACACCACCTTTTGTTCGAGTGGACGGGAAGTTTAGCGACACTATTGAGCAAGAGACTAGAGAGAGAGGGAGACCAAACAATGCGAACGTACTGCTGAGCCTCATCATGATGGGAAGCGTTGGCTTGATACACACATGTCGTGCCACTTCAGTCTTGCCGCCTCGCGTCGATATCAACTTGTTTTCACCGAGCCATGTTCATACACTTATTAGCAATCTGCTCGAGGTTTTATTGTTGTTTTCAACCAGTTTAGGACTTGGAGGCCAACGCTGGTACACATTTGCAATCCATGCATGCAACACTGAGTTCGTCATGTTGGGTACAGATTTATACGTAGAAGCGTACTTGTCAGTTTTTTCCCCGATGTTTTCAAATGTTTGGGGTTTTTTTAAATGAAAAAACACACTTTTCTTCTAATTCACTTGTCTGCCAACAGACTCATATTGCATATTACAATTGTCCCGCGAAGGGCTGTCTACGTGATTATTGTACACAAGCAGCATCCAGTTGTGAATGATCTTAATTCCCGCCCTCCTACCAGGGTCAAATTTGTTTTTTTTCCTTTCTGGAATGCTACTGGTGCACATCCGGGCAAAGGGTTCTAAAGATTGATGCTATACACATGTTTTAACAGCCAAAGTGCAATAGCCATCTTTACAAACCCGCCCTGAATACCCGTTTTACACGTTCACAACTCCAATGTGCAGAACTGTTACCGAGCTAAACTCAGTTGCTTGACATTTTGACATAAAATATCATCTCTAATACTGACGAAGATGTGCTGACGTCGTTTGGTGACCTGTCACGTTAAGAGATATATTCTCACTAAATCTTCGACGCTTATTTGACGACCAGCCAAGCAACAGCGCTATCCGACATCATCCCCAATACGACACAGAGATGTGATGGATAACTATGTAGTGTAATGATCCGTCACTGTTGACACTTCATGGTTTATTCCCCTTTCTAAGTTCGACTGTTCGTGACGACGAGCCCAGCAAAATCACTATCCAACAGCACGGCACTGAGATACCTTAAACCCCATCACACGCCTCCTTCAAGCTCCAACTGTTCTCCAGTTGTCCTCCAAGTCAGATGATATTGTCCGGTACTAAGGTCACCAAGTTCTATTAACATAGTGGTTAGGGTTGTCTTTGATTAGCCTGACATCTGGTGTGAAAGGTGATGAGATCGTCGATTGTTAGCTCTGCTGTCTGTTCCTCCTCAAGTCCCTGCTTTACCTTACTTTACCTTAAATGTTTCGATAGCGACAGTGCACACCTTCGTGGTTAACTGGGTGTGAAGTGAGTACAGAGGAACCCTCTGTCTTACGACTTTAAAACGTAACCCAAACGATCGGTCGTATGGTATTAGTAATCATAGAGGAGTCGTACGAATGTTGCCCATGACCGATGACCCTCATGTGGCTATCAGTCACCGATCCGAAGTGACATTGGCATTTTGTGAGGTACGAGTGTAATATAACACTATAGTGTAATATTAGTGTTATATTAATTACTCGTACCATCATTTTTTTGTATAGCCTTTCTGTATTGCTTACAACGTCAAGTAAATTAATTGGTCATCCGAGACTTCCGTTGCCTGACCTACATTTCTGTTGTATTATCAGTGAATTCAGGCAATCTTATCATGTTTATGGGCCATAAAACACCTCCGCTAGTTCCCAGTCGTCGTTCCTTGGCTAGAGGCCCTCTTGTGCAGTCAGGAGTACATAATATATAGCTTTTACAGTAGGTTCAATATGTGGTTTGTGAACATATCTAAACTGTAATTTTGTAACTCCTTAAAAATTAGAGCTTAAAAATGTGTCATCAGACAGCATACCGTTAAATCATTTATTCTCAACTGAAGTTTCATTGTGACGATTTAAATCACAGCTTTCCCCATCATGCTGGTCGTAGTCTGTCAATTCCATTTCCAACAATCAGCTTCAGTTATAAGCTCAGCGGCCATGGGGTTGCCTTGCCTTTTTGTACGCATGCAATACAATCGGCAAAATAATAGTAGAAGCCTACACGTGTCAGTCTCAACAGGTCTCAAGCATCCTTACCGTTTGGGAGTTGGTTTTTAGTACTGTTTATTTCGTCTTGCTGCACATTTTCCATTTTCTTATCTTTTTTTCCTTCCTATCAGTTATGTAAACGCTCAGCGGACTTCAGCCCCTCAAATCTAAACCATTTCTTGCACAAAAATGTATAATTATGCCAAACGGCTGCTAAAATGCACTGAAATGCCAAAGCATGAAGACACGTAGCAATCTTGACAATCACCAGATACATGGAGTTTAAGTTGAACAGGAAGTGATTAGCACGTCTTCGCAAAAATGTTAAAAGTGACGCACTTCCGGTGTAACCCGTCTTTTTTATTTCCTCCGTATTATCTACCTTGGCCGGGCGTATGATGGAAGAATTGTGTGAGATTTGATAGCTTTGCCGCCACCTTCTCAAACACTGAATTATTTGAGATGCGTGACCAGCGCAAAAGAAGAGACATTTCTGTGTTTTTTTCTGTTTAAAACAACGAATCGTTTGTCGTCTGCGCCAGTTTCAGTTACCGTGCAGGCAAAAATTGAAGCTGTCCGTTCGCGAATAGATTTTTTTTCTTTTTTTTCCATGATTGAAAAAGGGTGGTTTGAACTTGCTTGAAACATAATAATCACGCGCGCTTGAAGGCGCTACACACACACACACACAAACTGTCAAACACACAGTCACACACAGTCACACACACACACACAGTCACACACACACAGTCACACACGCATACACACACACACACACACACACACAGCTCAACATCTCTGAGCATCACAGTGCAATCTTCAATCAGGCCTGGCACGACAAAGCATCTTGTTGGATTAATCAGTCAGCAAATTAAAGATATGAAATTCCACACAGTATTGTGAGAGACAGACCGCCAATCTTCGCTGAAAAAAAGGAGAGAAAACAATTAAATTTCAACATCCGTTTCCGAAATTAAATTGCTGAAATTGTTCAACCAGCACAGAGCAGATTTACATCTTTGCTCAGATTGGAAGAGAACAAAATGCTCGATTGATCTCAGCAGACAAACCCTACACAATGACGTTAATTCTGACTCCTCTCTCCAAAGATTGTGTTGATCATGCCAGTCGGAAGCTTTGCGTGTAATCAGTCGGGTCGTGGATGTGTAACAAGCTAAAGTATGGCTGGCAGAGGAATCCATTTTCATCCAATGGCAACAACTATGACCCTTTATAGCGTCTTCCATCCTATTAGCTGTCGTATCATGTGGTGATTTTTTTCCCCTGCAGATTTTTTCAGAACTGTGCATGGCTGGTTGAAGGCAATACCGGCGTTCGTTGCAGTACACATTGGTGTCAATAATTATTATTGATGTTTTTTGTTTTGTTTTTGATTTTTGGAGAAAAGAACCACCTTTTCTGATTCTAAAAACAGTATTAATAACTGGATCGTTTGGTTGTTCAAAGGCTTTTGACGACTTCGAAGCATACATGTCGTAGACAATGCCGGTGTTTCTACTGACAATGCGGCATCGATCATGGCTGAATCGTATGTTTTGTGTTGAATGGTTTGCCAGCTGCATCAGACTGCTGTTGGTGATCGGGTATAGCTGGCCATGAGCATCACAACTGTGTCTGTTCTGTGGCTAGAGACTTGGGAAGAACCAGTTCTCGCTTTAAGTCCTGTATGAACACCTCTAGGTTTAAAGTCCTGTTTTATTTTCAACGCGACTTCAAGATCAATGTGTTTCTGTTGTATGGCTTGCCAGCTGCATCACTGACGATCCTCTTTGCGGTACGGTTTGGCGAGAAGAACCACCGGTGTTCCTGTAGTGTGTTATTTCACTTGTCCTATGGCTGGCAAGACTGAGCACAACTTGTCTTTCAAGTCCTGCTTTATATTTGACACAGCTTGAAGAGCCATGTTTCTGCTGTATGGCTTGCCAACAGCACCACCGCTGTTTCTCTTTTGTATGGCTGGCGAGAAGCACCACCGGTGTTTCCTGTTGTGTGTGTGTGTGGCGCAAAAAAGCGGTGTGTGGTGTTTGATAGGTCAACACTGGAATTGCTGCAGCATTTTCTGTCCACGGAGAGATCGGATAGCCAGTTGTTGTGTGGGTGAGAAAGGCTGTGTGTTTACTTGGCAAAGGTTCCAAGCGATGTCGTGTCGCCATCTTGCGTTCTTCGTGTCTGGGTTAAAGAATTAACGAGCCTGTAGGAGAGGGGGGGGGGGGGGGGGGGTTGGGGGAGGGGTGTAAGGAGAGAAGGAGAACCGGCTCGAACTGTTAGAGGGTTGTTTTGTGTTTGTGTGTGTGTGTGTGTGTGTGTGCGTGTGTGTGTGTGTGTGTGTGCGCGTGTGCGTGTTTGTGTGTGTGTGTGTGTCAGTGTGTGTGAGAGAGAGAGAGAGTGAGTGTGTGTGTGTGTGTGTGTGTGTGTGTGTGTGTGTGTGTGTGTGTGTGTGTGTGTGTTTGTGTGTATGTGTGTAAATATTAAGTGTGAGAGAGTGAGTGCATGTGTGTGTGTGTGCGTGTGTGCGTGTGTGTGTGTGTGGATGTGTGTGTGTGAGTGAGTATGAGAGAGAGAGAGTGTGTGTGTGTGTGTGTGTCTCGTATGTGTGTGTGTGTGTGTGTGTCACGTGTGTGTGTGCGTGTGTGTGTGCATAAGTGTGAGAGTGTGTGTGTGTGTGTGTGTGTGTGTTTGTGTGTGTGTGTCAGAGAGTGAGAGAGAGAGAGAGAGTGTGTGTGTGCGTGTGTATGCGTGCGTGCGTGCGTGTGTGCGTGCGTGCTGTCGCATTTGCAGAAGAATCTCGATCGATTATTTTTGTTTATTTTGTCTTCCTGAAAAGAAAACAGCTTGTCTACGTTTTTCTTCAAAACAAGAGACACAAATTAAAAGTGTTTTTTCTAACCTTCTTCTACTTCCTCTATCCTTGATGTCTGTTTTTTGTTTGTGTTTTTTTTTCACTAGAAAGGAAATCAGTAGAGGGAGAGGGGTGGGAAGGGGGGGGAGGGGGAAGCGGTGAGGGGAAACAGAGAAAGGAGATGGTGTGGGGGAGGGCGTTGAGAATTGGAAAAATCGACACGAAAAGATTGCTTTCTTTGAAATCAGAGAGGAGTTATCAGAATTCCGATTCCACAAAAGTGAAGACAGGAAAACACATAATTAGCCTCACAAGAGAATTTCTTTCGTTGCGCTGAAATTGAACTCGTTGTGTGTGTGTGTGTGTGTGTTTTTGTTTTGTTTTCTTCTTCTGAACGCGAAGTGTGTACAGAGAAAAAAATACTCTACGCTGTTAAAGTACGCGTACGTTGTTCTCATAACTAACCGGCAATACATTTTGCTAACTTTCCTTTAAACCGTGGATCAACGTTTACATAGCACGCATTGAGTCAAGTTGTCCACGTGACCATTAATGAAAATGATAATACAACATGTGGTTATTATCATTGTTATTGTCATCGTCGTTACTATTATTGTGGTTGTGCTTTTGGTTTAACAAGTCAAGCTATACCGACCCTGGCGAATGACTCATGTTTTGGATAATTATAACCAGTCCTGGTTTATTTCAAACATTTAAAAACTAACAAGGTTCAGGTCTGAGTTTTTTGCCCAAGTCCATGATTTCCCGAGAGAGAAAAAAAAGTAAACATGATGATCTTGTTTGTTTGTTTGTTTGTTCGTTCATAAGCTGAAACTCCCACGGCTTTTACGTGTATGACCGTTTTTACCCCGCCACTCAGGCAGCCATACGCCGCTTTCGGAGGAAGCATGCTGGGTATTTTCGTGTTTCTATAACCCACCGAACTCTGACATCGATCACAGGATCTTTTCCGTGCTCGCTTGGTCTTGTGCTTGCGTGTACACACGGGGGGGGGGGGGGGGGGGGGGGTGTTCGAACACCGAGGAGAGTCTGGACACAAAGTTGACTCTGAGATATAAATCTCTCGTCGAACGTGGGGACGAACTCACGCTGACAGCGGCCAACTGGATACAAATCCAGCGCGCTACCGACTGAGCTACATCCCCGCCCTAAATGATCTGAAATTAGGCGTTACAGTAACCGTTTGCGAGAGAGGGTTGTCATTGTTGCTGTTGAGATTTTGCTTTTGATTGACCAAATGATGACACTTTGCATAGTCGTTCACACCCCCAACGACAGATTTGCATAAATAATTTGAGGAGGAAGGATATGAAAGGCATCCATCAATTCTCCCCCGAAAGTTTTACAGTAGAGTTGTCGTGAACATTGCCAGAATAACATAACTTACATGAAAAAAAATATAACAACATAAACTTAATAAACTCTTCAAGACAATCACATGTCAAATCAGTGAGCAGAAAAAGGACTATTCACACGTTCATTTGTGTTTCTCAGGGCCAGACAGAAACTGACGCTGCACAAAAACACAAAAAGGACTCAGACTGATTGAAAGAACGCATTTAACCCTCACAGAGACAATTGAAGCCGAACGCGAGCAGAACAAACGAGTTTAGAGTGGCTTTAATTGGCGTAGCTTCGCCAGACTACCGTTGACTTTTGCACCGTGGAAACACTGGCGTGACAGAAGAGGTTTTGTCTGGGTAAAGCCATTGTTTGAGTAAGGCGTGCAAGTAAATAAATTGATGGTGTTTGCGTTGTAAGGAGCACCCTTAACTCTGACCGGTAGTCTTTTTCTATAGCCTGCTCTTAATCATTAGCCTCCCCTCACTGAATCACTATCGTTCTCTACCAGCTCTAAGAAACGCACAGGGCGCAGTTTAAAATAACAGGACAAACTTTGAGAGGCGAGAAAGATAAAACGAAAACCCCGCCACTACAAGAGATAGCGAGGATCCGAGGTTTGTTGACTCTGGAGTTTAAACTAGCACCACTTGAATGGGTCGTGTTTACCTCCCTTTTCTTGGGTGCTTACCCCCCCTTTTCTCGGGTATTGAATGACTGCGAGAGATATGTAAATGACTAATGTCCTTGTTACGGTCGCCAAAGCCAATGTTGCTGTGTTTGCTTTTGGGACTGTGTCAAGAGCCTTATTTCAAACATTTACCGTGGGGATTATCTCTTCTTTATGAAATGGGTGGTCTCCCTTGCGGGGTGAAGGTTAAGTCCACATGTAGCTAGGTATCTGTTGACAGGAATTCGGCAGTTGCGTCATTGTTGAAACTGGGGTCGCCACTCAAGTGGCAATTCCTTTTATGAAAATTAATTCATGGCTGTGAACTCAAGACGCCAACAGTGACATCATTTACTGTGAACTCTTGTCCACAGAGAAAACAATCTTGGTTTTATAAGTTGAAAAAAAAATAGCCGTCGGTCTGCATGTTTGTGAACTAAAGGTTTGACTCTTATATTTCCGGATGTTTGCAAATCGAAGGGAAGCTACCCTGACCTCAAAATTTCACCGGCACACAATCATTTGACAAATAATAGCTAGCGGTGGCGCGTCTGGCGTTTTAAATTTATTTTATTTTATATAAGATTATTAAGCTGTGCCCTTTTATTCGAAGTGGTAATCGTTTTGATCATGGCTTAAAGCCATCATTCCATGTCGGCAGGTCTTTCGTTCCTGTATTTCTCCATTTGTTTTGTCGTTTTGCTCATTTTCTCCCCACCCCGAAAATCTCGTCCGCATAGCCAAATACGTTAAAGGGACGTTAAAAACCAAGAACCCCCAAAATCCACAGTTCTCTTCTTGATGCAAGTCTCTCGTTGAAACATTGGGATGCCTGTTCGCTCTTCCAAATTTACGGACAACACACAAGTGCAAGAAATCCCTATACGTGACGTGTAAGCCTTTAGAGCTGACATCGTTCCCCACACACAACGTAATCTTTTTTCCAAGCATTCTTTGCGTCTATCAAAAGACAAGTACAGTTCCGAAGCCCAGAACAAGATTTCCGATCATGCTTTGAAATGGAAAGTATGGCCGATCCTCTGGCATATCCTAATTTCTTCGCTTCCAAGTTTTCTTTCCAAATCTCTCCCTTAAATCGTTGGAACTGGGCGAATTTCAAAATTTCTCCAAGAATAAACGGCCTCTTTTAAAGCGAGCTGCGGTGTCTGGTGGGTTTTGGCACTTCCATCGTTTGATCTCAATCCTATATCACACACGCGTAGTGCCAACCTTCAGTTTGATAAGTTGGCAGGCAAATTTAAAGACAAAAAGCTCTCTGGGTTTACGGACAGCTTATCTACGCACACGGTAGGCAAATGGAGAGGGGGGAGGGGGAGAGGGGGGGGGGGTGGGATGGGGGAGGGGGGGTGGGGGGGTGGGGGAGGGGAGACGAGGCCAGGGCCTAACAGGTTTTTCGCCCAAGATCAATAGGTGGGCGGTATACACAACGCTGTGTTTTCCTTTGTTTGTGTCTGATGTTTTATCTTGGAGTCTGTTGAAACACACTGAGTATCTTTTATGTCTGCTTCTTTGCATGTTTCTGACTCTCTGTCTCGCTCTCGTTCTTTTGATTTTATAGGAAGAATAGACCCTGATTGGCGAGGCCGGGCTGACCAAGAAGAACACTGAGTTTGGTGTGGTTATGAGTGTTATTGATTTGCCTTAATCAAGAGTTGCCTGTTTGTATTCTCGCTATAGAGATGCATCACTTTTTACCCTTCTCTCTTCAAAAAGAAAAAAAAGAAGAAAAGAAAACAAATTGTATCAAAGCGCCGTGAAACGTTATAATTATTACCTCTTGTGTTCCACTCTGTTAGAGGTGTACTGAAAAAACGCGAAGTCTTTTTACCGAAAACTCAGTGCTAAAGCTTCATGCGGAAAGCTTCGCGAAGTCTTTTTACCTTAAACTCAGTGCTAAAGCTTCATGCGGACAGCTTCACGAAGTCTTTTTACCTTAAACTCAGTGCTAAAGCTTCATGCGGACAGCTTCACGAAGTCTTTTTACCTTAAACTCAGTGCTAAAGCTTCATGCGGAAAGCTTCGCGAAGTATAATTCGCGTAGTGGACTTCGCCCAGTCAGTTAAAGGCAGGATTTACTTTCTCCATAGGTCTATGCTTTCTCCGACTCTGACAATTATCTGAGGTATTCAGATGCGTTTGTTCAAATCAATGCGTAAACCAACAAAATTAATGTGAATGAACGACATAGACAGGTCAAGTAGGTAGTTGTCCAACAGGAGACATTGGCTGACTAGCTGACTCGGGACTCACCCCCCCCCCCCCCCCCCCCCCAGTGTGCAAACAGCGCGTTTAGAATTTAAGGAGTAACAAACATACTGTTTGAGATCACTCCAACAGTTATACAGTTTTTGTCCTTTGTTGTGGCAGTAGAATTAAACATCAAGAAGACTTGAACTTTTCCAGAATCAAGTGATTGGAACATACTTCCTGTCGTTGTAGCATGGCGTGTGTGTGTGGCCAGTGTGTGTGTGTGTGTGTGTGTGTGTGTGTGTGTGTGTGTGTGTGGCCAGTGTGTGTGTGTGTGTGTGTGTGTGTGTGTTTGTTTGTTTGTCTGTCTGTCTGTCTGTTTGTCAATCTGTCTGTCTGTCTGTCTGTGTGTTTCGAGGGATCGTGAAACTTGAATTTTAAAGCGATATTCTGCCAGCGTTTCAAAAACTAGGCGTGTCAGTATAAAACCTGCACCAATACAGTGTTATATCAATATCACCACAAAGAGATATTCCGCATTGGCCAAAGTGACCATTAGGCAACGTGTCGCCCCAGGTCACTTCCGGTTTGTGACGTCACGATCGGCTGGGTAGATTCTGGAAGCTATCCTGTGTGCAAACTGAGCAGACACGTTGCTGTTTGCTGTTTCACCAGTGTTGGAAATGGCTTCCGCTC
This sequence comes from Littorina saxatilis, assembly GCF_037325665.1. Taxonomy (NCBI): domain Eukaryota; kingdom Metazoa; phylum Mollusca; class Gastropoda; order Littorinimorpha; family Littorinidae; genus Littorina; species Littorina saxatilis. The sequence continues at coordinate 91,860,772 of NC_090245.1, forward strand.
TACTCCGGCGCTCGCTGTGTAGGCAATTCGTTGTTTTAAATCATTACTGTACTCTGAACTTCAGGTCCATGTTATTACCTCCCTCTAATCAACCCTCGAGGACCAGCTCAGTACTGATCTTGACAACAGAGTAAGCCCTGCGCTCCTTTGCCTGGTGACAGATCTTAACAAATTAACAGACAAGCAAGCAAACAAACAAACAAACAAACATACACACACACACACAACACGCACGCACGCACGCACGCAGTGGCACACACACACACACACGGTCACACACACACACACACACACACACACACACGGTCACACACACACACACTGACACACGACACACACACACACACACACTTCTTCTTCTGCGTTCGTGGCCGGCTGAAACTCCCACGTACACTACGTGTTTTTTGCACGAGTGGAATTTTACATGTATGACCGTTTTTACCCCGCCATTTAGGCAGCCATACGCCGCTTTCGGGGGAAGCATGCTGGGTATTTTCATGTTTCTATAACCCACCGAACTCTGACATGGATTACAGGATCTTTTTCGTGCGCACTTGGTCTTGTGCTTGCGTGTACACACGGGGGTGTTCGGACACCGAGGAGAGTCTGCACACAAAGTTGACTCTGAGAAATAAATCTCTCGCCGAACGTGGGGACGAACTCACGCTGACAGCGGGGATAAATGGTCTATGCAGCGGCCAACTGGATACAAATCCAGAGCGCGCTACCGACTGAGCTATATCCCCACCCCTACACACACACACACGAATGGGTGTGTTCTTTTTGAAGCCAAGGTTCTAGTACGAAAAGAAGCCCCCTCCCCACCCCCGATCCTGGAGCCGGTTTGCTGCTTACAATTACAGAGTGGAGTCAGCACAAACCCAGCTACGTGGATGCGGCGTTGACGCCAAAAGTCGAAGTTGAGGACCCTTTTTCGTTTTGAAGAGAGTGAAGGTGAGGTGTAATGTTTGTGTGCGTAGATCAATCCTTGCTGTTTTCCGCACACGTTAACTGCTGTAGCTTCCCTTGGGCCGGATAGAAGAGATGGCCAAGGGTAGGGGGGGTGGAGAACCAAGGCAGAAAACTGGGTACTGGCAGAAAGAAAGATAATCCGGCAAAACGTCACAGTGCAATGCTGTGGTGGGATGGGCTGGGTGTCGGTGGGTTTTGTACAACTGAGGGTAGTAGTAAGGGCCTAGATGTTGGCTAATAACACCAACACAAACTTACCTTTCCAAACGAGAAATAGGGGGCTCGCAGTTTGCCCGACAACCACTGAAATGCCCCGCAAAATAATGAAAGGGGTAAAAGGGAGGTAACCGGCAATGAAAGGGAAACAACCGGAGTGCTATTTATAGCCATGACTAGCGGCCTCCTTTGCATTGATAATGGCTCTCTAAACAGTGGGGCGCGCCAGGCGACAAAACCTCTCACCCCCTGGCCCCTGTTTGCCCGCCACAAATATTGACTCCGGCCTCTCCAAACCCCACTCTCTTCCCGTCCATGCTTATACGCTTGTCCTTAGTACGGGCTGGAGCCTGATGATTGAGACTGTCACCACCCGAAACAGTCGGCGTGCTGACAACCATACACATTGATTTAGAGATAGTTGGTGGATGGAAGCCGCCAGAGTAGCGATTTATATCTATATAAATTTATATTTATTTTCTGCCCAAGGGTATCGCTTGAGATTGTGACTCTCTCTCTCTCTCTCTCCCTCTCTCTCTCTCTCTCTCTCTCTCTCTCTCTCTCTCTCTCTCTCTCTCTCTCTCTCTCTCTCTCTCTCTCTCTCTCTCACGCACGGCTGACACCATTTCGACTGGGTGTGATAACAATAGACAGGGTGAAGCTGACGCCGTGCGTTTGTCGCCACTGGCCACTGAGTCGCGTTGTGTGTCCTTTTTGGATACATGGTTATTAAAAACAAAGTCTCAGACAAGAGAATGTACACAAACACTGGATACAGCAGAGGAAAAGGCATCTGACCTAGGCTACAGTCTGCCAGCTGTAAAGGAGTATGTGTCAGGACTAAAGGACAGATCAGCTGTGCGTGCAGTGAAAAATGTGCACAGAAACAATTCTTTCCGAAGGGTGGTTCATGACAACTCAGGTGACAGACAATCACTTCTTTGTGAAACCGACGATTTTGTGTTGGTCACCGATTGCAGTACTGACGGAAGTCCATGCATGTACTGGTTGATCAAGCAAGCAGCTCGCCACATGCCACGAGAAGAGCAGGAGTACATTGACAAGCTTCGGCATGGTTCACCCGTAGACAGGAGAAAATTTGACGATCAACTTCGATCTGCTCTTCATGAAGTGTCTGCACTCCGGGATGTGACTAAATTTTACCTCGGTTGACAGCAAAATATCGGATATCGTATCGATGTTGTGGGTGTAATTCGGGACTTTTGTTCTCATGTTGACATTTGGGAGAACAGTGTAATTTGCATTACACAGAACAAACGGACAATACGAACACTGACGCGGAAACTACCATGTCGGGAAAGGGATGGACATTTTGAACCATCCCTATGATCGGTGCATTGTTAAACGATTAATTGTTTCGAAAATATATGTACACCGATTTCCCTTCCCCTCCTTCCCTATTGCAAGGGGCCAATGGCCTAGCAATTAAACTTTCGCATTCGCATTCGCATTCTCTCTCTCTCTCTCTGCGATGTTGTTTTGTACATAAACAGGATAAAAGGCGTTTTCTTAGCTCGCCTGGAGAGCCGACAGTTATCCTTCTGTATGATCCCTTCATGAGACTCACACAGCCAAACTTTCACCTGATGCGAGAACGTCCTTGACAATCACTGACGGGTTCATCACAAGCCTTTTGCCTTGGACCTTACTGTCCAAGTGACTGTCCCCAAGCATTTCCACACTCTTCCTGCAATGAGAAGACGACTCTCTTGGTCCCAGGTCGCCCAGTTATCTGTAGTCCCGGCCTTAGCATGGTAGCTTTGGTACTAAAGCCTCGCCCTTGAGCTATGGATTTTGAAGAGTAGAATGGTAGTGAATTGCCTTTCTTTTCATACAGTAGAACGGGGGTGGGGGTGGGGGTGGGAGGGGTCAGAGAGAGTGAGGGAGAGATAGAGAGACTGAGAGAGAGAAACAGAGAGAGAGAGAGAGACTGGGAGAGAGAGAGAGAGAGAGAGAAAGAGAGAGACTGAGAGAGAGAAACACAGAGAGAGAGAGAGACTGGGAGAGAGAGAGAGAGAGAGAGAGAGGGGGCCGGGGGGGGGACTAGAGAGAGAGGGAGCGATGTTAGGAAATGATGAGACAACTCTCTCGTAACGAAGACAATAAGTTATGGAACACGCACACGCACACGTACACGCACACGCACACCGGGTTGTAACAACCACCTATGTCGACTGATTCTCTCTCTCTCATTCTCATTCTCATTACTTTATTGTCTCATCGCTGGGAAATTCGGGTCGCTTCCTCCCAGTGGAAAGCTAGCAGCAACGGAGTCGCGCTACCCAGGTGTCTGCGTGTTTAGGTGTATTCAGCCACCTGCACTTATGGCAGAATGACCAAGGTCTTTTACGTGCCATTGTGACATGGCTTCCGTCTCTGGGTCTCTGGGTCTGGACCCGTGTTCGTCCCGGCCCGAATTCGAACCTGCGACCTTTCGATCACAAGTCCAGTGCTCTACCAACTGAGCTACCGGGCCCCCATGTGCCAAATTAATTCAGCAATAAAATCCCACTCACCACAGGAAGCAGCCAGGCTGGTGAGATTAGGCACGTGTCTAAATGTAAGATTGTCATTCCCCAGCTTTAAACATGTGTGACAGGGAGACTACTGCGTCAACCTTCACAGCAGGCTCTGCAGTTGTTGGCCTTAGATAGCGTGAGCTATTTATAGCCGACACCTGAGAATTGTAGAGTTGTTTGTGATAGGGTCTGGCTGCTGCGGTCTTCAATCAATCAATGAGGCTTATATCGCGCATATTCCGTGGGTACAGTTCTAGGCGCTCAGCAGTGATGCCGTGTGAGATGAAATTTTATACGGCCAGTAATTGCAGCCATTTCGGCGCATATTTACCTTTCACGGCCTATTATTCCAAGTCACACGGGTATAGGTAGACAATTATTAACTGTGCCAAAGCAATTTTGCCAGGAAAGACCCTTTTGTCAATCGTGGGATCTTTAACGTGCACACCCAATGTAGTGTACACGGGGGGGAGTTCGGACACCGAAGAGAGTCTGCACACAAAGTTGACTCTGAAATAAATTTCCGCCGAACCTGGGATCGAACTCACGCTGACAGCGGCCAACTGAATACAAATCCAGCGCGCTACCAACTGAGCTACATCCCCGCCCCGGTTTTCTGGTATGCTCTTGGGTTATTCTGCGTAACCAAAACAGTTTTGAAAGGGCTTAGAAATAAGCTCTTAAATTCTGATCCTGTTTGATTGAAGTTCGCCTCCAATTACAGCACTCGATTACACATGCACAGGTCTTTGATGGTTTGCACGAGAAGAAGAAACGCTAGCACCATTACACAGTTTATATAGTATAAGACTGTCCATGAACTGCAGGCCCATTCAAGTTTTAGTTGGCGGCTGAGATTGAGCAGCATCTTAGATAAGATAAGATAAGAAAAACGTTAATGTCCATTTTCATTTTGCACAAACATGGAATTTTTTGTTTGTTGGCACGACATCGCATTTCTAACAACACAAAGACACGATAAAAAAAAGAGCTTTATCGAACATAAAAAAAAAGTAAATTTTATTGTCCGTCAGGTCTTAATTGCTTATATTGGACATGAATTGGTTTATACGATTCGAGTTTTTACGCCCTCACGGCTTTTGATGTATGCGTGTTTAGGTGGTATCAGCCATCTGCACTTATGGTAGAATGACCAAGATCTTTAACGTGCCATTGTGGTGACACGGGGGTGGGAGATGGATACCGTCTCTGGGTCTGCACATAAAGTTGACCCGTGTCCGTCCCGGACCGGATTCGAACCAGCGACCTTTCGATCACAAGTCCAGTGCTCTACCACCTGAGCTACCCGGGGCCCCCAAAACATCGAACATCAGTAAATACACCCTGACTAAGAAGACTGATACCCGAACATATCCCTGTGGTGTCTGGACCTGCAGGAATAGTGAGAATCACGCTGCAGAGAACCCCGGGAGCTTCTGGTCAACATGACGATCAACATGATCATTCCCATGACCTCTCACTTGCAGAGGAGTCCCTAGAGGCTGCTGCTGATGGACCAACATATCCTTGGCACAAAGGGTCAAACATCCCAAGAATAAGGCCTTAATGAAATAAGGCCTTATTTCTGGAATTAAGCCCTTATTTCCAACAAATAAGGCCTTATTTCCAACAAATAAGGCCTTATTTCCAAATTAAGGCCTTATTTCCTTAAGGCCTTAAAAAAATATGGGCTTAAAAAAATAAGCCCTTATTTAAAAAACAGGCCTTACGAGAAATAAGGCCTATTTATGTAAGGCCTTAATAAAAATAAGGGCATAAAAAAATAAGGGCATACAAAATAAGGGCTTAAAAAAATAAGGGCTTAAAAAAATAAGGCCTTATTTTTTGGACCAATCATGAAGCTGAATAGAGGCCAACACACATACCTCTGTCGAAAATCGTCATCTTCTGGCCTGAATGCAACTCCGTGCCGCAAATCAACCAGGGAAAGAGCCGTTTTGAATGTCCGGATGCGCAGTAGCGATGCGCAGAAAAATAAGGGCTTATTTTTTTTAAGGGCTTATTTTTTTAAGGGCTTATTTTTTTAAGGGCTTATTTTTTTAAGGTCATAACAGAAATAAGGCCTTATTTCAGTAAGGCCTTAACAGAATTAAGGCCTTATTTCATTATGCCCTTATTTCCTTATGGCTGTAAATATCTAAGAATTATGGAAAATAAGGCCTTATTTTAGAAATAAGGGCTTAATTCCAAAAATAAGGGCTTATTTCCAAAAATAAGGCCTTATTTTTTAAGGGCTTATTTTTTGGATTTTTGACCCTTTGTGCCAAGGATACCAACAACTGAAGGCATATGAGTGGGATGTGATGGCTTTGGTGACAGCTGTCAATCCAAAGTCATTTGCATGAAAACTTTCGACTGTTTCTTCACTGAAGGATGCAGCTTCACAGCTAGGAAAGACCCGCCTTCGTATGAAGAACACTGCATCCCTGTCTGATGCAGTCCGGTGTGACGCCGTCATCTTGGCCCTGCCGCCATATTACCCCCTCGATTTATACTCGAGACTGAAATGTTGTTTCCTGGTAAAATTAATGAAGTGAAATCATGTAAGAACGAAAAGCATGTTAGTTTCTTGCATGTGAAGAAAATTGGTGGTGAAATTTAATAGATTTCACCCAAAAAATCGATTTCTTCGAAAACGTGTACCGAGTGGTTACGTCCCTTGAATAAGAAGGCAAACGTTTTAGGATGAATCACATTTCTAAGTTAAATACAAAAAATTGGTTGGACAAATTTGGCCCCATGAATGTAAGGTACCCAAGGTCGCTCATCAGTATTATTGAAGGGTGTTTTTTTTCTTTCAGTGTGGACTTCATACAAGATCAACGAGGCCGAGAATCGTAATATGACGGCAGGGCCAAGATGACGGCGTCACACCGGGTCTCCCTACCGCCTGTCTCCATGTCTACCCACTCTCCTTCCATCCCACTCTCTGTTGTGTTTTGTTTGAAAGGGGAAGTGTAAATGTGTGCGAATTTTGATGTCTCGCTGTTGAGATCCCTCTCCTCTTCCTTTGCTACAAGCCATTGGCCCAAGACAAACACTATGACCTGAAAGATCTCTCTTTTTATTGTACTCCCCCTCTCTTTGTTTTTTGTTTCTGGCTCCCCCCCCTCTCTCTCTCTCTCTCTCTCTCTCTTTAAACCCTTTCTATTATGTTCATATCATTGCCTCTCTCTCTTTCCCTCCTCTCTCTCTCTTTCTATTCAGTCTCGCCCCCCCCCCCCCCCTCTCTCTCCCAAGGAGCAAATGTCCCATCCGAGTGCCAAGTTGGAGCGACACACATGGCGCATTCTCGCCAAACAAGCTGATTGGGGCCCTA